>NW_016804369.1:1931391-2005775 GCF_001698545.2 Rhinopithecus bieti
TTCCCGTCTCCACTCACCCATGCACACCGCCCCTTCCCTTCTCCATTCACCCATGCACACCACCCCTTCCCGTCTCCATTCACCCATGCACACCACCCCTTCCCGTCTCCACCCATGCACACCACCCCTTCCCGTCTCCATTCACCCATGCACACCACCCCTTCCCATCTCCACCCATGCACACCACCGCTTCCCGTCTCCATTCACCCATGCACACCACCCCTTTCCCATCTCCATTTACCCATGCACACCACCCCTTCCAGTCCCCTGACCTCACTGCTGCCAAAGTGGATGCTGTTGAAGTTATTCCCTTGCCTGTTGAAAAAGTTTTAGCAAATGTACATGTGTCAGTATTAATTACTATTTATTTTTAGTTTTAAACTTAATAAAATTTACAGCATATCCTTGTCTACATTTGCCAGTTTTCTTTTACAGAGTTTCCTGTGTTTTAAAATTTTGCTCTAATCCAAAGTGAGAAAATGTTCATCTCTATTTTCCTAGAAGTTTAAAACTTTAAACCTTTAGAGTAGATTGAGTTGATTTTTGTATGGTCTAAAGTAAGGGTACAGTTTTCCTTTTCTCCATATGGAATGGACAGTCCTTTTTCACCTCCACTTCCCTTTCCTGAAGAGTGTCTTCTTTTCATTTTGGTTTTTCTTTTTGAGTCTCGCCCTGTCACCCAGGCCGGGCTGCAATGGCACAGTCATAGTTTACTGCAACCTCAAACTCCTGGGCTCAGGTGATCCTCCTGCCTCAGCCTCCTGAGTAGCTGGGACTCCAGGCATGCACCACCTTGCCTGGCTTCTTTATTTCTGCTGATCTTTCATTTAAACCTCACACACACATCAAAGCCCCATAAATGTGCAGGGCCATTTGTCATTGATCAGTTAGTGGATCTATTCCAGTATCAGCATCCCATTGTTACCTACATCCTGATGTCTGGTAGGACATGTTCCTTTATGATTCCATATGAATTTTAGAATTTATTTGTGACATTCATGAAAAATTTAAGATTTTATTAAATTGCACAGAATCTATAGGAATATGTAGGGAGAATAAACGATCTTTATGATTTTAGGTTTTACCATCCTCCAAATGGCTTATTTTCCCATTTATTTGAGTTCTAAAATGTCTTCCATCATAAAGTTTCATAGTTTTCTGTGTACTGATATTGTACATTTTTGTTGGATTGATTCCTAAGTGCTTTTAGAGTTGCCATTGTAAATGTTTTTCTTTTAAAGATTATATTTTCTAATTTTACAAGTATATGTAATTGAGCTTTTAATATTGCTCTTACATCAAGCTGCTTTAATACACTTTTATTTCTAATGATTTGCCGGTATTATTTCGTGTTTTCTATGTAGGCAGTTGTGTCCTCTGATGATAATTCTGTTTTCTCCTTTCCGATCTTTATGCTTTCACTTTATTACATTTTCTCCATTTAAGATGACGCCCATTCTAGGATTTTGAGAAACACCCTTTACCACATTAGCACTTTATTCACAGCTATCTAAGAGCTTTCAAAGGCATTTCTGTTGAGTTTTATTAGTTTTTCTACATCTATTGAGATGATCATATGGTTTTTATCTCTTATTCTGTTAATAGAGTTCATGTTAGTTTAAGATTTTCTCAGGTTCAATCATTCTTGCATTCCTGAGATAAACTAACTTGGTTCTTTTTTTGTAATATGCCATTGGCTTTTGCTTGCTGACATTTTGTTTAGAGTGGTTACAGTTATATTCATGACGAAATGGGCTTACAGTTTTTCATTTTCTTACTATCTTTGGTTTTGTATCCAGGTATACACTTCTCTTAAAATGTCTCGAAGGGTGTTGTCTTTTTATTTTTTTTATTTTTGGAAGGGTTTATATAAGATTGGGATGATCTGAGTATTTGGTAGGATTCTTTTTGTTAAACTCTCTGGGCCTGAAGTCTTTCTTGTGGAAAAAAATGTAACTATTACTTTGGTTTCATTTGTACTTACCATTTTTTTTTAAGCTTTCAATTTTTTTATTAACCAGTTTCATTATTTTACACTTTTGCCAGGCATTTGTCTGTTTTTTTCTGGGTTTTGTAATGTATTAATAGAGAGTTGATAATACTTCATCTTTATAAAGTCGGCTGTATGATCATGTTCTCTTTTCAATTTAAAAGTATTATTAGTGTCTTCTGTTTGTTGTGATCAATCTTTCCCGATGTATTTCCTCTAGTCTCGTTCAAAGTTAGTTCACATCAACGTCGTATTGTTGTTTTCTGTGTCACTGGCTTCTACTCTTTATCTCTTTTCTTCAGTTATCTTTTCTATCTAGTATCTTAAGTTCATTAGTGTGTCTTTTCTAGTCTAAAGTTGTACATTTCCCTTGAAGCATTGCTTTCCCTGTGTCCTGCAAGCTTGTCATGGTTTCATTGTAATCCTGCTCTCTCTGTATGGAGCTGATCCACAAATTCTTCAGAAGTGTATTTTTTAAAATTTCTAAGTTAGTGCCATTTGATAGTTTAACTTCCACTTAGTAGCCAGGGTTAATTTGTTGGAAACCAGAGCTCCTAACATGAACCCCAAGTTTTTAAAAAATAGTAACCAAGCTTAATTGTGATTTTGTGATGTATTGTTCAGTCTGATTAGCACTGTGACTGGTATTTTAGTTTTGTAACGAGTTTTTTTCTGTTACTCAGCTTCGTACCCTTAGTACTGCAGAGAGAATAGGTATTTTAATATGTTCTGATGTCTTCATCTCCAGGTTTTGGAATGTAATACATTTGAAAATAGTGCCGTGAGACAGTGGTCCACTGTCTCATGCTTCTGCCTGTCTCGTGAGAAGCAGTACTACCTTTGGCCAGACGATCTTTGTGAGGATGTTTGTACAGCAGACTGCCCCAGAAGATAGAGATGTGTCTCCCTCCAGAGCAGAGGGCAGGCATGCTTACAAGGCCAGGGTCATAAAAATAATATCTTGCTTCAGGGCAAAAGTCAGACAAGGTTACTGCCCAGTAAAAAGGACTTGGGGGTCCCGGAGCCCAGGTTTCCTGCTCATTCAGCCACCTGTGTGTGTGGCATCACCTGGTCCCATTCACTTTGGTCCTTCAGAGTTAGAGTTTGGGCAGCTGGTTACCAGGTATAGTCTTTTTGCTTCTGAGCACGTCTTCTGTCTCTGACTCAAGGATCTCCTGTCTTGTTCCCTACCCCTTATTCTAAACTCATTTGTCATAGCCCTTGTTTGGTTTGTTCCCTCTTTTTCTCCTCCTCTTCCCCTCCTTCCCTTTCTCCCTTTCTTTCTGTTGTTTTCTTTCTCTCCTCTCAAACAGGCGAGGGCTGTATGCAGCCCACCCATCACTGGGCTAGACGGTGGGCTGGCTTGACCTGTTCATTGTCTCTCACCTGCTGAGCAGCTTCTTCTCCAGGACCACTGCCTGCACAAGTTATCTGGTCCCTGTCTCACTGCTTTGAAGCCTCCTGCCTTCCCCACATGGTTCTCTGTGCACTGGCACATATGGAAAATCATAGTCCCAGCAGGTGCTGTCCCTGGGGCCCTTGTCCTCTCTCCCCTCTTCTATCGTGTGGACTGTACTCCAGGGCTGTCCCTAGAATGGCTGCGTGTGTCTCACTGTTCTCTCCCTGCTTCCTACTAAGTTCTTCAGGAGTTGCTGATTTGGATGGAGGACAACCAGCAGCACGTGGGCCTGAGGAAGAGGAAGGGCTGCTGAGCCCCGGGTTCTCGCCAAGGTGAGACCACCTGCCTTCTGACGGGCTCAGCTTCGGGAACAACGTGGGTGAGACAGCGCTGCGAATTCTCGCTGGGGCCTTGCTCTCTCTCCTTTTCCCTCACACTGTGTGGTGCTTATTCCCCAAATCTGATGCACGTCCAGCTGTCTCTACAAGGATTTTATTGGAAAATTAGAGGCAGCTGTTTTGGAGACTGCTCATCAAATGCTATCAAAAGGCAGTGTTGTTGTTTCACCCTCTCCTCCCCCATCCCTTTTCCTCCTACGCCATCCCCAGAGAAGGCTGTTAAGAAGGGACTAGAAACAAGCTTTATTGTTTTCAAGTTGTATAGTTATTTACATGTATCTTCTTCTTCTGGTAACTAAATGGAATAGGGACTGTGAACTACAGAATGGTCACGAGGCTGGAGGCAGACACCAGCTGTAGTAGATGAGGCCAAGCAAGCAGAGGGTCTGAGTGTCAGAGAAAATGGAGAAGGGCCAGAGAGGGGTGAGGATGCAGACAGGCCACCTGCGACACCCATGGGGCATGCGTAAGGGGTCTTTGCACCTTAACAGAAATGCTACTCCTGATGGGGGCCTGTGACCAGTCGCACCTTTGCCCCAGTCACCATCCTCACATGTGTGCATCAGTGACCTGGCGAATACTGAATATTGTGATGGCCCAGTTACCGTCATCACGTGTGTGCGTCAGTGACCTGGTGAATATTGAATGTTGTGAAGAATAGCTATCATTTCACTAGACCACTATGGGATTTTTTTTGTGAATTTACCACTTTTCGCTGTTATAATAATGTGATGCATTTCTTAGTTCTTAAATCCCTGCCTAGATACCTCCTTTTTCAGTTGGATTCCTAGAAATGAGATTCAGTTAAAGGACATAAACACACACGTTCAAGGCTTTAGAAAGTCACCGGGCCAAGTGCGTAAGACACACAATAGAGATTGCAGCCCCCACAGCAGGAGCTCCCATCCTCCCCAATGTCAGCGGTTTCACGTTTGGATGTTGGGTAACTTTGAAGCAGAAAAATTTTGCGTTATTAGTTTTTATTTATTCAGCTAGCGGAGTTGGGCATTTTATGTTTGCTGTCTGTATTTTACGGATTCCCTATTGACGTCTTTGGGGTGAGGTTCTAAAGGTAGAGAAGGCCCCTCCCATGCGTGTGGGTGGAAAGCCCGTACTTGGGCCTTCTCAGCCGTCTCTCTGCATAGCTCCTCCTGCTCCGTGGAGTATTTCCAGATAGGGTCAGATGTCTTTCGCATTCTTATATTAATTTCACTTTGACACTTGATTCATCCTCTTTTTTAGAGACTTTGGTTATTGTTGTTCTACCATAAGCTCTATATACTGTTTGCTAGTCCCAGGCATCAGTTCTGTGTGATGAGAGGGGCTGCAGGAAGGGGCTGTGCCAGCTGGCAGCACCAGGGCCTGAAGTCAGGCTGGAACAGTGAGCCTGTACACGGAGGTGCACCGAGCCAGCCAGGGGATAGCTGCATATTTTTTCTTTACCCACATGAAAGAGCACTTCACATAATAATGGTTTTCTTTTCAAAATTAAAAATGTTTAGAAGTATATCTTTTTTTTAATATAAATGAGGCTTTAAATGTAGTTTTCTTTCTTTTCCCAAAAGCTTCCATTGAGTTCTAGTCTTTGCCAATATACCTGCAAACAAGCTTTATTTAGCAGAACTTTTCCCAAGACACGTTCATCACTGCCACACCTCCTTTACCTCAGGGCCACAGAAAAAAGTACAGTAGAAATTTATGGAAAGTTGGGGCTTTTTGCATTTTTTTTTTGAGTGCAGCTTTAAATAATTTTCAAGAATAAGAAAATACAGTAAAGCTCATTTGGCAGAACACAGGAGTTTTGTGTTCTAGTTTAAGCAAATAGTTTATTTGAAAAGTGTTAGCAAGAGAATAGAAAAATGTTTATGTGAATGAGAAGTGACTGCAAAACAAAATTCGGCAAGAGTTTCTTATTTTGAATATACATAGGAAAGTCATAACAGAAAATAAAATTAAGAATTTAGGTATAGTTGTTGGTGGTTCAGTGAAAATTGTGCCTCTGCAGGTCCGGATGAGAATGGGAAGGTCATTCTGAATCAAAGAATCACTTGTTTTCTTTGGCGGGGGAAGGGGAGCAGCAGAGGCAAAGGGATGGTAATGTGGGGAGGCGCTCCTGGGGTCTGGGTGTGCACCCACTTCCTTAGATGCAGCGGGAGGAAGGGTTGAAGCCCTCGAACTGGAAGAGGAAATGGTTTCTGTTCTTTGAGTACTTTGTACAGTTTGGGCTTTGACTTTTAGACTAACCTGTGAAGACAGAAAATTACACTCACACTGGTAATGGAGAGCTTCCTAACTCTGGCGCAATTTTCGGTCATAAAACAAAAGCAAAACATGGTTTATCTTATCACTAGAAAAGGGAGATGGCTGAAGTGGCTGTCAGCTCAGTCTGGGAGGGAGTTGGGGCTCGAATGAGTAATTAAATGTGACTTAAGCACTTTGTTGTCCTCAGGATGGGTGCTTTGCTTTTAGGAAAATTGTACTTATAAAACGGGGTGGGGAGCGGGGGAGAAAAGCTAAGACCAGCTCATTATTACTTCACGTTTGCCTACATTTTCATACTTCGGGGAACTGGTAAATACTTTCAAAAAATTTAGAGAAACATTGGTTCTGGATACTTTTTGTTAGCAATTCTTCAACTTTTCTTATACATACGGTAGGTAAAAACATTATGGTAGCAATTATGAGCTAAATTATAGTTTCATGAAATTATGTACTTGAACTGTATTTTCATCTTGCCATAAAAGTGTGTTGGTTTTACCTCTTTTCTTTGAATAGACATCTGGTTATTTGGAGAATTCTAAAATAAGGCTTTTAGGAAAATTCTGTGTATTTGGGAAGTTATATTTTGTTGTATTATGTTGCTGTAGCTGTTCGTTAATTTCACTTGACTTCTAAAGCTGCCAGAGTGAATTAACTTGTGTTTGAATTCATCCCGGAAGTGCGTATACTGACTCTGTGCTAATGACCTTTTGTTTGTCACTGACTGAACTGTTACCGGTGGTATGAGAGTGTCACAATGTGTTGTCAATGGCTCCCAAAACATGGACCAAAATTATTTTTGGAAAAAAAAAAAACATACTCCCAGAAACGGTAAGGTTATGGAGCTTTTTGTAAACATAATGTAAACATATGAGAAAGGAATTCGGTTATCCCGCTATGATAAAATGTTTAAAACAAAGCGAATAAACAGTGTTGTATAAAATAACAAATTTTATTTCTAGAAAATATTTTACACTAACTGTGCACATGCACACACTCACACAGAGCTTAACCACACATGGATTTCCTTTAATAAATCTACCACATACTATTATATTACAATTTATAATAGAGTTTTTGAAGACACAATGGGGAAAGCTTTGTCATTCATTTATAAACCGTCCATAAATTACAAAAGAAAGGCAGTCTGAAAAGTATGTATAAAGAGTAAAAACAATTTACAAGTGGACAAGAATTACAAAAGAGTAACCATCAAATACATCTGCCAGCAACTTTGTAAGTCTTTTGTTCGAATGCCAATGATGAAGATGGGTATGGACTCATTTGGAGCAGATTTAAATGTAGCATGTTTTTGGTGTGGCTTATGCATTATGTGGATTACTTGTGTGCCATTCATTGCTGTGTATTTGGGTATGGCATTTTGACAACGGAAGTAACAGAAAACCATATGCCACAAAATAGAACATTAAAAGCAATGAAGATTAGCGGCTTTCTGGAAGGTTGGAGTACTGGTGTTTTACCAAACAAAGTTACTTTCTCTCCTTTTCACTTTTTTGAATGATTGAGTCAACATTTTCTGTGTGTAGCCTGGCTGGCTTTGAGAGACTGAAACTAGTATCTTAAAATGCACAGCCTGTACAACTTGATCTCGAACCACTGTGTCAGTGAGGATGAAGACCACTGAATGCACGACACGTACAAAGTATACACTGTGTTTTTATTAGACAGTACAAATCATTGTGCATTTATAAGGCAGAACATCAAGGCGAATTAAACTAGGAATTTCAAGACCAGAGTCAAAGTGAAAGTTATGCATTATGAGGCAAGCATTTTGAGAAGGGAGAAAGGTTGAAAATCATTCCTTTATGGGCGGATGACAGATGCACAAAGACTGGAATTACAGGTAGGGAGGGAGCTACAGGTGATAGCTATGTGCCCCCCTGTTTGTTAATAAGACGTCCCCTCCCACCTCCCAAATCAGAGCTTGGACAATGAGAGCGGACTGCCAGCGGTGACAGAGAGCAACCGCTCCTCTTTGTTCTCGAGGTTGGTTTAAAGTGGATGGTAGTGCAAAAGTGCATTTCTCTACTGGTGTCAGGGGAGAAGATTGGGTTTTTTTAGGAAGTACTTGAGTCATGAAAGCCCTAGTTTGGAATTAAAGAAAATTACATAGATTTGGCAGTTGTCCGGAAGTACATGAATCATTTCACTGCACCCAGCTTTTTCAGCAGTTTCTTGCCTTTGGAAAGCAGCCCCTTTTTCTTTTTCGAGGACATTTCCCTGCCTCTCCCAGGACTACCAGAACCCATAGATGACGTAGGTGACCCCGAATGGAGATGGACTGTGGGGGATGGAGCTCTCCTTGCTGTACCTGAACCCTCAGGAGGAACCTAGTAGGTACAGTGTTACAGTTTATTGAGTGTGTGAGCGCCAACAACAGAATTCACTTGGTAACATCGTACTGTCCCCGTTTCCCACCAGGAAAGGTCAAGGGGTTCCTTTGTTCTTTCAGTTGTTAAAGTATGCCATGAGAAGCAAAGGTCCTCTCCCACGGCACGCCAGAGAGAGGGCCCAGACACAAATGTGTGGGTTCCGTTTCTCTGTCTCAAGGGAGTGCGGGATGGCCATTGCTTTGGCAAAGCTAAGGCAGGTAATAATTCACTTCGTAAATGAAGACTAAGGGCAGGGGAGACATTATTTGAAATTAGGTTGATAGTAAAGTTGGCCGAGTACCCATCAGTAATCTTAAAGAGCAAAAGTTCATAAAGGGAATTTTGTTGTATTGGAAACTATTTAGTTATATAAAATCCTGATATTGTTAAAGTGCATTCCTGGGTTGGTTAGTCTACTATAGAAGTATTGGAGATGGCACACTGGTTGAAAGAAAAAAAAAAAACTAAAATGAACCTTAATTACAATCAAAGAAAGCTTAAAGGCCCTTAGTGGATGCTTGCATTATTTCCAAATAATTGAACATGAATTTTCCTCAGTAGACAGCACATGGTAGTATTTCAGTATACATTAAGCGCTTAATAGTGCTTCGGGGGGTAGACTTTTGCTCTGATACGTTACAGGACGACTTTACCTCGCTTCCTTTTACAGCGAAGCATGTGCCTGCGTTGACAGAGCAGCAGCATTCCTCCGGCCCTCCCTCCAGAGCAACTCTTGCCATGGGAGTGTTCAGTATTCAGCAGGCAAATGCTCTAAGCCAAGGGGCTTCAAGCTTGCTTGGATTTAAAATCAAGGTCTAACTCTAATGGAAAACACCTAGTAAAGCATCCCAAAGCACACCTGAAGATACCATCTATTCCATCTAATGCGATCGTTTGAGCTGCGTGCTTCAACTTAGTATTGCATTGGTATACCAACAACTCCGTGTTGCAGCAACTTCTCTCACAGAAGGTTGTGCTTTGAGGAGGAGCATAGCCCTCTGGTAAGGTAGAGGCAGGGTTAAGGAAAACACGTGCTGGCCGTTCAAGCCAGCCTTTGGAGTGTTCAGAGCCAACACTCGATCGCCTGTGTTCACTACTCATCTGCTTGACCTTGGGTTAAGTTTCTCAAGTCAAACTTCCTATAGTAAACATGTTTGTTAGGTTGTGCTTTTTCCAAGAGTGGCTAACAATGCAATATGCAGCTCTATGTAAACACACAGCTTGTGAAGAAATATGTTCCCAATGTTGGCCTTTCAAATAGTCTTAATGCACATAGTAGGAAATGATGATTAAAGATGATTTGCTTCACTATAAATTCAGTTGCTTTACAACTGAGACCAAGTAATATTCTGATTATTTAGGTCCAATAATTTTTTGAGACATATTTCTTTTTATCTTTTTTTTTTGTTAACCCCACAATGAAGCCTTAAGTCTACCACATTGGCCCGTTTAAGGTAGCTTAAGTTGGTATCTTTATCGGTATCTTCAGTTGCTCACTTACGTGAAGGCTACATTGCCTGATTAAGGTGTGAAATGAACACTCTTCTTCTGTTTCCAAGCAGATGAGCAAAGAAATAAAATATATATATATAAAATATAATATAAAAACTTGCAGTGATGAAATAAAATAAAAATGAGATACTAAACATGAATGTAATCTAATAGTTAAATATGCTTGAGAAGCCCTTGGATCCCTGTGAAGAGACTAAAATCCTAACAGAGGGCAAATAACCTTCATTGCCCACCAAATCTGAAGAGGAGCCATCCCCTTTTCATTCTGGATCAAACTGAGATGTGTTTCTATAATGTAGGATGGGACATTTCTTTGTGAGTAAAGGCAGATTGATTAGAATTGAAAGGGTCATTTTTCTTTTGTAAAATGAGTAAGATTTAGAATTAAGAATTTTTTAGGCACAACTCTAATGGAAGGGCAGAGGAAAAAAAAATCAGGGTATATGCTTTTCGGCCCAAGATATAAAAATACCAGTGCAGAGATTGTATTAAACCACATATGGCAGAACGGGACAGAGATTTAAAAGGCTAAATAGGTTTGCTTACCCTTTTTGCCTTTGAGCGCATTGGTGTATCTTGAGAGTAGTGGGATGGAGCATCAGAGAGATAGACTTCGACGTCGTCAGGCACTTCTTCCAAGAAGTTTGAGGGCACAAGGCCTTTCTGCCCATTCAGCTCCCCCTAAAACACCAGGGATGAAGCAGAAGAACAATTTATTTTTCTAGAAACTCACATCTTGCTTTAGCTAAAGGAATACAGCTCAGAGTACAGGTAGATGGTGAGTTTATTCTGGTTCAAAAGTGGCAGGACTCGAAAGGACTCTAAATTAGGGTTTCCAGATTTTCCTCAGCAACACGCAGAGTTGTAAGCCCCTTTCCTGGGGTCTTGATTTTGCCTGTTCAGTGGGGAGCTGAGGAATCTGCCTTTTGGCCAAGGAGCCCCTGGAATTCTTAGGATCAGGCTTCTGAAGGAAACACTCCTTGGTAGAGCTCATTTAGTGGTTCTCGAGCCTGGCTGATCGGAGGCACGAGGGAGCTGCTAAAAACACCATCGCTCAGCACACCAGCCCAGACCGATGACGGACACCTTCGGAGAGAGGGGACCCGGCGGTCCTAACATGCCGGCAAGCTTGAGAGCTACTGATCTACTCAGCCTTGAGATTGCCCTCCCTATTCCTCATGGACATGTTCTTACCGTAAACATTCAAACAATATGGGGAAAATGAAAGTGTCTGTTGATACTGCCTCAGACATTACTGCTTCAGGTTGGTATATGTCCTTCCAGATCTTTCTGCTCATTTACATGTCTATGCCTTGTCTAAAGTCAAGATCCGTAAGTCCAACCGCCTACTGGTCATCTGCACCAAGTGGCTCACGAGCCCACCATGTCACATCTTCCCCAGACTCTCATCTGCCCCTAAAGTGCCTAAACCAAGTTCAAAATTGGCTGGCTCTGAGCAACACGGGATCCTGTTTCTCTGTGTATAAGGTCTAGGAAGTGACATGAAGAGCCCTACTGCATCAAAACACCTGTGCGGTGAAGGCCACAGCAGAGTGATGAGCACCTGTGGAATGGGAGCAAATGTCTGCAAGGCATCTCTCTGCTAACAGGTTAATATCTAGAACACAAACAACTTCAAAAACCCAATTAAAGACGTTTCTCCAAAAATGAGATTCAGGTGGCCAACAGGCACATGAAAAGATGCCCATCACCATGAATCTCCAGGGAAATGCAATTCAAAACCATGTAGTAGCACCTCACACTACTATCAGTAAAAAAAAAAAAAAAAAAAAAAAAAAAATGGGAAAAACAGGTACTGGTGAAGATACGAAGAAACGAATACTCGTGCACTTTTGGTGGGAAGGTGAGATGGTGCAGCTGCTATAGAAAACAGGATGGCAGTTTTGCAAGATGGAAAGAGTTCTGGAGACGGATGGTGGTGATTGTTTGCACAATGTAAACATACTTAACACTACTGAACTATATACTTGAAATGATTTTAGATCTTTTTTTTTTAACTGAGATAGAGTCTTGCTGCGTCACTCAGGCTGAAGTGCAGTGGCGTGATCTCAGCTCACTGCAACCTCTACCTCCCAGGTTCAAGCAATCCTCCCACCTCAGCCTCCCAAGTAGCTGGAATTACAGGCATGTTCCACCACGCCCAGCTAATTTTTGTATTTTTAGTAGATACAGGGTTTCGCCATGTTGGCCAAGCTGGTCTCGAACTCCTGACCTCAGGTGATCCACCCGCCTCAGCCTTCCAAAGTGCTGGGATTACAGGCTGAGCCACCATACCTGGCCAATTTTAGATAAATTTTATGTAGATTTTATCACAAAAAAATAATTGGAAGAGGCAGCCCCACATACTTCCTGCATCTTCCTGTTCAGCAACCCTGCCAGGTGCACACTCACTGCCCTGCCCTGCCCCACTCTTCTGCTTGGACCTTGAAGATCCTATTTTATTTACCTGTGACTACCCTGGGCCTTCTCTCTCCGGCTCCATTATTAGCTTATTTTTCTCTGTTGACATTACAGACTATTTCGAGGCCACCTATCCTTTTTACTGTGCATGTGCCCCTGGCGATTTCTTCCTATCAAGGGTTTTAAATAACATCTAAACACACAGACACTCAAAAGTTACAACCAGTCAAGTTCCCCCCTCATTAGGTCCAACAGCCAGATTTCTCCTCCAGCCTTAGAAAAGAGTCTTCCTTTGGTTGAGCACCAGATGGAGTAGTTGGCTTATATTTGGGGACTGTGTTCTGTGAACACACACAGCTTTATGCACCCATCTCCACTGGTGTCATGCTCACACCACAAGAGGCATGTGTACACCAATCCGCAGAGGCTCCTGCGGAGCCAGGTCGCCAGGCCAGCCCCTGCTCTGGCTGAGTAGAACGTGGGTGGAACTGCCTGCACTGGTTATTGCTCTTGTTCTTTTGGGCTGAACACACATAGCCCTAGTAAAATCCACGTCAGAACGCACATGTGCCACGTCACTCCCCCATGTCTGATGCCTCTACCACTGCATGCTACTGCATCTGAGGTGACAACTGGAGCTGCTTGCGGTGTGAACACTGCTTTGGCCTAAGTTCCATTCCATTTGGAGAGGCTCAGATGTCCTGTTCATACCCCTCAAGCTCAAGAGTTTCTAAGCCAGGTTTTCCATTCAACACTGTTCTTATCCTTGCAGTCTCAAGGGCGCCCATCGCCTAGGTCAGAAACTAAGGCTCCCCCGGACGACATTCTCTGTCCCTCTAACTGACAGTCTGAGCTCTGGATAAGATCATCTTGAGTCTGCTTCTTGTCTGCCTTCCCCTGGTACTGACATAGTTCAGGCCATGTTTCCTGCCTGGACGGCTCCATATAGCATGTTACCTGGCTTCCTGGACCCACTCCCATCCCCCTTTAAAAGCGTACCAACAAAACCCTTTACAGAATCACTTTCTCTAAAAAAAATTTCACCTTGACCTTTCCCTTCCCTCCTCAGTCCCTCCATAATCTGATTTCTGCTTCTCTCCTATGCCTCATTTCTCACCACTTCTCTATTTGAGGCCAAACAGTAACTACCTGGAGGCCTAATGTCCAGACAGAATGGGAATAGGCTGAAAGGCAGAAAACACCAAAATCACTTCCCTCCCAGTTTTCTCTGTGCCCCAGTCAGTGAGAAGTTCACTCGTGTTTGCATACCTCTCTGGATTATCTTCCGTACCTTAGTACGCCACGTGATGGATGCTTTTGACATAGGAAGGTACATGATTTAAGGTGTACAGATACCGAGATGCTGGGCTACAGCAAGAACAGCACGAGCTTGAAAATATGATGGGGTGTTCGAAGTCTTCAGTGTCTTCAGTGACTTAATGGGGGCTGATGTAAATTAGGAAATAGCAAAAGGAGGAAACGTCCAGGTAGCACAGCAGGGGTCCCTCGGGGCTCCCTGCTTACACGTGTTTTATTGATACAGGATATAGCAGAACAGAGAAAGAGGAGGGTGATATTATAATATTAGGATGGTGGAGTATTTGAGTTTGCTCTCATGAGATGTTTAAGGTTACAGATATCAGAAAACGAAGTTCCAAGAAATTTAAGATTTTTGGTATCAAATTAGGTGTCCCCTGTCATTGTTTATCAAATAAGAAATATTTAAATGAACTGGGCAGTCCGCTCAGTGAACATGACCAGCAAAATCATCCTAAAACTATTTGGAGGAGTGGTCAATAAACAGAAGCATACATTTAATATTAATTTAGATCTACTTTCCACTATAATATAAAAATCTAGGCAAGACTATTCAAGAAACTAAGAAGACAAAACATAACTCAGGAATAGAAACATGCAGACAAGTTAGAAAAATCTTTTTGAATTCCAAGAAAGCACCATGCCCGTTGTTTCTACGTGTGAAAATCTAAAAGAAAAGTGCGTTCCTCTAAAGATGCCTAGATTGTTAAAAACTGACTCGATAAGATAACCATTTAAGCAAATGAAAACTGCAGTCTAAAAAGATACTGAACCTAAAGGATCTTTGGGCAGATTCTAATAACCTTCAAATTATAGTAATTCCTATGTCACTCAATCTGCTCCAAAGTATAGAAAAAGATTGAAGTCTTCTTAGTTTATTTGGTAATTCTAGCATAATCCTGATACCAAAAGCCACAACAAAGGTATCCAAAGAATATAGATTATTATTATCTCTGGAATATAACTTCTGAATAAAACAGTAGTAAATCAACTTCCAGTGCCTTAAAAATAGTATTATATATGATGGCCAATAATTTACCAATGAAAAATAAGCATAGCAAACTAAAACTTTCTAGCATTATAAAGGATACTTTCTTAGCATTAGAAAGACCATCTATCTTTATTGATAGTCTAACCTACATATAACAGTGTAAAACATTAGTGGTATTCCTACTAAAATACATATCAAGTCACAGATTTCCTCATCTGCTATTCAGAGTTGTTCTAAGTGATTAGTAAGACAATTAAAAATGATGACAATTATAAATATTGATGAAGAAGAGGCAAAATAATGACAATCTGGGGGGGACCCAAGGGAATCGGTGGATAACAGAAGTAAATGCATTCAGAAAAGTGATTTGTGGGGGACATGTACACACACACACACCTTTCCAACATGTTTTCTAAATAACCAGTGGAATATATACTAGCGGGAAAAATCATTCACAGTTGTAATAAGATCTATATAATTCCTTTTTTGTTTGCTTTTGAGACGGAGTCTCGCTCTGTCACCCGGGCTGGAGAGTGCAGTGACGCGATCTCGGCTCACTGCAACCTCCACCTCCTGGGTTCAAGTGAATCTCCTGCCTCAGCCTCCAAAGTAGCTGGGATTACAGGCACATGCCACCACGCCCGGCTAATTCTTTTGTATTTTTAGTAGAAACAGGGTGTCACCACGTTGGCCAGGCTGGTATCGAACTCGTGACCTCAGGTGATCAGCCTGCCTCGGCCTCCGTGTGAGTCACCGTGCCCAGCCATTGGATCTGTATAGTTGCTAAGAGTAAACTTAAGATATATAAAGGATGTGTAAGAATAAATCCCTGAATCTTGTCTGACAGATGAAAGGAAAAACTTTTTAGAAGGAGGTACATGCTATGTCCGAATTGAAAGACGATACTATGTCTGTTTCTTCCAAAAGCGAAATGTACCTCTAAACAAAAAATTATAGATTGGTTGTGGGGGTGGGACTCTTTACAAAATGACCCTCCCAAATGTAAAATGCATGATAAAATACAATAAGGCAGCATGGAGTAGTGTTAAAGTCCATAAATACTCTAAGTATTAAATTCCTATTTATACTTTAATTTTAAAATGTATCACATTGTTTATCATTAAATGATTTTTTTAAAGTAGGGAAAGTGCAGATTATTTAGTAAATGTGTTGAGACATTAGTTCTCATAGTTAGGAAAAGATGGTGGATACTTGAGATTCACATATGGAAAAGGAAACTATAAAATCGAAACAAAATGAGATGATTCTTTCTATCACGTTGAAGGACCTTCCAGGCATGACCCCCAAGGCAGAAACATCTGACCACATACAGACGTAGAATTCATCGTCAATAAACAACAAAAATGGAGAACACACACACACAAAGTTAAAAAGCAGAGGTTGGGCTGGAAGTAACTATTTGAAACACATGTGACAAAGTATGAATATCCTCACCAAGGGCTGAACTCTTAAAAATCAGAAACCAGGCAGAGGAGAGCGCCTGGAAATTCCACACATGCCTGTGGCTGCAGCATCTGTTTGACTCAAAGAGAAACCTACCGTCCAGGATGTCATCGCTTCTTGCCGATTCTGATAAAGGCAGCGGGGGAGCAGGCGGAAACACCTGTGCAAGATGGGGACCCCCCACTGGGCTCTGCACAGGGTCCTAAGTGGCCCTGTGGGCTTCTGGTCAGGGAGGGGGTAGCTACTTGCAAAGGTGCCCCAGCTGCAGAAACTCTGAGATAACCCCACCCCCTTTCCTCCCTTCTTTGCCCCAGGGAATATTCAAGAGATGCCCCAGGGGAACAGAAAAGGAAGGAGGGTGGCTCTGAGGTCCTTGCCGGGAATCACCCGCAGCAAGGTGGGGCGGGGTGTTCCCTGCTGCTAACAGCAATAGGCTCTAGATAAAAGGAAAGGGAGAAGTCCTAAAATCTGGGGTGTTTTAGTTACGTATTTCTTTGCTTATTTGTATTTCTTTCTTTTCCTACAATTTATTTCTGACCTATACAGTAAGTAATCTAGAAACTTAAATGGTTTTGTAAATGTTTGGGTGGCAGCAGTTTAAAAAATAAGAATACGAATGTATTTGTTTTGTTTATAATGTAGATCCATTAAAAAGACTCGTATTTGCAAGGAAGAAACAACGAAGTTCACAGTTCCAACTTTCTAGATTATCTATAACTCAGCAAAGAGACACGCCAATGAAGCAACACTGTCAGCAGCCGTGTGAAGTTCATGCCCAGTTTTAAGAGAAGGAACAGACTAGCAAAACAAAACACACAAAATAAATGAAAAAGAATACAATCATAAATGGTGCCTCTTGATATTTCCAAAACTTACATAATAAAATCCATCTTCATCAATTTCACCAAAAACGGTGATAATATCTCCTGTGCAAAATGTAAGTTCAGCCTGTGGAGATGAAACGTCAAGTTAATAGTATTTTTCTATACAAAAGTAGTTGTTTTTTTAAAAATAAGTTCTCTATGCGTTCCCTTACTACTTGAGAATTTCTGGTATTCACCGACCCTTTCAGTCAAATCAAGGTAGAAGCTAATGAATGGTTCCGTCCACAGTCTTCTGGAAAGGAAGGACAAACCAAGATAATGCCCCCCAAAAGAAAATGCCACAGTGCTTTGATTTTGGCCGAAATTCAAGATTATTACCATGTTCTACTGGTAATACATTTTTAAAGCTAGTGGAATAGTTAACTGTAAAAACCTGGAATATTAGGGAAATGTTCTCTGTAGTATAAGGACCATTACATAAATATCCTTTCACTGAGTATTTTAAAACCTACTCAATTATTAATGAAACATCTATTTATTTGTCAAGACAGAATCTCACTGTGTCGCCCAGGCTGGAGAGCAATGGCGCACCCTCGGCTCACTGCAACCTCCGCCTCTTGGGTTCAAGCAATTCTCCTGCCTCAGGCTCCTGAGCAGCTGGGACTACAGGTGTGTGCCACCAAGCCTGGTTAATTTTTATATTTTTTAAAGAGATGGGGGTTTGCCATGTTGCCCAGGCTGGTCTTGAACTCTTGAGCTCAAGCAATCTGCCCACCTCCCAAAGTGCTGAGATTACAGGCGTGAGCCACCACACCCAGCCTGAACATCACTTTATTCAGTGTCTATTCTGGGCCAGGCTGCAACCCTGAGTCAGGTGGTGTCAAACACGCCTCACTGCCCTCAGGAGTCCAAGCGACCCAGCACATTTCAGTTCACAGTCACCAAGCAGAACATGGAAACAGAAATCTAGATGATATTAACAACCAAACACGTTTTCTTTCTAAATGTAAAAATGAGGGAATATAGTTGGCGAACCAATGGCTTGTCAGAGAGCGCCAAGTACTGTGTAACCTGGGTTCACATACATCTGGTCATCTCAGCTGGTGGCTGCAGAGACTGGAGACCCCATCTCATTTCTGAAGGCAGCGGTTTCAGCCTTCGAGACACCAGGCATCCCAAGCGGTGCTGGGCGACGCAACCTCACCTATCACTGCTTTCCTCTCTACTGTTCTGTTCTATGTGTGGGGCCTACTGCTTTGCTTTTGTTTGCTGACCACATGTGATGGGCTTTTATTTCTCTCCCAAAGATGGCCCTCAGGTGGCAGCACCATTAGATGTGGATGACAGATTGCTCTCTCTGTGGTGGCACAGGAAAATCTGGGCCACAGGGACAGGGCTCGTCAGGGGCTGGCCGTGTCCCTGGGAATCCCATGATTTCTCTCCTGCGTGGCCATGTCTGTATCAGCTATCCCTCGGGTTGGCAGCCCTTCCTACGGATGGTTTGGAGAGAAGGAATGAGAAGGGGAACACACGTGGCCTCTGTGTGGTGTACCACGAGGGAAGGGATGGGGTGTGGTTTTGTGTCCGTCATGAAGCACAGTGTTTGGCTGGTACCTCAACATCCACGTTGGGCGAGCTTTCTCTGGGGTCATAGTCATACAGGGCCACCATTCTCCGGGTTGATACTGAATGATGCCTGCCACTTCTTCTGCTTCTCTCTGTTCAAATCACAAGCGGGGAAGAAAGCCATCATGATGTTATTTCAAACTTAGTGGCGTCCCCCCTCCTTCCGTGTCACACAAGGCCAATGCAGCTGCGACCTGGCATCGCTATCAGGGCCTCATGCTCCCGGGCACTCACATCAGCCAACGTCTCTACTTTGGGTCAGTCGTCCGGGACTCCATATTCTTACGTTTTTGCTGTAGTATGGTTTCTCCCCCTTAGAGTAACATAAACATTTTCCTTCCTCCAGTCTGTCCATTAAGCCAGTGAGACTCACATGAAGCACAGGGCTCTCAAACAGCAAATTTAGACGGCTTTGGCCAGCACAGGGAGGCCGTAGCTCGTGAGGCCCTGCACAGTGCACGGTTGTGACCATTGCTCTGGGAAAGCCCCACAGACACCGTTTTAAAAGTGCCTGTTTGTGTAACTGTGGTGGCATGACAAAATCAAGTCATGCTCCCCTGAGTGGAGGCAAAACTAAGGCACCGTCCTCAGGAGAAGCATGAATATAAACAGGGATGCCTTCTCCACCCAGCCCTATGGCTTCCCCCATGCTGCTTCCCTGGCATCCTTCCACTGTGGTTTAGCAGTGGCCGTGGAGAAGAGCCCAGCTCTGCACAGTCGACTTAGAGGTGCATTCCCACAGCCTGGCTCTGTCTCTGCCACAGATGGGGGCCTGGGCGTCATCCCAGCACACTCAGAAGCAAAAGAAGGGGCTGAAGAAGAAGTTGCCCTAGGCTCTGCCCAGCGTGAGCGCTCCACAGAGATAACAGGTGAAAACTCTCGGGACGTAAGGAGGCCTCAGTGGAGAGCCACAGGACCTGGCCCAATCAGGAAGCCCGTCAGACTGAAGGTGTGGGGCTGGGAATGACTTTCCTCCTGGCGAAAGTTGGCATTTGTGTGTTTCTTCTCAACACGGCTACTTTCTGCTCACATTTGATTTGGGGAATTCCAAACATGCAGATGAACACCATCAAAGGCAACTATCTTAACGGCCGCTAAAGTCAGCGATGTGGCTTTTCAGTGGCTTTCAGCAGGTATAGGGGCCACTTGTGTAGACCTGCAAAATTCCAGCGATTACTCCCCTTGGGTTCTGGTTACAAGCCACTGCTGTAGTTTACAGGACGCGCACAAGCCTCTGTGCACGTGTCCTCTGTCAGACCTGCACATGTGTGTCTCCTTGCATTATGACCTCACCCAGAGGTTAGTGTTTCTCAGCATTCTTCATGTTACAGGGAATGTTACAAGTATGACTTCGGAAAGGTGGCATAACAACATACATGTACTTCTCGCTGAGGTAGAACTTACATACACTAAGGCTCTTTCTAGCGTGCAGTACTTTACTTTGTGATAAGCACACACGGTCCAGAAACCCCACAACAATCAAGATATACACCAGCCATGGTCCTCTGTAGTCACTTCAGCCCAGGTAACCACGGATCTGTTTCCTGTCCCAGACTTTGGCCCTTTCCAGAATGTCACTAAAAGGGACTCATACAGAATGTAGCTTTTGAGACAGGCTTCTTTCATTTGGATGATGCCTGAGATTCACCCTTGTCACTGACTGTATCAGCAGTGGTTCTGTTCCATTGCTGAGTAGGCTCCATTGTGTGGGGCACCTTCAGTCACCAGCTAAAAGCACCTGAATTGTTTCCACATTTTGATGACTGTGTCATCAAAACATCAAACATATTCATGTACAGTTTGTGTGTGTGTGAACATAAGTTTCCCTTTCTTTTGGGTAAGTGTATAAGAGTGAAGTTGTTGGATTGTATTGTGCATATATAAGTGCATATATAACTTTATAAGAAACCAGCAAACTGTTTTGCTGAGGAGTGAGGCCATTATCCACTTTCACCAGCAGTGCAGAGGTCCACCTGGCCCACTTTGTGCCCACACCTGCGACGGCCAGTCGTTTTAATCTTAGCCATTCTAAGTGTGTGTGCATTGGTTTCTCAGGGTGGTTTTAATTTGTATTTCACTGGTGATGTTAAGCATCTTTTCATGTGCTTATTTGCCACCCACATATCATCTTTGGTAAAAGGTCACTTAAATATTTTATACATATTTTTATTGGATTGTTTCCTTACTGATGAGTTTTGAAAAGTCTTTGTGTATTCTGAACACAAGTCCTTTTCCCAAAGGGTTACTTGCAAGTATTTTCTGCCAGCTTATGGCTTTTTATTCTGCACTTTTCCAGCACAGAGTATTTAATTTTGGTGAAGCCTAACATTGACTTTTTCCTTTTATGGATCATGTTTTAATGTCCTGTCAAAGAAATCGTTGCCTGATTATTGTCAAGTTTTCTCCTGCGTTTTCTTCTGGAAGTATTAGAGTCTTAATTTTTATACTTAAAAGTATGATCCATTTTATTGAAGTTTTAATATGATGAGAGTATGGGTTAAGATTCATTTTTGGCATATGGATGTGCAGTAATGCCAGCGCCAGTTATTGAAAAGAGCATCCTTTCTCTGTTGAATTGCCTTTTTACCTTTGTCCAAAATCACTGGACTCCATATGTATTAGTCTGTTTCTGGACTTCATTCTGCCCCATTAATCTACGTTTCTATCCTTTCTCCAACACCACGTTACCTCAATTAGCTTACCTCTACAGTAGTAAGCTTCCATTAGCTTACGTGAATCTTCCAACCTTCTTGTTCTTGTTGAAAATAGTTTTGGCTATTCCAGTTCCTTTGCCCCTCCATATACATTTTAGAATTAGCTTGTTGAATCTATATAAATCCCGGCACAGATTGTGAATGGTCTTGCACTGCATCTGTAGGCTACCTTGCGGACAGCTGACATAACAATATTAAGTCCATGAATATGATCTCTCTGTCCATTTATTTAGGTATCTGATTTCTTTCCTCAGTGTCTTCTGGTTTTCATCATACAAATACTGCACATGTTTTGTTAGATTTAATGCTAAGTAGTTCATGTTTTGTTGTGTCATTGTAAATGGCACTACTTTTAAAATTTTTAATTTCTAAATTTTCATTTCTCACATATGGAAATACAACTGATTTTTGTATATTGACCTTGTATCCGTTGAGGTTGCTACACTCCATTTGTTAGTTCTAGGAACTTTCTTATCCTTTGAGATTCCTTGAGATTTTCTAAGTAGATTTCCATGTCATCTGTGAATAGAAAAAGTTGTATTCCTTCCCTTCCAGTCTGTACGCCAGGTGTGACTTTCCTTCACCATGTCGCCCTAGTTATGACCCCCAGTATGATGTGGAAAAGGAGTGGTGAGGGCCAAAGTCCTTGTCTGTGCCCAGTCTTAGGAGGATCGCATTCAGCCTTTCACCATTAAGGATGATCGTTTCTGGCGATGGCGGGGGTTGGGGGGGGGCACGTAGCTATATCAGGCTAGGTTCCCTTGGCCATCCACATTTTAAAAAATGGAATAAAAAACATTTAATCTAATTGATAATATAAATCAAGTTACCATTCCTTAAAAGAAATTCTTGTATACTTTCTGGGTCTGTGGTGTACAGGGCCTGTATTCTCTTCGAAACAGGGTTAGTCCGCTTCGGGAAAGAAAATCTTAACAAAAGTGGATAGGGGGATAAAGGGCTCAAAGATCCTCAATCTCATGGGTTTAATGTGGGCGATATATTCACACTAAACCTTGACTATTAGATGTGGATTCTATCTTGAGATGATGCGCTTATTAATGCCAAAAAAGGTTGAAATGTTTTGATTTTGTGATTATCCTTAAAACTATGTATAGTGTTTGAAGCGCTGAATTTTGTCTTTGAAGTCTGATTTAGAAGTTAATCAAGTTTTGAAGTATTAAACCTTAAATATGAATGCTATAAAACTGATATCTCTCTACAGCATTTTAGAAAAAATAGAGGCTTTTTTTGAGACAATAGAGGCTTTTAAATGAATACATTGTCATTGTACATGGAAAAAAATTTAAAATTCATAAATGTAATGTTGCTTAAAATCACTGAAAATAGTTTTCTGCATTCTCACGGGGCTTGCAGACTGGCTTAAGATAAATGAAGGAGTTTCACGTCTACCCAAACTAAAGAGGAAAGAGCTTTTGTGCCTCTTGGATAAGCAAAGGTCACCTAAAGAATGAAAGGCACTCCCCTGACCACCCACTGAAATTCATTGTAGACAGGCTGATGTTCAAACCATATTACCAGAAGGCAGCTAATCATGTGTTTTCTAGATGTGATGGATTTTTTGCAAGCAAGACTGTACTTCATCGCCCATCAGATCATCTGTGTCTTCACATTTATGTACGTGTGTCCCTAAAGCACGCAGACTACTGGCAGTCCTGGTTTGGAGAGTGGCTTTTGCCCAAGAAAAATCACTGGTCAACATTTACATGACTTTGGCATATTTAAATGATGCAACTTGGGGTCTCCTCGTCACCACTTGCCTCTGAGCAGCAGGCGTTTTGTGCGATACAATGCACAGGAAAGGTCGAATAGGGGTTTACGCTTACCTATTTTCTCCACAGGTGTATTCAGAGGGAGAAAGCCCTGTCTAAGCAGCTGATCCATCATCTCCTCGTCATCTGCTTGTATTTCAGAGACCATGTTACAAGGAATAAGGCCAAGCCGGGCACAGGTTTCCCCACGGTAGAATCCATCAGCGTCTTTATCACCATAAACCTAGAGCCGTGGGGAAAAATAAATCAAGCATTGTAATTGATTGGTTCAGAAATACAATAGTCCCACTGATGGTGAGTGAGTATAGTCAAAAATATATTTTAAATATAGTTTTAAAATACCATAGATCACCTGCATAGGTCACCCACGTGTATGCCATAGATGTGTACATGTAACCCTCGCTCTGTGACTGACTCAAGAGCCAGTTTTTCATCTAGCGTTTGGACAACCTGACATTCTTCTCATCAGGCAGGGGGTTTGCTTGGATGAATGCATGTATTTAAATTCACGCACATTAAAAGGGTGCGTGATGAGACCCCACTCGACCAAGAAGGACCAGGTAGGCTGCACAAAGTGGTGTTGCTGTCTGCCTGAAATGGGTTCCTATGTAACAAGATAGTGCCACACAGCAGGCATTCCAACCATTCTCAGATGCCAACTCTCAGGACTCTTGCTGAAACTGCAAACAGGGTTCAAGGCCCTCTGTCTTTCCCCTCTCCTACTGAACGGCACGCTGTCTCTCATTTTCCCTACTTAAAACTCAAAAGGCTCCTCTTCTCTCAGAAGGCTGGATCTCACGCCTGTAATCCCAGCACTGTGGGAGGCCAAGGCGGGCAGATCCCTTGAGGTCAGGAGTTCGGGACCAGCCTGGCTATCATGGTGAATCCCTGTTTCTACTAAAAACACACAAAAAAATTAGCTGGGTGTGATGGCGCGCATCTGTGGTCCCAGCTACGCGGGAGGCTGAGGCAGGAGAATCACTTGAACCCGGGAAGCAGAGGTTGCAGTGAGCCGAGATGGTGCCACTGTACTCCAGCCTGGGTGACAGAGCAAGACTCTGTCTCAAAAAAAAAAAAAAAAAAAAAAAAAACGGCTGGCTATCAAAGGGATAGGAAACAGCCTCCATCAGGCGTGTTAAAGAACTAAGGCATGGAAGTCCCGCCTCTAGCTGCTGATGCTCCCTTCTTCCCTTTTTCCCTCCCTTTTCCTCTCCCTCCTTCCTTTCTTCCTTGGCTGCCTGCTGACTGACAAGTGTTGTTTTAAAATTTGGAGCCTGTATATTTTTCTCAACAACATAGGCCCTAATAGAATCCAGAGTTCACAGGACATATTTGGGTGTTTGTGTGCACACAAACTGGGCAGACGCTGGAGAAGGCACTCTGCAGAGGGCAGGTCCCTGGCCGTCACAGCACCATGCCACCTCCTCCTGTGCCCGCTCCCCGTGCCTCCCCCACGGCCTGCAGAAGGCGGCTGACATGTCCCACCCATGACCTGCAGGAGTCGTCGTATCTCTAAGTCGCCAGTAGTCTCCACCCCTGTGACCCAGACCCGCCTCAGGGGCTGTTGAAGCTGCCCCAGGCGGCCGTCCCGCACCTTGATGATCTGGCCTTCTTTAAAGGGGAGCTCCTCCTCTGCAGCATCTGGGTTTGGGGACATGGTGAGCGGGTCGTAGTCAAAGAGAGCCACAAAGATCCGGGCCGGGAGCTCTTCGGCACCAGGGTCAGTTTCCGACTCTTCATAGAAGTCTGGAGAAAGGCGGTCTCGCCCGTAATCGTCTAAGAGCAAGTGGGGGTGAAGAACAGAGCGGCAGTGAGCCTAACTGAGGAGTGCACACAGGAAATGCAGCTTTGGAAAGCAGTGAGGATGGCAGCAGTTCCTTGACTTTCGTCTTTTTTGTGTCTTAACATGTAGGCAGAAATAGATCAGGAGGTCTAGCTCAGATGAATTGGAGAAGCACATAACTACACCCACACTCTGTACCTGGCCACACTGTGTGTGAAAGCACTGAGACAGGCCTGGGCCTCGGGGGCCTCCCCAGAGAGCACAGGCTGGGGCGGGAGCTGCCGCGGCTCCAGGGGCAGGATGGGCCATGCTGGGGAGCCTTCCCAGGACCCACACACTCTGCAAAATGGAAATCTAAGCACAACCCACGTTTAAAATACATTTGTATGTTAGTCAAAGTCCATCGAGGTGACCAACTGTTCACTTAGGTAAATACGTAACTGGCAACAAACGTATCTTTATTACAGTGAATTAATAATTTCCTGGTGAACTGGGTTTCAACTCCATATACTACCCAGCTTCTAAAAGTGGTTCTTTTGGACTAGAGGAAATGGATACATTCCTAGGCACACCCAGCCTCCCAGGATTGAATCAGGAAGAAATTGAAACCCTGAATAGACCAATATTGATGAAATGAATTCACTGCTGAATTCTACCAACGTACAAAGAAGAGCTGGTACCAATTCTACTGAAACTATTCCAAAAAAATTGAGGAGGAAGGACTCCACCCTAACTCATTCTGTGAAGCCAACATCACCCTGATACCCAAATCTGACAGACACAACAAAAAGAGAAAACCACAGACTAATATCCCTGATGAACACAGATGCAAAAATCCTCAACAAAATACTAGCAAACTGAATCCAGCAGCACATCAAAAAGACAATTCACCATGACCAAGTAGGCTTTATCCCTCAAATGCAAGATTGGTTCAACATATGCAAATCAATAAATATGATTCACCACATAAATAGGACTAAAACAAAAACCATATGATTATCCCAATAGTGCAGAAAAAGCTTGCAATAAAATCCAACATCCCTTCATGAATAAAAAAACCCTCAACAATCTATGCATTGAAAGATGTACCTCAAAATAGTAGGAGGCATCTATGACAAACCCACAACCAATTTATTGAGCAGGCAAAGGCTGGCAGCATTCACCTTAAGAACTGGAGCAAGGCAAGGATGCCTGCTCTCACCATTTCTGTTCAACACTGGAGTGCTAGCCAGAGCAGTCAGGCAAGAGAAAGAAAGAAAAGGCATCCAAATAGGAAATAAGAAGTCAAATTATCTCTCTTCACTGATGATATGATTCTAAACCTAGGAAACCCTGAAGATTCTGCTGAAAGGCTCCTAAACCAATAGACAATTTCAATAAAATTTCAATGTATAAAAATCAGTAGCATTTCTATACACCAATAAATTGTTCAAACTGAGAGCTGAATCAAGAATGCAATCACCTTGACAATAGCCATACACACACACACACAATACACAGATTACGTCTAACTAAGATGCACAGAATATTTCTAACCAAGGAGGTGAAAGATCTCTACAAGGAGAACTACAGAACACTGCTGAGAGAAGTCATAGATGACATGAACGCTAAAATATTCCATGCTCATGGGTTAGAAGAATACATATCATTAAAGTAGCCATATTGCCCAATGCAACCTACAGATTCAATGCTTTTATTATTATTATTATTATTATTATTATTATACTTTAAGTTCTAGGGTACATGTGCACAATGTGCAGGTTTGTTACGTATGTATACGATTCAATGCTATTTCTATCAAACTTCCATCATCATTTTACATAGAATTAGGAAAAACTACTCTAAAATTCATATGGAACCAAAAAAGAGCCCAAATAGCCAAAGTAAACTTAAGCAAAAAGAACAAAGGGAGGTATCAGATTACCTGACTTCAAACTATACTATAAGGCTACAGTCACTATAATAGTGTGGCACTGGTACAAAAACAGACACACAGACTAATGGAACAGACTAGAGAACCAGAACTAAAACCACATGCCTACAAACACCTGATCTTTGACAAAGTTGAGAAAAATAAGCAATGAGGAAAGAACTCCCCATTCAATAAATGCTGCTGGGATAACTGGCTCGTCACATGCAGAAGATTGAAACCGGACTCCTACCTTTTACCATATACAAACATTAACTCAAAATGGATCAAAGATTTAAACGTAAGACCTCAAACTATACAAATACTGCAAGGAAACCTAGGAAATGTCATTCTGGACATCAGCCTTGACAAAGAATGTATGGCAAAGACCACAAAAACAATTGCAACACAAAAATTAACATGCATAATTACAGAACTTCTGCACAGCAAGAGAAACTACCAACAGAGTAAATGACACCCTACAGAATGGGAGAAAATATTTGCAAATTGTGCATATGATAAAGGTCTAGTGTCCAGAATCTGCAAGGAACTTAACAGATCAATAAGCAAAAAATGACTCCATCAAAAAGCAGAGGACATGAATAGACTTCTCAAAAGAAGACATGCACGCAGATAATAAACCTATGAAAAAATGCTCCACATGACTAATCATCAGAGAAATCCAAAACAAAATCACGATGAGATACCATCTCACACCATTCAGAACGACAATTAAAAAGTCAAAAAAATAGATTTTGGGGTGGATGCAAAGAAAAGAAACACTTACAAACGTATATACCATTGGAGGGAATGGAAATTAGTTCAGCCACCGTGGAAAGCAGTTTGGAGATTTCTTGGAGAACTTAAAACGGAACTACCATTTGACCCAGCAGTGCCATTACTGGGTATATACCCAAAGGAAAAGAAGTCATTTCACCAGAAAGACACAGGCACTCACTATGGTGATCGCAGCACTGTTCACAGTAGCAGGGACATGGAATCAACCTAGATGCCCATCAACAGTGGACTGGATAAAGATGTGGTGTGTATACCACGTGGAATACTACGCAGCCAGAGAAATGAACAAAATCATGTCCTCTGCAGCCACTGGAGCAAATTAACACAAGAACAGAACACCAAATACCTCATGTTCTCACTTATAAGCGGGAGCTAAACATTGGGTCCACATAGACACGAAGATGGGAACAACAGAAACTGGGGACCACTAGACGGTGGAGGAGGGAGGGGGCAAGGGCCGAGAGACTCCTGACAGGGTGCTATGCTATCTGGATGATGGCATCATTTGTACCCCACAGCTCAGCATTCTTCACTATACCCATGTAACAGACCTGCACATGTACCACAGTGAATCCAAAATAAAAGTTGAAAGTTGATTTTAAAAAGTCAAAACAATTATTTTGGAAATCCTAATACATATGCCTCTATATACATATGTATCACTGAACATCATTAGATATATGTGTGCATGTATGTATGGAGAGAGAAGGCGGGGGAGAGGGAACTGACAGATAATATTGGTCTGATCATGGGAGGTGGTCTCAGAACACCATCATGGAAGCAAGTGAGAAAGACGCCAGCTGGCAGCAGAGAGCGCAGGATTGGGAGAGGCAGCCCAGCCTGAGCTTCTGTCCCACCACGAGGAACACAGGTGGTGGGACGGGAGGACACAGGTATGTGGAAAAGACAGGACAGGTGGTAGAGAAAGAACCAAACGGATCAGCCTCTTTCACCAGAAAAAAATAAAACACATAGTCTAAAAATAAAAAGTGTTTTGGTTGCAGGAAATGTTGAATTTTAAAATGTAATAAATTGTTTACATTATTGAGATTTAGTGTCTTTTTTGAATGCCTAATCTAAAATGTAATTGCTGCCAGGGAACAAAACTTTTCCACAGCAGGCTTCATTAATTTCTCCATGCTATTTTGATTTTGTTGATAGTCAGTGAAAAAACCTGATGACTTTTTTCTGGTTTCAGGTGGTATCCAAGTTCAACAGAATGTGAAGCGTTCCGTGGCCTCTACAGCGGGCACAACTGTGCAGCCCTTTCTCGCACCCAGGGATGACGGTAGAGAACAGCTGTGGCTGCGTGAGAAGGATGTGCTTTCCATTCTGCCGGAGATCTGCTGGAGGAACTTAATGACCATGTCAGTGTGATCTAGTGAATGCAGTTCCAGGTACGGAAAAATGCCGGTGGAGGAGAACCTCTGGCTACAGCATTTTCCAAGCAAGTTCTCAGCACTTTCCAGCTGAGTTTATGTGGCAAGTTTGTGGCATCAAAATGTGCAGAGGGGTGAGGGGTGAGGGGCTGTGGTCAGAGCCTAGAGAGAGTTGGGGGTGGTCGACATCCCCCTTGAAAATCTTTCCAGTCCCTCCTGGAGCCTAGGGAAGAGTGCGTTTTCTCAGTAAGTGGCTTATGGTCAAGGACCATGATCTGCAAAAACACATCGTTTTGTCTTCAAGTCCAAACTCACATGCACCATGCAACTGGCCACACCACGGGAGGCATTTAGGCAGACACCCCAACACAGAGCTGCCTGAGGCCAGTCCTTGATGAAGGCTCCTTCCAGAGAACTGCCCACAGTGTCACGTTGTGTTGGGGGAAGACAGGCGTGGGGTAGAGGTGGGCAGAGCACTTGGAGTTGAACGTATGTGAATAAAGTCATGTGTATGCGGTGACTCCACCGTCCGCTCCTCCAGAGAGGATGCACTGGATGTGTTATGAGCACCGGACCTCGACAGGGAGAGAGCAGCGGCCTCCCTGGAATGTGTCCCTGGAAACTTGGCTTCACTGCAGGCTGGACTGGGCCGTTGGGGGTCCCTTGTCCTTGGTGGTGGCAGGCGAGACTGAAAGCAGCACTTACCTGCAGCTGTCCGTCCGACCCTGGGGGGAGTGGGCACTGCCTCCCGTCCTGCTGAGGAAGCGCGCTGACCCAAGTGGTCTGCTAGGAGGAAGGGTGTGCATATCACGTGGGAGATCAGGGCTCATGCCTGGCTGCCTGGGTGGCCTCCCAAATCCACCGGTGCCGTGAGAATAAGCACCGTTTTCTACAGGAGAGAGGTTTCCCTCACTACCTGGCCCAGACCAACCGCCCTCCCTGCTACTGTCCATTGTAATTTCTGTGGAGATAAAGGGAATTATCTATTAAACAGAGTTGACAGCTTTTTTTTTTTCTTGCAGGGAAACCTGAAGAAAGGAGCTTTCCTTTTTAAGGGGCAAAGCTTTGTCAACAGAGTTAATTTATTTTTCCTCCCTGAACACAAAGAAAATGTGCTGTACTTTCCTCACTTTGTAGGCTCAGTAGCCAAAATAACAAATAACAAAAAAAAATGAGAGAATACAGAGGAGATATTCAGAGTTGATTCCTAAGAATAGAATCCTCTTAAACACAGTGCTTCGGTTTTAGAAGGATGAACCTGCAGGCCTTCCGTCTGACAGGTCAACAACTAGATAAATGCAAAGACCAAAAATTATAAAGGATAAAAGCCAAACCTAATCAAGTATATATATGAAGACATCTATTAACGTTGAGATCTCTTTATGCTAATTATATGGCTTAGAATTTACTAGATAGGAAGCTACATAATTTTGTTTTTTATCATGAAGGACATTTTTTAAATTTTGGAAATCCAAAGAACCTATTATATTATTTTTTGTTGTAGGTCCACTGCTTATTAAAAATAGGAAGTATATGGTTTACAGACTTAATTTCCTCTGAAAAAGAAAAGTAATGCTTTTGAAATGTAGCAGATTTCTAAAATACTGTTCTCTAATATTTTCACAAGAAAAATACAATTAAGTAAATGAGAACTAGAGGAACATCCTGTCTGTTCAGCTGTCACTGATGGTCATTTCCCAAGGCTCTTTGCCAGGGCCGCCTCCTCAGGTGGGTGACAAGCACCCACCACTTCTGTTTCCTTCTGAAACCATCATAAGTGCCGAGATGTGTGTTTGTGTATAAAGTGGTTTTCGTTATTTTTGTGTGGTTTCCTGGCTGGCTACGTGATGAGAAGTCAGCACAATGAAAGCAAATCTCTCATAGGTTTGTCAGTTAACTCTTTTCCGAGTTACGTTCAGAGGCTTTTTCCTTGTTAAGGTGTTGACATAGAATTGCTCTTTCGCCCAATTTCACAAGTGTCCTCCTGAAATTAAGACACATATGCAGCTTTTGGAACTCCACAGCTGCAGAAAAATCCAGCCAAATTGTCGCCTGCGACTCTGACAGCAAGGGTCACCCTGGCAAGACTGCAGGCCCAGGATTGGTTTCCTTTGACTTCCTGGCTCAAGTGCTGATTTGTCACAGCACAATTTTCAGTTCTCAGTCCTAGGAGATTGGCATAGAAGACCCAACATGCCTCCTCCAAAGGACGTCCTTTCTGAATGGCCACAGAATTAACTTGTCAGTGGCTACCCCATCACCAGGTCATTTCACTCATTAAAGTTACCATCAAGTGAAGACTCGAAAACTCACCCTAACCAGAGAGAGAGAAAGAGAGCCTTGAACAGGAGGACTGGCCTTTTCCCCACCTCGTTTCTCAAGACAGGACATCTCAGACAGAGAAAGCCAGAAGAATCTATTTATTAAGCTTCGTAGTTCCTCTGGAGGGACACAAAGTGAATGAAGATTTAAGAGACACGCAGTAGGTTTAGAATACCTGAAAGGAATCTGGGCTCCACTAACCCTGCTAGTTGATCTGTAGTACGACCATCAAGGTTCTCTGAACCTGACTGCATCTTTTATTATTCAGTTAACTGAAAATACTGTTTCCTACGGACCTTTAACACTGCATGGAATTTTTACTGGTTAAAGATAAAACAATCTAAAACTGTAAAGATGGAAAAGGAAATTTTTTTGTCTTACTGTTTGAATTGTACAAGGAAGAAAAAGTCTGGGCCGGGCACGCTGGCTCAAGCCTGTAATCCCAGCACTTTGGGAGGCCGAGACGGGCGGATCACGAGGTCAGGAGATCGAGACCATCCTGGCTAACACGGTGAAACCCCGTCTCTACTAAAAACTACAAAAAACTAGCCGGGCAACGCCTGTAGTCCCAGCTACCCGGGAGGCTGAGGCAGGAGAATGGCGTAAACCCGGGAGGCGGAGCTTGCAGTGAGCTGAGATCCGGCCACAGCACTCCAGCCTGGGTGACAGAGCGAGATTCCGTCTCAAAAAAAAAAAAAAGAAAAGAAAAAAAAAAGAAAAGTCTGGCAGGACACAATTTAAAAAATCTATTTGCTTCATGAAGCCTGTCTTCATTTTGAGTTGATGGAAAAGATGACCAGTTGCCTTTTAAACTTCAGCTATTTCAGTGAGATTCCAGGTGGATTTTCAGGGGCTAGACTATCCAGAAGTTATCCTCCTTGAGCCCTGTCATGCCAAACCAAGACGGTTTCTCCTCATCTATTTCTGTGGTATCAAGAGTTCTCCTTGCATTTGTGTGTGTGTGTGTGTGTGTGTGTCTGTGTGTGTTTTCATAGAAGCCTGGTTCCTCTGTGCTGATGACCAGCTTCCATTATCTTATGCATAATACTTTTTGAAATTCTCCTTGCTATGATTGATTCCAATAATAGAAGTATCCCCTCCGCAGATTGATTAGGATGGCCAAAACGATAGCTTTCAGCATGGCTGGCTGAATTCCAAAATGTCAGGAAGAGAATGGAAACAGAATGCCCGAGGATGACTCATGAGCAGGGGAGGTGCCCAGATGGATGTGGGGAGTGTGCACTTCAGGGGCGCACACAGCTGCACGGTGTCCCCAGCACTTAGCTCTGCTGCCAGTGTGTCTTCTGCAGACAGACAGCATTCCCCTACTGGCGGGGCTCACAGACCCCCGAGGCACGCTGACATCCAGCTTCTGCACCTGCCACAGGCTCTGACCCTGAGTGTCCCAGGGAGCCCGCGCCAGGACGAGGGAGGCAACACAAGTGGTCCCTTCAGTGCTTACCCTGTGAAACTCTCCAGGAACAAATCAGCGGGGAGAACATGGATGTAGAAGGCCAATTTGATATTTCAAGAATACTTACAAATAGCTTTCATTTATCTTGTGCTGTTCCTGCCTTCTTTTTTGCCATAAATAACAGAGTGTTCTGTGCTTAGCTGAAAATGCTACTCCTAGAATTGTGTTCATGCTTAGATGGAGTAAGCAGCCACATGCTCCGCAGCTGAAAGACAGAACAGCAATGATGGAGCCACTAACCGATGGATGGGACTGTCACGGGCCGGGACCTCTGAGGACCAGCACTGCCGCGGGGAAACCTCCGGCCCATGTGATCCACCCGTCCTGCAGAGGCTGGGTTCCCTAAAATCTGAAGACAAAACAACAACAAAGTCATAAGTCTTGCCAGCATTGGGCACTGAAGAATTCAGTTAGCCAAATCAAGTGGGTTGAGAAGCAGAATCTCTAAAGGCAACTAAACTTAGCTTTTAACTGAAAGGTTAGCTGAATGGCCTGGGAGAGAACAAAGCCATGCACCAGCACCCCACACTCTACTCGGAGCCGCTGCTGGGTGCATGGTGGGGTGAGGGCAAAAAAATTCCTTGTAGGGAGTCTCTTTTGGTTGCTGCTGCTGGTGCTGAATAAAAAGTTTTGGACCAAAGAGACAATAGCTTGAATACATCTCGCCCACCTTGGCTCCCTGGAACACTTGATCCCCTCCTAGTCTCCACATGCCCCCCCCCGCAGCTGTCACAAAAGTGCGGAAGACACTGCAGTTCCACCTGTCCTGCTTGGATAGAAGTGTGTGAGGTTTCTCACACACAACTCAAAGATGGAAGTTTCTGCATTTTATCAGCTTCAAAACTCAACATTCTACTCCTAATCTGAAGATGCTGGTAACATTCCAGGACTCAGACGGGTCGCCTTTCTGGCTAAGTTCACCTCTAAATTCACCTTCAGATCAGGGTTAGGATTGACTAAAGACAATCACAGCAACACCTTCTTCTTGCTAGTAAGTAAATGGAGTGAGGAAGTTCTCAGGAACACAGGTGTGAACGGCAGGCAGGGAGTCTGGGGATGAGGCATGCCTGCTGCAGAGCCTGAAGTGGGGCCGGGGAGGCTGCGGGCTGCGGTGGGCAGCTGAGTCGCCGAGGTACGGATCTCGCACCTCTCCTGGGTGGGCCCATCGCAAGCACACGGCCTCAGACCCAAGGCCTGGCGCCATATGGATGGCTCACCTGTGTTTTCAATGAAAAGGTCAGCATGACAGGAGCAAATGTTCTGAAAAGAGGACACAATATAGAGATGAATGAAGCCTTCAATGAATCCCTACGCTCAAAACCAACAACAAGCCCAGACGGCAGGGCCGGCGGGGAGAAGGCTGATCATGGAAAATGCATTCTGGAAACTGTGGGCACGGAAAACAAATGGGAAAAAAACAAAAACTTTAGAAACAATATGCAAAAAAAAAAAAAAATAGATTTTTTCAAAATTTTCTTTTTTTTTTTTTTTGGTTATGGATGAAGGTCAAAAAGCAATGAAAAAAACTCCAAAATAACAAGGAAAAAAAACCCTCGACAATACTAGTAGTCATAAATAAATCCCTAAGGATCCCTGTGCACACAAACATGTTGCCAGACTTTCAGATAATCACACTTCAGCTAACCCTTAATTAAAATTTAGATTCAGTTGTCCTTTAATTCAAGCAGCCATACTCATTACTGATTCTGGGGGGTGGAAATCATTACTCTAAGCAAGGTAAAGAAATCTTCAGCATGGTCAAAAGGTTGGGAAGCAAATGGGACTTGAGAAAGCAAAAATGCAGGGAAAATGAAGACAGCCAGCAAGAGAGTCCCCAGGGATGGACACCAGAACCAACAGAAAACCAATGACAGAATGGAACAGATTGGTTTGGCAAGTGGCTGTGAAAAGGAAGTGCAGGTCACACACCAGGGGGCCTTGTGCGACTCTGGGAGGTGGCTTTGCGTGGGGGGCAGCTGCCCTACTGTCGGGCATGGTTATGCTTTTCTTCCAGACACCCCGAAAATCTTGGTGCTCAGTGGGCTCGCCCCAGCCGTGCTTCCTGGGGAGCGGCCTCTCCGGGCTGGGCTGGGGGTCGTCGTTCCTGAGGACGCCACCAGGGCCCACCTGCTCCCCAAAGTCCTCCTCGACGCTGCTCTGCCGGGTCAGCGTCCGCCGCCGGGCCAGCAGCGGCCTCAGGCCCCTCCTGCAGGGACAGTGGCCAGGGCCTGGGCTGCACGTGGCCACGGTGTTTCCAAAGCCAAACCGTGACTCCTCCTCTTCACTCCCACAGTCCAGGCCGCTGTCCGGGCTCCGGGTGGCCGAGCGACTGAACCGACAGCCCCTGTCTTCCAGAAGGAAGTCCTCCACGTGGGGGACGGCCCCCGAGCCCCTGTGCTTCACCGAGAACCAGGAGCCCCGAGGGGCCTCATCACCCCTGCAGGGCCGGCCGGGCCTGGGCTCTCTGGCCAGCCCCGTCCTGGCCCTGGGGGACGGCCCTGCACCCTGTTTGTGCAGCAGCCCACAGCACTCTCCGTCCTCTTCCGCTACTTCGGGGATACTGAAAAGTCTCTTCCTGTGGGGCTGGTGGGGAAACTCGGGCTCCCAGAAAGTGCCTTCAGAGGTCCTATGCTCAGTGCAGTCCTTACGGGGGTGGCGTGCCAAGAACAGGCGCGGGAAAGACAGTGTGTGGTCAGCATGAAGTGGGGCCCGGGGGAGGAAAGAAAATACAGACAGAATTAGTCCTGGAGGCAGTGAGGAGTGGGAAGCGCCTACTCGGGCCGGGGGCATGCCGTGGAGGGCTCTGGAATGAAAACAGAATGGGTTACGGGGCTGGTGCAGGGTGCAGGCCGAGGCAGAGCACAGGCAGAGCCAGCAGGCCGGGCAGGAGCCAGCACCATGCATCCAGCCAAGGAGAGGGCAGGTCAGATTCCGGCAGCACATCAGGCCCCACAGTGCCCGCGGGACCGCTGCTCTGGAGGGTGGGTGTGGCCACGGTGCCAGGGGAGACTGCCCGGGGGCTACGTCCTCAGAAACCCTGAGGGCAGCTGCCACTGGAGGCTGACCGTGACTGGAGACAGTTCACCAGACGGGGAGCCTGACCTGCCCCTGTCCATCCACTGGGCCCGCTTCCCTTCCAGTGCTCAGCACCCTCTGCAGGACTTTCTAATTAGGCCAATGTGTCACCCTTCTCCCTGCTAAGATACAAGCTGCGTGAAACCACGCCATCCCCGGCCCCACCAACAGTGCCTGCACACCGTCATGCAGAGTCTGTATCAGCAGAGGACTGGTCTGCCTGTCTCCTCTGCATCCTGCATTCTGGGGTCCCTGAGAGCCGTACCTGAGCCATCATGGTCTCTAGCGGGTGGCACGGGGCTGGCCGCACCAGGAGCTGCTTAACCAGTGTCCACGGCTCTTATACTGCCCGTCTGCATGTCAGCACTCTCTGCTGGGAACAGCCCTCAACTCACCCTCTACCCGAAGAGTATGAAGGACTCCTGACTGGTGTCTCCTTCGAGGGGGCTTGGCTGACCACCCAGGTAAAGCGTGCCCCTGGGTCCCGGCCATCAGCCCTGGGGACGCTCAGTAGAGATAAGCCACATGGGCACAGAACAGGGCGACTTGTCTGTCCCCCCTCTGGCTGTGGGCCCCTTGATCTCAGGGACCATGTGGGATTTGCCTAACATGGGGTCTGCCATGGGCCTGGGACTTGGCCATAAGCCAGGTGAGGAGGTATTGGGGTGCACACTCTGCCGCTGACAGCTCTTTCCCTTCACTTTCTGCAGATTCGGGGGCACATGAGCTAATATTGGAGGGAATAAGGACATCAAAAACAAACCATCTTTAGAGTAAAGGCATGGCAACCCCGGACACTTTCCAAGGCAGGCGGGATGAGTGAACCAGGCCAGTGGGGGCCGAACACCTGCAGTGCCCATCAGGGACCCAGCTCTGCCACAGCTCCTCACTGCCACGTGGGAACGTGCATGCCGAGTGGCCAGATCTCTGTACCACATCTTGTAATTTCTAAAGAGAATCCAGAAATCCAGAACTGCCTACACAATTTCTTTTTTTTTTTTTTCCGAGACGGAGTCTTGCTCTATTGCCCAGCCTGGAGCGCAATGGCGCAATCTCGGCTCACTGCAACCTCTGCCTGCCAGGTTCAAGTGATTCTCCTGCCTCAGCCTCTTGAGTAGCTGGGATTACAGGTCCGCACCACCACGCCCAGCTAATTTTTGTATTTTTAGTAGAGACGGGGTTTCACTGTGTTGACCAGGATGTTCTCGATCTCTTGACCTCATGATCTGCCCACCTCGGCCTCCCAAACTGCTGGGATTACAGGCGTGAGCCACCGATCCCAGCCTCCTACATGATTTCTAAAAACTGACAACACTCTGTGAATGGGAGAGGGAGGCTGCTACCATCCTGGCCAAGCCCCAGCCCTGGTGATCCCCGTTGCTAAGAGGTGGAGGGGGTGGAGCTGTGCCTATGGGGGTGGGGCTCAGCCCAGGAACTTTATGATGAACTTGCTTGACCCTGGGCCACCTTCTGAGGAGAGAAGGTGACGTTATTTCTCTGCTAAACAATTCCCATGAAGCCCCATCCCAGGCTCTTCCTCCATCAAAAGGAAAGGCATCAGGGGCATGGGAAGACCAGCTGCCCGCCTCACCCGGCCAGACTCATGGGCACTTTTTTGGAGCTCCTGGCTCTGGGGTACACAGAGGGGTCCTGGGGTCAGACTGGACCACTCTGCAAAGGCCAGTGTGAACCTGCTCCGTGGTGTCACCTGGGAGCGGGGACGGAGGAGCTGCCGGGGATAGCACGTGCTGCACCATGCAGAGTTTGCATAGGGATCTGGCATGTTCTTTGGTGACAGGACATCCCCAAGGCCCTGCCAGGGGCCTTTGCCAGGAGAACATAAGTCAGTCTTGTCTATGCAAGTAGGCACCGAGTCGGCAGGCCAGATTTGGATGAGCCTTCTGTCCACCATTCAAAATGCACACCCTGTGTTCCTGGAGAAAGCAGTGCTGGGAGGCTTCGTCCTGGGGAATTTTCCTCTCCAAGGCCTTTTTCATTTGGAAAACCCACAAAGCTCCTACCAATGGCTCCCTCTTTGTCTGTCTCCCCATTAGGCTGGGACCTGCAGAGGGCACCCCTCGGCCTAGCACAGGGCCTGGTGCATAGAGCTGGTCATCCCGCACTGCCCTGCAGAGCACATGAACGCAGGAGTCAGACACCGGCCAGTGACTGCAGCAGCAGTGGCCAATGTCTCCCCAAGGCCAGGACCAAGGGGAAGCCACGTGGATGGGAAACCCACCCTCCTTGGCTCTAGAGTGCCTCAAGCTCAATATCCCTGCAGGTAATCTCCCGTCGACCCCTTGCTGATGGCCTCTGCCAGAGCAGAAGGGAGAGGGTCTAGCGGGAGGTGGTCTGAGTAGGTGCGTGGAGCCTCCAGCCTATCTGCGAGGCTGGTGTCATCAGATGCGGGACAGCCCTCCCTCCACACCCATCTCCTCCAACCTCACTGTGCTTGACTCCTGCCCACCGCCAGGCAGGGCCACCATAGTGCCCTCCTTTAAGGAGCTCCCTGCTGACCACACCGTCCCGACCTCTGCTTTAGATTTAGAGGCTGATTCACGCTCTCTCGGCTGCCGATTCTCTCTCGAGGTGAGACTTAAGGCTGCGAAGGCGGGTCTTTTTTGTTCTATTCCCCCCACTCCTGTTCCTGGCACAGAGCTGGGTGCCCCCTGGAGGGTGTCAAATGGGTTCTTCTAAACTCCCTTACCCAGACCTTTTGGCCAAGAGCAAGACAGGAGTGTAGGTAATTCCCGAATGCAGATTCAATAGTGAGAAAGAAGCGAATCCAAATCCGAGGGCTACTGGTTGTAGGGCAAGGCCCCTCTGGAGCCTGCCTCACCAGCCCCAGCAAAGGGACGTGGATGGAGCTACTCTGGGGACGGAGTGCAGGGTCCCCCTTCCCCGGCCGCTCACCTTGAGGGCATTGTGGGATGTGCCGCTGGGACGCCTCCTTCCCCCATCTTCCAGCTGCATTTCAGAATACAGCTCCTCCTCGTCCTCCTCCATGATGTCTGAGAGGTCAGACCCCCGGCTGCTCTCCGTGTGGTACTCATCTCCATGGCAACAGTGCGGCTGGGGGCCAAGCAAAGGGGCTACTGAGTGGATGGCTCCTTCCGCATCCTACAGGAGGCCAGACTGAGCTTTCCAACCCTTTCCCTGCTTTGCTGACTCTCGGGGTTCACAGGCCTAGAGATGGGCACAGGGTATGTTACTCGTTCTGGAAAGTGAGGCTGGAGAGAGGATATACCCACCCTCTCTGCTGAAGTGGCAGAGACAGGATCAGCGCAGGTCTCTCAGCTCCAATAGGTACAGAAACACCTGAGCTCTGGACAAGACAGAAAACCCACTGGGGCTTACAAGATACGTGGGCAGAATGTCCATTTCTGGGCACCCTCAGCTTCTCCAACTTATTGGCTGGACAAAGGCTCCAAACTCTGGTGACAGTGAGGATCAGTGCACACCAGGTGTACACCAGATCCAGCATTGTGTCAGAGGGGCAGGGGGATAGTGGTAAGGTGGGGTGTATATGCACCATAAAAAGGCACTTTGGTTTATAAAACATGCCATGTTGTTTAACACACACGCGCAAACATTGGCAGACAGCCTGGCCTGGCAGGAGGTGGAGCCGCCGCACAGACCGTGTGCTTACTCCAGGCCCAGCTCGGCCTCAGCACGAGATGAAGATTGTGCAGATAGTAGGGGCACTGGGTGGAGGCTGTGGACAGCGTAAAGGCTTTAACAAAAAAGGTGTCTTTAAATGAAGAGGCTACCTGGTAACATGCCAGCTTGGAGACGGCGACAGCCCGGGTGGACTCTCACAGTGATGGTGCCAGCAGCAGCCGCCAGGTTTGCACTCACAGAGAAAGCACCCCGTCTTGTGGTAACAGTATTCAAAGCAAACCTTCAACAACTCGAACTACACGCTGTCATGCGCTCAGATTTATGAATGCAATACATCCATAACGATACTGTGTTTTTGCTATATGGTGTTGATTGGGAACAGTTTATTTTGCAGGGGTGTGGCAAGACAAAAGTATTCAATAGCATTTTATGATGTATTTATCTTAAAAAAATCTGGCTTCAATGACTAACCTAGATGAAGATGTGTATGCGTTGGCATCACGGTCAGTTCCTGGCCTGCTGAGGGAGGCTGCATGGCGCTGCAGATGGAAGGTTTCTGGCCCCGAGCCCGCGGGAGGGAGGATGGGAAGGGCTCAGGGCAGTCTGTAACCCCAGCCTCTCAGCTGCAACAGGCCTAACGCTTCCAACCAGGCTCCAAGTGGAGGGCATGAAAACGAACTGGGTTTAAATGGATGAAAAAGGTGAGGCTGTGTCTAACGAGGCCCTCCCAAGGCCCCTGGCGAGGGTCTTCCTGCACCACAGAACAGTCTCACTTTGTTCAACCCCAGCAGCAAGCTAGGGGTCAACTCCCGAGACGGAAGGAGGCGTCTGGCATTCACCAGATGCTTGAGGTCAGCCGTCTCTCCATTCTTGGAATAGTGTTCTAAGCAAAGGTCGCCAGCATTTCAGTGAGATGTCTAGTGACTGGCCGAAGGCACTCAGCAAGTAAACGCCAGGGCTGAGACCAGGGTCCAGGTCTGCCCTTGCCTCTGCTGACAGAGAACATGGCCTTAGAAACTCCACCTGGCGGTGCCTTCTCCTAGGGGGACACGCGGCTTTACCTCCAGTCCTCAATGGAGAATGCCAGCAGGCAGATGGTACTCCCTGGGGATAGGGGAGGTGCTGAGCCCCGCATCCAGCAGGCCTGTGGCTATAAATTTCACTTATAGAGAAACTGAGGTAAAGCCTCCACAAGACAGGATTTTGATCATCACTATAGCAAACTTCAGTCTTGTCACTTGGCAAACCACCTTTTCTCTCGCCAAACTAAAAGTCACAATTTCCTCTTAAAAGCCTCTTTCCTTAGATGTAATAAGGGTACAGACTTTCAGTTACATGCAGAGCAGGTTCTGGGGGCCTAGTGTTCAGCATGGGCAATGACAGATGTATTAATTCACCTGACTAGGACAGACTTTTTTTTTTTTGAGACCAAGTCTCACCCTGTTGCCCAGACCGGAGTGCGGTGTCATGATCTCAGCTCACTGCAACCTCCACCTCCCAGGTTCAAGCAATTCTCGTGCCTCAGCCTCCTGAGTAGCTGGGATTACAGGCACCTGCCACCACACCCAGCCAATTTTTATATTTTTAGTGGAGACGGGGTTTCACCATGTTGGCCAGGCTGGTCTCAAACTCCTGACCTCAAGTGATCCACCCGCCTTGGCCTCCCAAAGTGCTGGGAACACAGGCTTGAGCCACCACACTCAGCCGTGCGTGACAGTCTTTACACAGAGGGTACCCACATCCAGTCATCAAGACATACACCTAGAACACAGGCAGTCTTTGTCAATGAAACACTTTTAAAAATAGATAAAGGTATTATTTATTGGTATAGTGAGCATTTCTCACTGTGGACTGAATGGAAATGCATTTGTAATATTGGGAGAATGGAGGTGATTTTTTCAGAGCAAATGTCTCAGCTACCCTCAGCCTCACTTCTTTCATTCATTCATTCAACAAACATTCATTGGGCACCTACTATGTGTGAAATGCTAGAGATACTATAGTCAACTACAAGTGGAGGCTTCCGCCTGCTAGAATGTCAGTGTCTTGGAGCAGATGGGATAATGCCAGGGGGTAAGGGTACGTGTGACGGGGCGGGCAGCGTGGGGAAGTGGGTGGTCAGGGAATGCTTCCCGGGTTGAAAAGCCAGCGGTCTGTGCACCAGCTCAACTTCAGTCACTCCCTGCCACCATCATGATGCGTCACCTAGCCAGATGTCATCTGTATGATTAATGAATGTATTCTTTGAATTGAATCAATATTTAATGTTACTTTTACAGAAAATATCTCAACTGTAAATGGAAAACAAGTATCACTTGTCATCTAAATGAATACAGCATAAAACAATGCTGCTAAATATTGCTTTTTAAATTTTAGTAGAAACAGACCTGTTTGCTCTGTTAAAAAAGGAAACAAGCACGACAACATTAATAGCATGCTTAGCCAGACAGACTTCCTCTGCAGTCTCATCAGAAGGACTGGAAGGCCCTTGAAAGTACACACCTGTGTTTCTGCTGCTGTATTTCTACTCTCCTCTAGAAAAGTCATCTCTTGCAGCAGGTGTGGTCATCCAGAGCTGGGCATCAGCTGTGGTGGCCACCAGCCACGTGTGGCTGTTTACATGCAAACTAATTAGAACGTAAACTAATCTGTAACTAATTTTATAGAAGTAAAAATTCAGGGCCTCAGTTACACTCAGCCCCAGGTGACCACATGTCAAGGGCTCTGTGACCACCTGGGGCTGTGGCTGCCATAAGACAGCGCTGAATGCTGATCTCAAAAACCACTGGGGATGTGGGTCCCACACCCAGAGAACAACTGCTCCAGCCTTTCGTCTGGGTTCAAAACCTGAGCAGATTGCAGGGAAGGTAATGATTCACTCCTGGGTAGGTAGAAAACAGGGCACATTGGGAAAGGCATGGAAACAGGTCTTCTACAGGCCAGTTAGAAGACCATCTGCATAATCATGGACAAAAATTCTCAATTCTGTGGGCCTCAGTTTCCCTGTATACACAAAATAAGCGCTCACATTTACTGAGAACTTACTACATGCCAGTTGCATTTTGCGTGTCATGCAACACACGGAAAGCCTCATAAACTATGAGGCAGGTGCTATTGTGGCAGGTGTTGCTGGCTCCACATTTGCTATGGACTAAGTTGTATTTCCCCACCCCTCCCTATTCAGAAGTTGAAACCTTAACCACCAATGTGATTTTATTTGGAGATAGGCTCTTTAAAAAGGTGATTAAGATTATATGACATCATGATGGTAGGCCCTAATCCAATAGGACTGTTTTCCTTACAAAAAGAGGACAAGATACCAGGGATGTACAGAGAAAAGGCTGCGTGAGGACTCAGGGAGAAGGCGCCATCTACAGGCCTCAGGGAGGCCTCAGGGGAAACCAGCCCTGCTGGTGCCTCGGTCCTGGACTTCCAGCCCCAGCACTGTGAGAAGCAGACTTGTGTTGTTTGAGCCACCTGATCTGTGGTATTCTGTGATGGCAGCCCCAGCAGACCAGTACAACAGTCAGCAGAAATCCTATCTCCAGAACTCACCCAGGGCCCAGCACCAAGAGGATGAATCATCTGTGACCCAAGCGACCAAAACAGATACCTTTCTCTACTGAGATGGCCCCTAAGGTTAGGGAAATAAAAGATACCTGGGACCGAGGGGTCAAGGCCTGGCTGGCATGGCTGCTCTCTAAATTCCTGTGCTGCAAGAAAACCCACACTCTGGCTAAACTCCCCAACAACAGGAGCTATGGGACTCCTCCTAACTCTCATTTACAACCCAGACCACGCAACTCCAACTGGGCAGAGGACCAGCCTTACACACACTCTTTTCTGACAAGCGACTGTAGACATGAAGCCAGTTTCAGCTTAAAGAGGCTTAGGCCCATTTTAGCTTAGGCATTGAGTCCTGGGGTTCACCTTTTGGTGGGAAGAGCCAATTCCACCTCATTCTAACACTAAAACCCCGCCCCAGTGCGGTGCGCACGGAGGATGCTACAGATACGTCTACTCACTGCATGTGTGTGTGACTCCTCTCAGACGGATGGACAGCTTTTCCCCAACCTGAATGCATATGGTTCTGTGTAATGTGGACCCTGTGAGGCATAAAAACCACCCTGCCCTTCCCTCTTCAGAGACAGCACCCTCAGCATGCACCAGAGCCTCTCTCTTCCTGGTCTGCAAACTGATGTCACCAATAAAGCTCTCCTTTCTACCACTGAGCCACGCTGGTGGGCTTTTGGATGACACATCACTGAGAAGCCATTCATTGGAATGCAGTTCCTGCCTGGGTAGTGGCCATGTGACCTCAGTCTGCTCAGCGAGATATCATGGAAAGTCTGACTAGAAGGAAGTCTGGCTTCCATTCATCCCTTTTTTCCTTCTTGGGGTTCTCTCATAGGAGGGTGCAATTATTGGAGCTATGGCAGCCACTTTGTAACCATGAGAGAAAGGCCAAGAGAATGGAAGAGACAGAACCCAGACCCCTGACACACTGAGAGCCAAATCCACCTCACAGCCTCTACTGCAGACTTCCTGTGATGTGGGGTAATTAAACGTCTTTGTTGTCTTAGCCGTGATTAGCTGGACATTCCGTTTCTGAATGATTTGGATCTTCTAGATGAAGACCATCATGGCTGGAGGAGTCAGGGGACTTGCCCACTTGTGGTCTGTAACCAGCTGGGACATAAACCCAGGTCTGAGACATGCCAGTCCCCCTCTATGGGTATGGGGCTGTTTTGCTGTGGGAGTGGGTACAGAGGATACTGTGTGATCTGATATCTGCAGCGTCTTTGAGCTCCCAAGATTGAGCATTCCCCAGGCCCCCGGTTATTTCCATTGCTCCTGTTGTCCACGTTTGGTTCTTTACAGCATCCGAGGGCATTTCCATTAGAATATGCATGATCGGAAATTAGACAGAAACCCCAAACTGGCTGAATGTCTTCCTCGTGAGCCCAGCTCTGACGTTTTGCTGTTCTGAAGGACGAACACCGGCCGTTATTTTTGTCTCCCATGATGCCTCCCTAGCACACAGATGTCCAACAAACATCTGCCCGATTAACGGAGGTGAATGAGTGAATGGCATGTTCTGCCTGAACTGAGCCTAACCCTACCAGGACCCACAAAACCACCCCCATGACCAAATACCAGGATGGTGCACTGGGGGCAGGTGGAAGCCCTGTACTTCGACTTTTCAATTATCCCCAATGAGGGTATGTGACAGGCATCATTAAACCTAAGCTTAAGAAATCTAGCATGACTTGGGACCCCAGCTGGGCATCTCCATCTCTCTCAGGGACCCAAGGGTAGCGGGGAAAAGTGCCCACGTGTCTTGATCTCCACGGGGCCTGCTCCGAACCCATGCCAACCAAGAGGACGGTGTGGGGTCTGGCGCGCACTCACCTGCTTGCTGAGTTCAGAGCCTTTCAGGAAGTCGTCCACTGAGGCGCCCCTCCTCTTGAAGTCTGGGGAGTCGTAGGCGTCCTCCTCATCCGAGGCGGCATACTGCCCTGCGCTGCTTCTCTCTAGGAAGACGCTCCTTTTCTCTAACTTGGAAAGAGAAAGGAGGCACACGGGTGAGGCAGGCCCACCTTCAGCCACACTCAGCCCCACCTGCACTCGCCAAACCTTCCGCCCCTCACAGCCTGGCCAGGTGCCCCCCCCACAGTGCTCTGGGCCCAGCTCTGCCACCCTCTCGCTGCCCCAGACCCACCAGAATCTTTTTTTTTTGAGACAGAGTCTCACTCTGTCACCCAGGCTAGAGTGCAGTGGCGCAATTATAGCTCACTGAAACCTCTGACTCCCAGGTTCAAGCGATTCTCCTGCCTCAGCCTCCCAAGTAGCTGGGACTACAGGCGCCCAACACCATGCCTGGCTAATTTTTGTATTTTTAGTAGAGATAGGGTTTCACTATGTTGGTCAGGCTGATCTCAAACTCCTGAGCTCAGGTGATCTGCCCGCCTCGGCCTCCCAGACTACTGGGATTACAGGCATGAGCCACCACGTCTAGCCTCTTTTTAACCTTTGAGGTAATATTTGGATACAGAGATGACACCTCATTCCCTCCATTGGTCCCCTCTGCCCAGTTTTTTAAAATACTTTGACCAATTCACATTTGTCTGAAACACAGGACTTGGACGGATTTGCTTCCCCTCCGGCCCCAGGCTTCCCAGGCTTCCCTGCCTTCACAGCCTTCTTGGGGACCTGGAGCAGGAGTGGAGCCACATCCCACAGGACAGCTGTTACCCCGTCCTGCCCACGGCCTCCCCAGAAGTACCACCTCCCAAGCCCGGGGCCTGGGCTCCTGCCTGTCAGCCAATCAGAGCCATGGTGAATTCACATATTCTGAAGGGTTTCCTTTACACAAAGGCCACAAATTCATGTTTAGTATTTTTATTAGTGGCCAATGTTGAAATAATTAGGAAATTTCACAGAAGATTTCCAGTTTTTCAAGACGTGCTGAGGCGCTGCCAGGTCAGGCCCACTCAGGAGAAGGTGGCTCCCTGCCCAGTGTCACCGTCATCCTCTCTGTCCTCCTAGACACACCTGAGCTGCTCAGCACTGACCTCTCAGGGTGCATGCCCCGCCTCAGTTTCCCTGGCCTGGCCCCCAGCCCAGAGGAACACTCACAGGAGGATGGTGTAGGGTCCTGGTGAGACCCCACAGGCTGACCCAGCAGGGCTGAGGGCCCTGACCAGGGCTGTGCTGCCGCCTCAGGTGGAAATGGGCTCAACACAGCAGGAGAGACAAGACTGGGTTCTGGGTAGGGGTGCGGACACACGGTCTGGCTCCCAGCCCCACATCTCCTCCCCAAGCCCTGCAGGGTGGGGGTGGGGACACACGGTCTGGCTCCCAGCCCCACATCTCCTCCCCCAGCCCTGCACAGGAGGCATTACTCTGCAGGCAGTTTCTCAAAAATTCATGTCCCATTGCACATGTCATCTGGAACATGGCCCTACCACAATCCAAATGCTCTCTCCTGGACCCAGAAAAGTTCAGTTAGTAGGCATGCAAATATGTACGCAGGGACCTGTATGCCCATGTGTTTCTACACATAGGTACAGATGTGTATGTGAGGACGCATACAGATATGTGTATCTGTGGGTGCATGTCCATACATATATAGACACATGTGTGCATGTGTGTGTATATATTTACATGCACACACACACAGAACCTAGGACTCTGCAGCCAGCAAAACCAGGAAGAGCCCAGTTCAGGGAAGTGGGTCCCGGCCAACTTCTACCGGGCAACTCTCAGATCCCTTGTCGCACACCAAGACCCTTGTCTGGATTTTTTTGAGCCTGCTTTCTAAGCCAGGCAAGTGCCTGGCATTTCCTTAGTTATATAGTTACATATTCGTAAATAAAAAACACCATTTAACTCAATCAGGGTCAGACACATGACAGAGTCCACCAGCAAAGCTATGGGCTGAGCGTGGCCCCCCTCCCTGCAAGCTGGGATGCAGTCCCCCTCCGTGGGCTGGGGAGATGACAGGGCCCCGTCCCATGGGGCTCGGGGACTGAGGAGCCACTGAGGTGAAAGCCTCAGCCTTACCCTGCTGCTCTCGGCCACCCTCTGCGCGGCCTCCCGGGCCATGGCCTTGGCGACGGTGGTGGACACTGGGGTGCCCTGCGGCTGCGGCAGGATGCGGCTGGGTGAGGGCGACCGCCTTCCTGGGCCTGCAGGCGGCTCCAGCGTGTGCCCATGCACAGGGCCAGGTGCACGGCTCTGCTCCCAGGCCTCGTCCATCCTGGCGTGGGGACCCAGACGCTCGTCTTTGGTATCGGGGACTCCAGAACTTGCTAATGGCTTTGATTGGGGTGCAGGTCTCGGGTGAGGGGTAGGAGGCACCAGGAGCTCAGGGGGAACGGCAGCAACTGCAGAGTCCACGGACTCGCCCTGGGCGGAGAGGGTCCGCACGGTCACGCCCTTGGCCTCCAGGCTCCGCAGCCGCACAAGCTCCACAGCCGTGCTGTCTGCCGTGGGGAAGATGACTTCAGCCACCTGTGGACAAGCAGAGCGGGCTCGCGGGCTGCCTGAGATGAGCCCCACGGTCCTGCATGGGGAGCCGGCCAGTCGTCTGCCCAGATGCCCAGTGCAAAGGATCACCCCCAGCGATCTCCAACTCCAACCACCCACCAGATATGGAAGCTCCAGGAAGTCTTGCTGGGAGGGGGCAGGGACAGGTTCACAGACCTCAGGCACGACGACCCAATCAGTGGTAGGAGGTTCCATGAGGCCAGGGACGTCAACCATTTATCTCCCATCCTCTGGACCCATTCTGAGTAGATGCAGGGGCCAGAGAGGGGAGTGAGTGTCGGGTTTAACACTGCCACAGCTGGAGGGAAAAGAGGGGCTCAGGCAGAGGCCAGCGTGGGCTTCCAACTGCTGGGGGACAGCAGGGCTGAGGGCCTCCTCTGCAGGGGCCAGGGCCCATGCTGGGGGCTTCCCGCCTCAGAGCACAGGAGTCAGCTGGAAGCGGCTCAGGCAGACGCGCTGCCTGTTTCCCAGTCACCCCTGCTCCCGCAGGGCAGAGCTGGGGACGGTGAGGAGCAGCTGCTTTCCCAAGCCCTTCCTGAGGGCAGACGTTTCTACTTCACCCCAGGCCGGGCTAGGGGGCTGGTGTCCTTGGTTCCCTACACCAGGCACCAGGGATATACCCATTTCTTGGAGTCAAGGCCTGGCCACCTCTTAACGTGGAGACCCAGCAGTGTTTCAAGGCGGGACGTGCCTTCGGCCATGGGTATCATCTTGCTAAGACCCAGTTTGTTGAAATGAACAAGGCAGTCATCAATCAAGAATGCTCTGATACTGGGGGTCCCCTCTCTGGCCCCTGCATTTTTAATCCACAGCAGAGCAGGGAAGGGGATGAGGGAGGGGAGGGAGGTGGGGGGAATGCTGGAAATGAGGAAGGGGCCTTGGGGTGGGGTGGGTGGTGCTTAGTACAGTGATGGAGTCTTCGGGGCTGAGGGTGCCTCCAGTGATCAGGGCTGGAAGAGCAGGCCCTGCCTCCTTCATGGAGCAAATACCAGGCCCGTCCCTGCTGCATTAGAGCCTAACAAGCTCCCCGCCCCCGCCAGACCCAACAAAACTCACCCTCTGCCCTTTGGCGTACACACCGTAGCCGGTAACGTTTGCGCCATTGGACAGCCCGGAGGGCGTCAGCACAGGTGGTCTCCAGGAGACCCGGATGGTGGCGGGGGTTGCCCCAGCCTGGACAGTGACATCTTGTGGGGGTGCTGGGGGGCCTGGGAGGGGACAGAAGGGAAAGGAGGTGCTGAGGGCCCTGCCCTGGTAGGTGAGCCATGACTGGGCTCCGCCCATGTCACCTGAAAACAAGATCATTCAGTAAAGTCACCAGGGAAAAAGAGAAGACACAGTGTTGACAGCACATCAGAAACTGTGGTGAGGTGGGAGGGTGGGGCTGGGGTACAGCCAGGTACCAGGATGCACAGCTGCCCTTTTCCTTTAAATTTGGCATTTAGTCACCATCTTCTGGGAAATGCAAACCTGAACTGTCTGTGGAACCATCTCCTTACCTGTCCTCAGTCTCTGTGACCCGGCAGAGCCACCTCTGCCCAGGGGTCTCAGGCCTGGCCAGGCAGCCACACGATTAGCTCAGAGGGGGCCAATGAGATGCCGGCATTTGGCAGATCAAATGGAAGAGAGATCTTGGTGGAAAGCAATCCCCCATCCCCTGTCCTGCCCCTGGTCCTCTCACCTTTACTTCTCTCTTTTCTCTCCTTCTACCCTCTGCCTGGACCTCACATTCTCCATCTTACCGCCCCATGAAATTGAGCAAAACTGAAGATGAAGAGACCAGGTCTGATGACATCATTGAACCTGAGAATCCATTTCTGTGTGTGTGTACGTGTGTGTGTGTAAATGTGTATGTATCGGTGTATGTGTGTATGTGTACATATATGTGTATATGTGGGTGTGTTTGTGTGTGGATGTGTTTGTATGTTCATGTGCATGTGTGTATGTGTGTGTGTGTGTGCATGTGTGTGTGTGTATATGTGTGTGTGTTGGGGTGTGTGTATAGATGTGTGTAAGTGTACGTATGTGTGTAGATGTGTGGGCGTGTGTGTGTATGTGGGTGTGTGTATGTGGATGCATGTGTATGTATATATGTGTTTATGGGTATACGTGTTTGTGAGTGTGTATGTATGTATAAGTGTGTATTTGTGTGTGTGTATATGTGTGTGCGAGTCTGTGGGTCTGTGGGGCTGTCTGTGGGGGTGTGTGTGTATGTGGGTCTGTGGGTGTGCATTTGTGTATGTGGGTCTGTGGGGTGTCTGTGGGGTGTGTGTGTGTGAGTGTATGTGGGTCTGTGGGTGTGCATTTGTGTATGTGGGTCTGTGGGGGTGTCTGTGGGTGTGTGTATATGTACTTGTGTATGCGGGTCTGTGGGGCTGTATGTGGGGTGTGTGTGTGTGTGAGTGTATGTGGGTCTGTGGGTGTCATTTGTGTATGTGGGTCTGTGGGGTGTCGTGGGTGTTGTGTGAGTTATGTGGGTCTGTGGTGTGCATTTGTGTATGTTGGGGTCATGTGGGGTCTGTGGTGTGTGTGTGAGTGTATGTGGGTCTGTGGGTGTGCATTTGTGGTATGGTGGGTCTGTGCTGTATGTGGGGCGTGTGGTGTGAGTATAAACATATCCATATCTCCCACCAGCTGTGTTACTCTGAAGAACCACAACCTTGCACCACCATCCCGGGCATGGCTAACCCTGGCCGTACCCAGAGACCCATGGGGGATGCCACATTGGTGTGACTGGACACGAATTCTGAGAAATGCTGGACCTATGTGTGATTGTCAACACGCACCCTCTTCCTCCAACACAGACATGTCACCTCCAGTTACTTGCCCACTCTGAGACCTTGTTCCAGTCACTTGGGGTGAGCCTGGGGACCCACCTCGTGTGCTAAGGGCCCTCCTCTACCTGACTCTCTCCATCTCAAGGTTATTCCAGGGCAGCCTTTCGGCTTGAAGGCCCCAAGAGATGTGCCCTTTACCCTCCTGGACTCCCCATGGAGTGGAGCCCGTGTCTGGTGTTTTCTCTTTCTTCCCCCCAGCACTCATCAGAAGGCATCGCAGGAGGCACCGTGAAAAGGCAGGTGGCCTATTATCCCAGGCATTTCTTGATCAACTCCGGTGCAGTTGGGGAGGAAATATATGTCGCTCGGTGTACACAGATGAACTGACCCTGCCTAAGTTAGCTGTACCTGGACGTGCCTGTCCCCCCTCAGGCAGCGTCTGTTCCCCCGACATGCCGTCCCGCTCAGGGCAGCGTCTGTCCCACTACCCCTGACACCACAGCTCTGTTTCAGGCTCTAGTGAGCCAAAGGGTTTCACGATACCAGAGTGGCAGTTGTGAGGCTTCTGGGGTGGGGTGCTGGGGTGCCCAGTAACTCGCAGCACTGGGAACCTGCGCGAGTCGGAGAGCAAGAAGAGAGAAGGGTGTAACACTCACCCCACCTCCCCTACTGGTCTCCCCCAACGGAAATGAAGGGGGCCCATTCACTCTCCCCGTTTGAGCGGGAGGAAAGCAGGAAAAAGGACCACTGGAGTTTACATTGCGGGAGAAAGATACCTTCTGTGATGAAACGGTGTCTTTTACACAAAGCGCGTGTACGCGTCGTGTGCATCGTGTGCACATGCTTAGTGGCGCCTGCCTGTAATCCCAACACTCTGAGAGGCTGAGGGTGGGCAGATCACAAGGTCAGAGTTTGAGGACCAGCCTGATCAAACCAGTGGTGAACCCATCTCTACTAAAAATACAAAATTTAGGCCAAGTGCGGTGGCAGTGCCTATAATCCCAGCTACTCAGGAGGCTGAGGCAGGAGAATCGCTTGAAATCAGGAGGTTGCAGTGAGTCGAAATTGCACCACTGCACTCCAGCCTGGGTGACAGAGCAAGACTCCATCTCAAAATAATAATAATAATAATAATAATAAATTTATAATAATTATTATTATTTACAAGGACAAGAAAGAATGGTTCCGAGAGGCATATAGGCACTTCCAGGCGCTATTCCACTCTGAGTATGTGTCCGGGGGTGCGTGTGACACAGAAGATGCAACCATGTTCCCTGGGGGCACTCACTTCCCTCCTGTCTTTTGTAGGATGAGCCTCTTGCTGATGCAAGTACTCAAAGAAAAACTCCCAACATGGTCCCTAACATGCTCCAAGGACTCCTGCGCGCGTGCACGCACACACGTTCTGTGCTTCACGGGTGACCTAAGGGATTTTCCAGGGTCATGCTGTCGGGATGGGGATTCTGGCTTCTGCCTGCCCCACCTTCTTTCCCCACGGGCAGGGTGACCACCTGTTGTTCTCGCCCTGGGGGACCCACGGAAGGACACAGGGCTCACCTGCAGGCAACGTGGAGAACTCCACAAAGGCCTCCTTCTTCTCCCTTTGCTCCAGCGGGAGCTGCCACGGCATCTGGTGGGGTTTGGCCAGAACCTTCACCTTATAGGCCATGTTGGGCCTGAGATTGAAGAACTGGTACTTGTACCTGGCGGCCTTGACGATGTCGAACTCCTCCTCGTTGAGGAAGATGACGTGGCTGTAGTTGCTGTTGGTGGGCAGCCAGGAGAGCTGGGCGGAGATCTGCGTGATGTTGTCCACCCGCAGGTGGGAAGGGGCCACCACCACGTCCTTGCCCACCAGCAGCGTGCACTGCAGCTCGTCCGAGCTGCCCCTGCTGGTGACACACTGCACGGAGATGCGGTAGGTGCAGGCCGCCATGTTGAGCTTCTCGATGAGGGCTTTAGTTCTGCTCCCCAGGGTGAGGTTCATGCGCGTCTCCTTGTCCACCAGGACGTTGTAGCTGCTCACGGTTCCCCATCCTGGTGGTACCGCCGGGGGCTCCCAGCCCACAATAACACTTTTGGCGAGTTGTTTGATAAGGGTGATTTTTCTAGGGTAAGGCACGATGTCTTCTCCGATGTCGTCGATGTTCACGTCCAGGGTCCCGGCACTGTTGTCGGTGATGCCTGCATCTGTATGGGTTGGGGAGTGGAGGTCCAGGATGTGCTCTCCCTCCAGGCCGATGCCGGAATGGTTGATGAAGTTCTGATCCTGCTCGTTCCCCAGCGTGCTTGCCAACCGCGACTCGTTGTCCTGCACAAAGTCCACGAAGTTGGAGGGCACCAGACCCCTCTGGCCATCGAGGAGCTCTCCTGTTGGGTACAAGGACAGAGCTATCACTCAGCCATCACAGCAGGGGCCCCGAGACCTCCAGCGTACTCCCACCTCCCCCACCAGGACCGTAAGGCAGAGCAACAGGGTTGCCCTAGGGCTCCGCCACTGTTCCCAGGAGTCCATGCTGGGGCCTGCTCCACACCCACCATCTAAAGAGCCAGCTCCTCCAGCCCCATGGCCCAGTCTTCTTTTCTCCATGATATTTATCGCAACCTGAAACCGTCATGTTTGTGTGTCCATGTACCTACACTGACTACCCCCTCCTAACACGAACAACACTCGGGGACAGCAGGGATCTCACGACGATTGAATGTCCAGCCCTAGAGTGACAGCTGGCTCACAACCGTGCACAGGAAAGATTTGTTAGAAGGACGAGTCAGTCAACTCAATGGCTTTTGGCGATTAAGAAAATAAACATCTTACTATGATTTTTGAGTATAAGAATTAAAAGGTGATTTCCTGTCCCCCTTGAAAAACACTGGGCACATCGTAACGATTCCACGATGTGTCCAATTTGATGTGAAACAAAACTATCGATTTGGTGTCAGAACCACAAGTTGAGTTGCAAAAAATATGTCCAAGTAGCTCTTGTGGCTAAGAGTGGATGTAGTGGGGACTGCCGCATTTTGTGAAACTCAAACTTCTATGTGCTTTCTTCATTAGCAGGGCTCACGAGGCTGCTAACAGCAGATGGCCAGAGAATGGAGAAGCGTTCAGAGCTTCAAAGATGAAGCAATTTGGATAATCTCCCAGCACAGACCCAGAATGGACCATTTCCCCCAATTCATCACAAGGCACCCACAGACCCACAGAGAGGGGCTGGGAAATGCTGAGCATTGAATTCTGTGCCCAAAAGACCCCCTGCCTTGGGGGAGCATGTGATGTGTTGTGGGCCAGGCGAAGACATGTCAACCATTTAATTAGTCCTGGATTCTAAAAAAATAAATAAGAAGGACTTGGATTCTGTTCCAAACCTCCACCTAGGGTGTGGGTCTGCAAGAGCTAATCCTTTGCACTGAGGATGCACTATTTAAAACTCCTTAGTTTGGAGGAGATGGTGGTGATGACGACGATGGTGGTGGTGATGAGATGGTGATGGTGACTATGAGGATGATTATAATGGTGGTGGTGATAGTGATAGCTACTATTTATTGAACAATTACTGTGTGCTAAGCTCTGTCCTAAGACCTTCATATCTATTACCTCATTTATCCTCACAGACCCTCTATGAGGTGGGTACTATTACTATCTCCATTCTATAGCAGAGGAAGCTGAGGCACAGTGAGGTGAAGGAAGTTTCCTGCTGTCACACGGACAATGGAGTCCTGAGTTTTGACCCCTGCCTGCAAAGAGGCTCCTGGAAAGCTTCTGTGGACTCAATGCCTGGTGAGAAATTTCCAGAGATTTCAACACAGGTTTTCTGGCAGCTGTCTTGGGCACATATTTCTGTGCTTATGTGAAAATCAGTGGTGACAATGTGGACTTATGGGAAGAATTCAAATTGCTTTGCTACCAGCTGTGGTGAGAGTTCTTGGCTGGACCATCCAGAGCCAAGAAGAGCTGCTGGTGAGCGAGTGGTGAGCAAGGCAGCTCTCCTGCTGGGCTCCTGCTCATGGACGCCTCTAGAGGCGACGCGACCTTACCCCAGTTAAACACCCAGGAAAAGCCCCCGGGGCTTCCATCAGCTCTGAGAAAACAGCACGAGGTCACCAAAGAGAAACTAGCTCAGCAAGAAAGATTCCATCTGCTCAGGGGGAAGAGGAAGAAACCAAGACCACACTATTTGTCCAGGGCAGTTGAAATGTGTAGGGAATTAGGGAATCAAATCTTTTAGAACGTTGATTTATGAACTGCTGGTGCTGTTACATGTTTATTCTCAAGCTAAAAAGGCAACAAAAGGTAGGGCGTTTCAGATGGAGGATTTACATTCCCTGATTTCCAATTTGGAGAGGAGACCTCGAGGGCATTAGCAGGGATGACCTGGGGTCACCCCTAAGCTGACAACAGTGCCTCAACGTCAAGGAGATGGATGGCCTTCCACAGGTGCCAAGGGCTACCTTCCCATGAGATCACCTGGAGCAGAATGAGGCTCTGCCAGGAGGATGCCTCTGGGAGACGCCAAGGGAGCTGGGCTGAAAGACAAGAGCAGGACAGACCCTTTTGGAAGCAGAGGGTCCATCAGCCCCGTGCGTCTGGGAATAGCTGCCAAAAGCTCTGCAGAGATGAGCAGAAAACATCTACCATGTGTCAGAGGTCAACTTGGAGCTGAACACTGGAAACCCCACTCAGGTTTCTTTCCAGTCATCGAAGAGGGGAAACCTGGTAACTATGGAGTGGGGAAGGGTCAGAGCGGAGGGCTGGGCGGCCAGGAGTATGGTGAGAGCCCGCCCGTCTATCAGGGCCCTGGATGAAGTGGTTTGCAGGGTGGACCAGCCCAGCCTACGTCCGTCACAGCCATGTTCCAACAGAGACCTTCATAGAACCCATCCTCATCCATGTCTCCATAGACGTAGAGGTATTTTCCCGCCGTGAGGGGCAGCTCAGCTTCGGGGTTCTCGTTTGGTCCATCGAAGGGGTTGTAACTGCAGGGAAAACACAGTTACTTCGTTAGAGGCTCTGGAGGACACAGCCCACACCCCTGCCCCCGCAGAACACTGGGCAGGTACACGGCTTCTCTCCCACTCCTAGGGAATTACAAACCCCCATGATCGTTCGGGGCTGATGAGTTCTCTGTACAGTGGAAATCCAGGCCACTGCCGGCTCACACACACAGATTTAAAGTAAAAATGCAATTCTGAAACAAAGTTTCATGCTCAGAACTCTTTGCATCAGATAACAGGTTTATGATTCTGACATTTTGTTCACATAACTATACATCTCCCAATTAACAAGCAAATGTGAAGAAAATTAACCCTATAATCTTTCAATAATATAATTTAGTGAAAACAGAATCATATACACTATTTAGCAATCTGCTTATTCTTTCACCTTAAAGATAGCATTCTGTACTTCTACCTCATGAAATATTATTTTTATCATAGCCTTTTAAATGGGTGTAGAGTATTCCACTGAACATATTAACATACTTTATTTAACCAGTTTCCTAATGTTGGGCATTGAGGTTTCTTCTGACTTTTGGCTAATATAGTGTTGCATTATATATTCTTATAAACATATTTTTGCACACTTCCACAATGTCTTCCTAATGATAAATCCTAGGAAATATATTTGTTTGGTCAAAGGCACTTACATTTTAAGGTCTTGGGTGTGGATAGTCAAACTGCTCAGAAAACAGATGCATGATTTTACCCTCCCCACCCCACCCCAGGAATATAAGAGTATCCATATTCTCCAGTCCTCAGTGTATTGGGATTAATAATTTTCAAAGCCGTGTCCAACTTGGAAAATCAAACACATGAAACAAATTCAGATGAATTGAGGATTTTCTAAATAAAAGGTGAATTAACTAAAAATAACAGTGAGTAACTCATTAAAAATGAAAACAACATTAGAGCTGGAGAAGACAGCCAGGCACCGTGATATTATAATTATGATATAAAATGACACGCATCAGTGGTGGCACAGGTGCTGAGGGTCACTGCACGCAGACACAACAGGAGCCACCCAGTCGGATCCGGGGCAGGATGAAGACCCAAGCTCTCAGCCCCTGGCTCCCTCAAGTCCCTCCTTGACTGTCCGTGCTGCAAGCGAGCAGGTCAGCCGCAGCATTCACGGAACCTCAATGCCAGACACGGGGTGCCCGGCTGACTTCCCTCTGGGAGCCCTGGCACAGTGCTGAGGTGTCTTCCCAGACAGCAGCGGCCTCGGCACACCCACGACGCCTTCCTTTCCAATCAATGAGCCTGGTCAGCGAGGCTACCACATGCAACCTACTGATGGCCAACCTCGTGGGGCGCCTGCGTGTGGACCTGGAGGCCACCCAAACCTCGTGGCGTGCTCAGGGCAGACAAAACGCTGCCACACTACTGCCCCATGGCATGCGCCACTCCGGGAAACCAGTCGGGAATCCGGGGACTCCGATTCGGAGAACGGAGGTAGGTCAGGGGTCACTCAGCACCGGAGGCAGGGGAAGAGGGATGGGTGATCACAGACGGGAATGGGTCCTTGGGGGCAATGGGAGCCTCCCACATGTGACCGTGGCATCTGCAAGCACAGCAGTGGCCCTGGGCAGCACACTGCAAATGGGTGAACTGTGTGGTGAGGACCATCTCACCGTACAGCTGACGAAAGGAAGGATGGTGATGAATGTGTCAGCTTCACCCTGGGCCTCGGGTGGGAAGGCCCCAGGAGCCCTCAGCAAGGCATTCCTCATGGCGGAGACTGTGCCAGATGGAAGGGAGGAGACGTGGACACTGAGGCAGCCCCTGCATGGAAGGTGGGGAGAGGCCGCTCGGCACCCAGCATGAGCGCCCAGGAGGCTTTCGGTTTCCAGAAACGTCTAAGCAGGTGGCTGAATAATGGCAGCAAGAGGAGACACTGATTAGACCCAGGGCGGAAAACACAACCGCTCCCCCCTCACCTACATCTACCGGCAAAGCCACCCCTCAGGGGCTCTGAGGATACCCAGAGGACTCAGCACCTACATCTACCAGCAAAGCCACCTCTCAGGGGCTCTGAGGACACCCAGAGGACTCAGTACCTACATCTACCAGCAAAGCCACCTCTCAGGGGCTCTGAGGACACCCAGAGAACTCAGTACCTACATCTACCGGCAAAGCCACCTCCCAGGGGCTCTGAGGACACCCAGAGGACTCAGTACCTACATCTACCGGCAAAGCCACCTCTCAGGGGCTCTGAGGGCTTTCAGAAAACTCAGAACCAGCTCTCTCGGGGACCAGCCACTACATGCCCCTCACAATTTGACTTGGTTTGGTTTCAGGGTGGTTGGGCAGGAAAAAAAAAAAAGGCATAAATCCATCACCAGTAAAACGGGAATGCCACTGAAAGAGTGAGATAAGGAGAATGTGCGTGGGCCATGGCTGGTGATGGCCGCGGGAGAGGCGGATGTGCTGGCTCGTCACGTCCCCGCTTCTGGGCTCGTACCAGCCGCGGGTCAGTCCTTGGGGGACATTAGTTCTAGGGCAGCTCCCCCAGAATAAGCCGTGCCCTCTCCACAGAAGTGGCAGGAACGCGACCCCAGTGGTCCTCTGAGCTTGGCCATCGTAGGTCACATGTGGTAGCCTGGCTGGACCAGGCTCATGATTGGAAAGGAAGGCATCTGTGGCGCGCCAAGCCTCTGCTTGTCTGGGAAGCCACCTCAGCATGTGCCAGGCTCAGAGGACACCAGCCGGCGCTGCCCCTGTGCTGGCATTGAGGGTTCCGTGAATGGCTGCGCCTGGACCTGCTCCACACACAGCAAGGATGGGACTGAGGGAGCCAGGGCTGGGACTGGGTCTTCATCCTGGCCCCGCCGACTGTGGCCCTGTGTGTCTGCGTGCAATAGCCTCTCAGTGTTGTGATGCTGTCCTCCAGCACCGTGATAGATGAGCGGATGGTGGGCCTGCCCCCACCCGGGTGTAACCAGCATTCGCATCTGCCCAGGCCAGATTCGAACTGGGGAGCCCACAGCCCAGGGGCAGCTACCCAGTGCTTCTGCTACCTGAACCTCGGAAATGGGTTTGCATTGGTGAAATTGGCACATTACCAACGAGCAGAACATGATCCACTGATCCTCTTAACAGTTGTTAGAAATAGCTCTCGCTGCAGAAAGCAAAAGGTATTCAAGGTGTATGGATTGGCTTAAATCAAGAGTCACCCCCTTTGCATGAGCAGAGTTTATGGATCTAGTGAGCGTGGGATCTACACTGAAGGTTGGTCCCTAAACAGATCACGGGGGACTCTGGCTGCCCGATGCCAGCTGAAGGGCAGGGATATCTGCCTCTGAAATACCGTCAGGTCAGCCTGAGGCCAAGCCCGCACTCAGAGCTGCTAGAGCATCTGTGAGACAAAAGACTGGGTCTTCATGAGTGTGAGGAAATGGGGGCGAAGTGCTGTGTCTTGGGCCTGCTGCTGCGCCTGGCTGATGAATTCCCAAGTGTCCGCCTGCAGGCAGAGTTGACTGCAGCTTGCTCTCCTTTCAATCAGGGAGTGCAGTCCTGGGGGACCTGACCTCTCATCCCCGCCCACGTCCGCCCTGCGGAGGCTCCCGTGGAGGACCTGAGAGGTGTGCGGGACAAAACTGGCTCTCGTTACTTCTCAGCGAGCACGAACACTGAAGGCCCCTGCAAGGGAAGCCCACTCAGTGGCTGTTATTGCAGCGAGATGCAGCCTGCAGCGCCCGGCAGAGGGTGAGGATGCAGGAGAGCAGGGTGCTGGATGCACCCCTCTCACTCTCGGGGACAGGAGACTGGGGCTCTGGACACGTCCCCTCTCGCTCTCGGGGGCGGGATGTCCCCTGGAAAGACACTCATGGCCAAGCCCCTGCACCTGTGAACGGGACCTTATTGGAAACAGTCTTTGCGAATGTGATGGACTTGGGTCATACTGCAGTGGGACAGACTCCAATCCAGGGACGGGCATCCTTAAAGGAAGTGGGGAGAACACACAGAAACAGGCACAGGGAGGCGGCCGGGCAGGATGGAGGCAGAGACCGAAGCCACGCAGCTACAAGCCAGGGCTACCTGGGCTCCCGGCAGCCAGAAGAGGCAAGAAGGACCCCTCCTTGGAGCCCTCAGAGGGTGAGACCCCGCCGATACCCCCATCTCAGACTTCTGCCCCCAGAGTTGGGAGAGGAGAAATCTGTGGTTTCAGGCCACCAAGTTTGTGACCTGCTGTCATGGCAGTGCTGGGAGACTTGCGTGCCACCCAAACTCTCTCCACCGAATCTGCTCAGCCTCCACACCAGGCTGAAATCCCACCTTCTCCTCGTGCCCTGGGAGAAGGGAACTTCTCAGCCCCCCGAGTGTTCCCAGACCCAGTAGCTCATCTGCCCCACTCACCAGGGCTTGGTGGAGGCAGAGAGGCCACACTTACCTATAGCGGGCAACACAGAGGTGGACCTTCCCCGAGTATCTCTGCTTTGAGGTATTGGAATTCCGTTCATTCTCCATCTATGAAAAAGGCAATGGGTGTGCAGGTTATGGAAGCAGGAGGTGTCCCACCCCATTCCCGCGGCAACGGGAAAGCCCCTCACAGCTTCCTGGGACCCAGGAGAGATGGCCTGAGACTGTGGCACTCCCAGGAGGCACTGCCACCCGCACCCCCACATACGAGCCCGGAAAGGAAGGTGGTCCCTCAGTGTGCACCCCTTATCACACAGGCTCCTTCTGTGTTTGTGGAGAACCCAGTCCCCAAACAGCAAGGTAAGGCTCAAAGGCAGGGCCTTCCCCCAACAGAATTCAGGGCGTGAGACACTCAGGGCGCCAGGCCCTGTGGGGTCTGTGGAAGACACAGAGCTGCATGCTGCTTTGGACACTTGGCCCTCCAGGGGCTTAGTCTATGGAAGAGGCCCCCCACCACCCTGTGACATGCCCAGCGCCTCAGAAGGACGACATGCGGAGGTGGTGGGAGCTGCCATGTCCCCCCAGCCCCCACCATCTCTTCCTGTCTGGGGGTTTGTGGAGTGTGGGGGCTCCACCCAGTGTCTCCTACAGCAATCCTGGGAGTCAGCGGGCATGGCCTTTTCTCATACGGGTGGGGGTGAAATTGAGCAGTATGTGCACGACCCCCCAGCTATTCCACTCTCACTCCCCCCAGCGCATTCCCCACACAAGCCGAAACAGTCTTGAAGCAGGAATTAGACCACATCACCCGCTGCCTTAACAGCTTTCAGTGGCTTCACCTCGGACTCAGACAAAAAGCCAAGCGCTGTCCTCCGCTCCGGCCTTAGCTCGTCCCTGCCCCCGCCCCCTCTCCAGCCACACCAGCCCCTTCCCATCAGTGCGACAGGACAGGACTCGCAGGGCCCATCCCGACCTCCACAGGCCCCTCCCAGCCAGCTCAGTGTCAACGGCCTCGCGGTGTCATCCTTGCACCCTTCGATGGGATTTGCTTTTCTAAACGCTGCCTCGCCAGTGTTCTCTCTGCTCCCCCTTAGAACAGGGACCACACCTGTGTTCACAGTGGGGCCCCTACATCCCAGCACATAGTCAGGCCAGGGAATTAACAGGGGCAAAGGGAAGAACCAACCAGAAGGAAGAGAGGGAGGAGGATGGGGAAGGAAAATCGGGACAGACTGGCCAACATCCACACCAGACACACTTGGCACAGGCAGGCCCGGCGGCCCCTGTGGGACGGGACTCACGTCTGACTCAGATCTGCATCTTGGGCTACCGGATCTCGACAGAAAGGTGGGCTTGGCGGACAGAGGCTCTGGCCTGTCACCAGGCTGCGGAAGGGGCCGGATGTATTCACCGATCGCAGAGCCGCCTCCAATAGCGCTCTCCTGACCTGGCCACGAACATTAAAACAAGTTGAAACAAATACACAAATAACATCGTAAAAGTGCATTGGTCACGTGCCTACCTGGGGTACCTTTCCCCTCTTTGACAACAGTTGCTGCGTTTCATTTTGGGGTCCACCCGTCTCCTGCTCACCATCTACGTAGGCTGGTGTGACCCCACCCTCAGCTCTGGGCCCATCCAGCTGGCAGGTTCACCCTGGTGGTAATGCTTCTTTGGGAGCACAGGACGAGGACTGGCCCAGGCAGAGGGAACTAAAGGAGAGTTGACAGCAAAGAGGCTGCTCCTTTCCTTGGCTTAAAATTGAGCAGCTGTGAAGCTCACGGAAGCCGCCAACCTCCTGCACCTGCAAGAGGAGCGTTCCGTGAGGACGGCACCTGCTCACAGCGAGAACGAGGGAAAGTGGATCCTGGCGATGGGCTTGGAGCCCCTGGTGCAAGATGTACCGGAAGCTGCATCCTGGCTCTTCACCTCCTCCAGGTGACAGACAGGCTCCTTTCTGCTCACACCAGGCCACGTCCCGGCTCTTCACCTGCTCCAGGTGACAGGCTCCTTTCTGCTCACACCAGTGTAGAGTGGCTTTGCTGTCACTTGTGAACCACTGAGTCCTAACTGGCCGAAGAGGTGGGTTTGTGGCTAAAAATATACTCTTGATGAGAGATTTGCAAGGACTGAAGTAGTTCTCATCCCATCCTATCCTCCTGGGGTCTCAGGGGCTGCTGAGCCCTGTCCTGGTCACCTGGAAAGGAGCATTGAGCACTGTGACTAACGCTGGCCTGCGTGTCAGACGACAGCGCTGCCCTTTAACCAGGACCCGGGTGTGAAACACGATGCGGCTGCTTCCTTCCCAAGCTCTTCGCTACTGGGAATGATGACGCCTCCTCCCTGGGGTCCTCGGTCCCTCTGTAGCTGTCTCATCGTAACAGTCACCTCACTGATGAATATGAATTGCTGAGTCCAAATCAGGAAGTACAAAATGATTTAAAAAGCCATCAGGAATGTTCCACTAACGGTTGCCCTAGGAGCCATCCCTGGCAGGCCCTGCAGCTCCAGGCTGGAGTGAACAGCAGGACAGCACCACCACGGCAGGGAATTGGAACTGGGGCAGCCCTGCCCCCGGGTCCCCTGTGAGAACATCCGATCCTGGAGGGCAGGACCTTGTTTTATTCACTGTAACATGGCTTGGCATGCAGCAGGTGCAAAGTGAACATTGAATGAGTCAGCTCCCAGAAGCCTCAGAAACCCAGCCGAGAGCAGGGCCTGCTGCAGCTTCTCCAGTTCCGACTGGCATTGCTGCTTCTCCTCTGCTCCCAGCCACGAGAGTCACCTGGACCAGTGAAACTTGAGGAGCGTGGCAGGCTCCACTTGTGGGCAAAAGCCACTTTTCCTCCCCACACAGTGGCCAGGGAACTTTCCGGAGAGGACACACTGTCCTTCGGCGTTCCAAGACTGGGGGATGTTTGTGACTGCAACAGAACTTAGCCCTTCCTGCTTGACACCACTGCCATGGTGAACAGCAGGGGACGGCACAGCCGATGAAGGTGATGTGAATACAGCAGTCACCTTGCGTTCACACTGAACTTATCCGAACCTAACTCTCCAGGGAAACATAAGGTAATCCCCATGGAAGCTTTTACCTGCCGCTGTGCCTGAGAAGAGAAGGTGAGATTAGAAACGCAACATGCAGTGCCTTCAAGCGGGGCCGGCTCCCACTGGCCCCTCAAGATGCAAACACCACCCTCTCTCATGATGGAAATGCTTCAAAATACGTATGTTCTAGAAAAATACGGCTCAAAAAAATGTTGACTCAAAAAACCCAGCTCCCATACTGGAAGGAAAACTGGCTGTGCCGGTGGGGGCAGGCGGGGATAGGAGAGGCCACGCCTCTCCCCAACGTACTCCTTCCTAGGAGGTTGCCAGGGACAGTTTGGTCCGTGAGCAACGCCTGCCTCCCACACTGACTGCAGAGCCTCACTCTGTCAGAGGGGCCTCCCCATACAGGACATGAGTCCCTTGGTGGCCGCCCCAGCCACAGGCCGGAGGAGCCCTGGGTGAAAGCACAGGTGAGTGACGGCACATCCGCCTGGGACCCCTTCTGTGTCTTGCAGCCAGCCCTGCACCTTCCACCACCTTCTCTCTCAGGTCAGTGTGGGAGGAAGATCTGTGGCAGATGAACAGGTAAAAAATACAGATACGAACACAATGGGATGTTATCCGGCCTCAGGAAAGAAGGACACCTGGCCCTTTATGACAACACGATGGACCTGGAGGACTCTCTGCTACGTGGAATAACCCAGGCACAGAGAGACAAATGTGGCATGGACGGCCCCCACTTACATGCGAAACCTCAACAAGGCCAACTCACACAAGCAGAGAACAGAACAGTGGTTACCAGGGGCTGGGCCGGGGGCTGTTGGTTGAAGGGCACAAGATGAATACGCTCTGGGGATCTGCACAGAAATGTGAATGCAGCTAAAATGCTGGATTGTAGGCCAGGGCAGCGGCTCACACCTGTCATCCCAGCACTTTGCAAGGCCAAGGCAGGTGGATCACCTGAGGTCAGGAGTTTAAGACCAGCCTGGCCAACATGGTGAAACCCCGTCTCTACTGAAAATACAAAACTTAGCCAGGCGTGGTGGCGGGTGCCTGTAATTCCAGCTACTTGGGAGGCTGAGGCAGGAGAATCGCTTGAACCTGGGAGGCGGAGGTTGTAGTGAGCTGAGATCACACCACTGCTCTCCAGCCTGGGCAACAGAGTGAGACTCCATTGCAAAAATAAAATAAAAAAAAAAATGCTGGATTATAGACTTGAAGTTTGCCAAGGAGGCAGATCTTAAGGGTTTTTACCATGAAAAGAAAAGGTATCCATGTGAGGACGTGGATAGGAGGTAGTATGTTAATTAGCTTGGCTGTGGTGATTATTTTGCAACTGATTTATGTTACATAGGATCAAGTTGTACACCTTAAATATATGATTTCTAATTATCCACTATACCTCAAAGTTGGAAAAAACGTACAAAAATAAGCAAACACAGAGGGGGAAAATGTACAAAAATAAGTAAACCCCTTCAGACAGTGAGGGAAGAATAAAACAAGAGGAGACCCTAAGCAGAGGCCTGGAAGAGGGACCTTTGCTGTCTGCAGGGAGGAGTGTCCTGGTGGGATCGGAGTGCTGTGGAGCAGCTCTCTGGAGGCGCTGGTGTCCGCCACCATAAGTGACATGCACTGTGAGGAGAATGCCAGGGCAATGCCAGGGGAGACGGGCATGGGTCACGCCGGGGGACCCCTGGTGGGCCAGGAAAGAGTGATTAAATGAGCCGGGTGCATTAGGAGGGTGCATCTTCCAGACGGTTATGAAACAGAAGCCATGGTACAAACCTTCTTCTCTGCCAAGTGGCCCCTGGTTTAGTAAAGGCGCCGTACCGCTTTGGTTTTTTGGTTTTACTCAGTGTGCATTTTCTGCCGTGGTTAATCAGATTCCTTTTTCCATGCTGGCCAATCCCTGTTCCCACCTCCCTGATCCAGGAGCTTTGCAGTGGGTTCCACATTCACGTGCTGTGAGCCTCGGGCTCGCCGGGCAGGCCTGCGACTGCTGTTTTCAGAAGGGCCAGCTTGCAAGGTGGGTCACTGGCCGGTGTCTGGAACTCAGCTTCTGAAATGTCCTCTACACTGGAAGGAAACATCCGCTGACTGATAAAGGCAGGCCTGGCTTGTGCACACCACACAGCTCACACCGAACACCTGCTTTCCTTCTGGGAGTCTGGAGCTTCAGTGGGCATGGTGCCCACGCAAGCAGCCCCCAGGAAAAGCTCTGGGCCCGACTCTCAGTGGGTTTCCCAGAGCAGAAGCCGTGCGTTTCTTGTGGCACGGAGCGGCGCTTTGTGTCCCTTCGCGGGAGGGAGAGAGCGAGCATGGAGACACGTGCATTCTGTTTTTGCCTGGGAAGAACTGAAACTGTCTTGTTTTCCTCCACCCTTCAGGTTTCACAGCTCAAATGTGGTTTCTTGGCAGCCGCCTTCCAGGACCATCTAGAAGAGCCCAAATCACCGTCCACCTTGTCACCTGGTCTGCATGCAGCGTCTGGTTCAGAGGCTCCCCATGTATCATCTGCCCGCCAGCAGGAGCTCCGCAAGGGGTCCTGTCTGTCTTTCAATGTCACAACCTGGGCAGGGCATGCAGCCCGCGTGTCGTGAGTGCCTGGAGATGAGCGGCAGAGCGCTCAGATCCTGGTCCCTGCCCACTGGCCTTCCATAGCCATGGCCACTTACCCCAGCCCGCATTCTCTCTGATGCATGGACCAAAAGCGAAGGGTGTGGGAAGGTGTGGGAAGAGGGGAGAGGCAGGAGAACGTTTTTTAACAAGACCCAAGTGGCATTCCTTATTTTAATGATAAAAAGCACCCAAGGTACTTATATATTTTGATAAGAACTAGGAGAAATGTGCAAATTATCTTTTTTACGGAATTCCAAAGTGAGGTTCAGATGCTCATCTCCCCTAATTTTTTTTAAACCAACTTCTTAAACAGGTGAGTAGACCTGGCCATGAAACCTAACTTCTGCATCCCACTTAACCTTCAGCCGGGACACGGCACCTCCACCGAGCTCTGATCAAAGGACACCTGTGATTGTTCTGCCTGCGACCAAGACTAACCCCCCCAGCATACACAGGGGGTTTCTCCCCACCTGGCTTCTAAGCAGGACTGTGCTGGGTGAGGTCTCATGTTCACCACTGCCTTTGCTGGAACAGAGGTTCCAAGCACGTCCCAACATCACCAACAGGTTACTGAGATGAGAAGGAAGGGAAAACAACTAACACAGGGAAACGAGCTTCGCAGCGCATTGGAGTACCCCGCCAAGAAGCCCGTGTGGAGTTATCACCGGTGTCGTCTCTGCAGCCAGACTCCTGGGTTCACATCCCAGACTGAGCCTTCATCAGCATCTGTGTGACCCATGCTAGTGCCCTGGTTTTTCTCGCCTGTAAAATGGGCCCATTTCACAGGTGAGAAAATGTGTGGGTCACACGTTCATGGATGCCCGTGAGGTACTGGGTGCACTGTGTGCCCCGTGGCTGCGAGCAGTCCTGTTCTCATCCTTCCCACTGCGGTGGTGGGTCCCTGTACCCTCTGCCAGGTGTTACCAAACCGACTTCACCTGCACACACCCTCGCAGGCCCGGCCAACGACCATTCTCTCCCCACCACAGCAAGGCGGATGGTCCAGGCATTTACCTTTGCCAAGGGAAGTGGCTAGGCCATTCACGAACTGTGGGAAAGGCTTGCCGGGGGCCGTGGAGACGTCCAGGGGGGCCACCGTGCTGCCACCCAGTAGGTCAATCTTCCCAGCGTGCTGCCGGAACTTCTCCAGGTCCCGGGACAGCAGGTTGAACTGCTCACTTTGAGTCCGGCATTTCTCTTCCAGCTCTCGAACCTTGGACTGCACAGCAGAGGCAGGACAGGGGGTCAGCGGTGGCATTTAGTGGTGGAAATGTATCTGAGCCTGTTCACATGTGTTGTATGTGTGCACATATGCATGTGTATGCACGTGTGTGTACACACACGTGTTGTGTCTGTGAAAATGCATGCATGGTAAGAGTGTGTGCACGTGTCTGTGTGTGACGTGTACAGCTACCTCCACGGGAGAGCAGTGCCTGATAAACCCAGCTTCTCGTGCCACCTGGCTACTGGCCAATGTGAGAAACCACAGGTGCCAAGAAATCCTGCAAACACTCAGCTCCCAGCCAACCGTAGATTGTTCTGGGCTGCGCATGCAGCCCGGGCACTTTGCAGTTGGCAGGCTTTGCTAGAGCTGTTTGGAACTTGGAGTATGAGGCTGTGAATGCGGCCCAGACTCAGGGGAGCAGCTCAGGTGCTGTCCCACGGATGTAAGGATGCAATTCTCATCCAGGGTGCCTGCCCCCTTGGACTGCAGAACGCTTAGGAACGCCACTTTGAGCAATAAGGAATCTCTATCTGCTACAGTCAGTTAGCAACATTGCTGCATTTGCAGACAACACAAAGACACCTCGGGAGCCCTGGGGAAGGCAAGCGTCTCCCCTGGGGACAGATACAGGAAAGGGGTAGCCCAGCAAAGCTCCTTCCTTAGGGCAGGACGGACCTGGGCTGTGTCCAGTCTCGGGACATCTCTGACCCTTGTGGGCTTTCAGGGGTACATGGGCAAAGCCCCGATGCTCCCCTGGGACTCGAGCTCTGTGTGAGACATGGTCTCCTGAGATGGGTTTCTGGCACCCATCACAGAAGGCGCAGGACAGAGGGGTCTACAGAGGACCCACCCTTCCTTTCTCCACTGCGCTGACCACCCCCCGGCACTCCAGTAGCTCCCGGGCTGTTTCTTGTCGGTGTTCACGACAACACTCTTGGCCCTGAGTCTCTGCCTTCTGGCTCGTGGATACACCTTCCACACTCTGCATGGACTCAGCGTCATGCTCAAAGAGCGTTTGCTGCATCAGTGAAAATGGTGAACCCTGAGCTGTGGGTACCACGCTCCTTGTGGGGATGGCTTGTCGGGTCTGCATACAAGGCCGCTTTCTTGCCACTCCTTACTTTAGGACGGCTGGGAAAATCTGTTATGGGATATTACTGTCATCTGTGGAGCTGACGACAGACACTGATGTTTCCTCAGTGAAATGTCAACCCCATGAGGGCAGAGCTCTGTCTGCCTGTTTCCTGCTGTGTCCCGGCCCTGAGCAAAGGGCTCAGCGACAGCCCACCCACCCCTCCTCCGCCCCTCCTCTTCCTCCATCCTCTCCCCCACTGTCCCTCCACAAGCAGCAGGCTTCTCAGCTCCTTAGTCCAGAATGAAGCACTCTTTATGGCTGAGATCATGGATTTCTAAAATAAACCTCACAAATCCAAAGCCGATAATGAATTTCTTTGATTCATTAAAAGAAATCAGCACTATTCTTTTTTAAAAAGCTGAATGAGCTTGGCCAAGCCGGCTGTGTCTACCGCAGAGGGCACAGAGCTGAAACCCCAGGGGCTCCCGGGCATGACACGGAAAGCATCAAAGGGAACCCAAGCCCGGGGACAGCTCCTACCCCGAATGCGGGGTCTGCAGGCGGGATGATGACTCAGCTTCCGGGGGCCTTGCAGGTGCTCTGGTTCTGCTGGTTCAGCCCTTAAGACAGAGTGACGGGCCCTGCAGGGCAGCCAGGGTCTTGGCCAGGGAACAGCTGTCACTGCCTGTTGCAAGCAAGGCCTGACCCCAGAGGGCCCTGAGCTCAACTGTGTGAGCCAACAAGCCCCCAGGCACCCACAGGGCACTTGCGGAGCCTTCCTGGGGCGTGGAGGAACAGGAGACATTTAATAGTCATGCATTCATTCTAACATGCGACACAGAATGTGTAACTGGCACACCCATTCCCTGATGTCATGTCTATGGAAATGACCTAACTAAAATAGGCCGGGCGTGGTGGCTCACGCCTGTAATCCCAGACTTTGGGAGGCCGAGGCAGGCGAATCACCTGAGCTCAAGAGTTTGTGACCAGCCTGGCCAACATGGTGAAACTCAGTCTCTACTAAACATACAAAATTAGCTGGGCAGGGTGACACATGCCTGTAGTCCCAGCTACTTGGGAGGCTGAGGCAGGAAAATCGCTTGAACCCGGGAGGCAGAGGTTGTAGTGAGCCGAGATGGAGCCACTGCACTCCAGTCTGGGCAACAGGAGTGAGACTTTATCTCAAAAAAAAAAAAAAAAGAATAGATTTTTCCTATTACAATCTTGAAATGATAAAATTATAGCAATAAAGAACAGATCAGCGGTTGTCAGGGTTTCGGGTTAGGGGAGGGTGTGACTAGGGAGGGTGCCGTGAGGGAGTTTCTCTGGGTAACAGAACCGTCTGTACACCTGATGGTGGTGGTGGTAACAAGAATCCGTATATACCACCAAATGCCATACAGCTGTATACGGGGAAAAAAAAAAGAGTGGATATAAACACTGGAGGAAGCAAATAAATTCCCCAGCACACTACAGCGCTGCTACCACGCCAGCTTCCCGGCTTTGAGAACACACTCTGGCTACAGAGACGCCACCACCGGGAAGCCGGAAGAGGGGCCGCGGGACGCTCCCTGCTGTCTTTGTAAATCCCCGTGAACCTAAAATTACTTCAAAATAAAGTTTTCACAAGTGAAGAGATTTTAAGCAACAGGAACTAAGAATGCAGGCGGCACGCAGAGACGGCAAAACAGCGAAAGGCGCCGCGCGAATGGCCAACCTTTGGGGACGTTATACCCCATCGAGGGGGTTAAGGGCGGCTGAGGTCGCAGGGGCCGAAAGCGAGTTCTGCATCTGATACACACCTACGCGGTGGCCAGCAGGCTGCGGGCTGCCTGCTTTGGCTGCAGGAGGGCGGGTCATGTGCAATACAGAGGGAAGAGGGCAGGCTGTCTGCTCTCACATGGTTCCATAGGACGCCCAGAAATGACGGGGGGTGGGGGGCCAAGGATGAGGGTGAGCCAAGCAGCAGCTGCATACTCTCTGTGGTTTGGTCCCCAGGGCCTGGCAGGGCCACTCTCATGCCTGTGTCTTGTGTGGGCCACAGTGGCACTTCCCAAGGTCAGCCCCTTGGCCTGGCCCATCAGTCCATCCTCAACCCTTAGTTCAGGACTTGGCACAGGGTGGGCATTTAACAGATATTCGATGGATCACAATAAGCTGTGGGAAAATGGATCCATGCACAGGAAGTGTGGAGTGCCATTGAGTTAGAGATGAACCAGGTCACCTCTGTCAAAGGGAGACAGAAAACAGGTGGAGGAGCAGCCACCGGGTGGCTCACCAAGGAACCCCGAGACCTCTGCACAGAGGCCGGTGGGGTTCAAGGAGGGCCGCCACCAGCCTACCGAGGGGCCTGCGTCTTCTGTGCACAGAGCGGGGCCTGGAGCACAGGCTCACAGGATACCCACAGCTGAGGGTTCCCCGTGGGAGAGGGAACCTGGCCCTGATGAACACCCAGGCCTGCGATGGCACAGTGACCACGGGTGAGGAAAGGCCACACCACCAGGTCTGCACAAGTGCCTGAACCCCAGAGCCACAGCCTCAGAGACTCAGGGCCTGAGGCCAGACTCCCCCCGCAGGGCCGGACTCCCCTTCCCTCTGCGGCCGAGGCTTGGGGTGACTGGGCGATGAGCCGAGGGAGGAGGGTCGGGAAAGGGCTCAAGCCTGAGCATCCCCCAGCTCGAGGCAGTGGGGTGAAAGGCCAGGCAGGAAGCCCCAGGGCCAGAGTGCCTGTGAGCAGCCACAGCAGTGCCCGGCAGAGGTTAGTCCCATCCTCTGTGAAACAGCCATGATGACAGAGCCTGTTTCTAGGATGAGCGTGAGGACAGAGTGCATCAACGTGGGCTTAGTGCTCCGAAAAGGGCAGCAGATGGAATGCTGGGCACACGGAACTGCCGTTGGCAGCAGTGGCGGCGCCCGCAGGAGCAGCTGTAATCACGGTGGCCGTGTTGGTATTGATTAGCCATACCAGTATCAGTGGTACTGGTATTTTATTACCTGCAGTAGTAGCAGCCTTGCTTTGGTATGAAGGAGCGTTAGCAGCAGTGGTAGCAACAGTAGTATTTTTTGTAGGAATAGCATGGGTATGAGCAGTGGTATAGTAACAGTGATGTTGGTATTAGTACTCATAGCAGCACAGTATTAGCAGCAGCGGCAGCAGTATTGGTATTATTTGTACTAGTCGCAGCAGTATCATTATTACTACCTGCAAGTGTACTGGTGTTATCCTTCACAGTAACAGTTTGGTGTTAGTATTAGTAGCAGCAGCAGGTGCAGTATTAGCAGCAGCAACAGCAGGGATACTGGTATTCTCAGCAGAGGAGCAGCCAGCCACTGTCCTTGATTCCCCTACACGTTCCCCAGGGCCTGGCACCAGGGACATCCACCACATTCTGAGGGGTGTTGGGAGCAAGAGGCCCACGGGCAGCAGTGAGGGGGGAGACCCAGCTTGCCCTGAGCCCCCTCCCACAGTCCTCTTGCCCACCTGGGCTCATTGCACAGGAGATTCTATGCCCTCCTGTGACACAAAGTCACTCTGTTCTTGAAGCCTGAGAAATGCCCCCAGGCTCCCAGTTGCCGCCTCCTCCCGGAGGATGTTTCTCCTCCAAGGGGTCAGCAGATAGGGCCAGTGGTTCGCCATTCACAAGGGACCCATACCCAGGACCCAGACACTTCCCGCCAGGCTCCACCTATGACACTGGGGGTCACATTTCAAAGGGGCTGGTGCCTCGACCGGGTGCAGCCCACCAAAGGCAAAGCTAAAGCTTCCGGTTTCCCAGGATCAGCAGGGCACCATCTCCTCCACATTTCCTGTTGAAATGTGAACTCCAGTGTTGGATGCGGGGCCAGGCAGGAAGTGTCTGGGTTCTGGGGGCGGATCCCTCATGAACAGCTTGGCGCTGTCCTTGCCATAATGAGCAGGCTAAGTTCACACAAGGTCTGGGTGTTGAAAAGAGCCTAGCACCTCCCATACCCTCCTGCTCTCAGCACATGACACGCCTGCTCCCCCTTCGCCTTCTGCCATGATTGTAAGCTTCCCAAGGCCTCCTCAGAAGCCAGCACGCCTTCTGTACAGCCTGCAGGACCATCAGCCAGTGACTCCTTCATAAATTACCTTCACAAATGGCCCAGCCTCAGGCATTCCTTTAGAGCAAGAACGGCCTGACACACCCAGGGAATTTTCAATTTACCAGAAAATCTCACATTTTAAACACTGGTGAACATTTAAAGGCTCAGCAGCAGTCTGGGCTGACAGGCATATCTAGAGACGGCTGCAGGCTGTGGCTGCTGGTCGTGGTGCTGCTCTGCACAACAGCATGGTGGCACTCCCGCATCAGCAGGTTGGGTGTGTGGGGGGCCAGGTTGGATCAAATGTCCTCCTGGCCCTGTAGATGCCCCCAGTTGTACCCACATAAGCCTCCGACCCACAGGACGATCCCTCACTTGCTCCTGGGCCTGGGGGACTCTGGAGCCTAGAATTTGCAACCTTCTGGGTGCCTACATCCACCTCGGCATTGAGCACTCACTTACGGACATGCTGCGCAATGCATTGCCATAACTGAGAATCCCACCCAGGGTTGGCCAGTGCAGACACCAGGAAGGCTGCGCTGCCACAAGCCTGGAGACCGCTGCTCCAAGGATGCCTGCCTGACTGCGTCTCCACTGAGGCCCCAGGCACGCTACTCGGCATGACCAATATCAGGAAAAAGAAACAGGAAAATTATTGGCTTTTTCCTAAGCATAAGGGATGGGAGGAACAGGCATTCGTCGGTTAAAGTGAAGCTATGTCACCCAGCTCACACATCTTAGCACTGCCCCACCTTTGAATGAGCAGGGCGTAGACTAGTGAGGCCCTGCTCCTGCGGTCTCGGGGATGGAGCTCAGAGCTGGGTCTCTAGCCGGTCGTGTGTGCAGACACTGATTTGAGGAGTCTGGTTGCCCTAGCCCCTGTCCAGTTGACATGCTTTCCCTGAATGAGCTCCGTGGGGCCAACGTGCAAGCACCCTCCTAGCAGTGCAGAGCGCTGGCACCACGTGGAGCTCACAGACCAGGCATGGAATGTACCCTGTCGTGCCTGCTTGTCCATAAGCACATGCTCAGTAAATGCTTGTCTGATGGGAGAATCTGCTGTGAGACTCGCTTTCCTTGTAACCTGCACTGAAGGTGTGGAACAGGGGCACAGCCTCCCCCACCTCAAATTCCTACCAAGGAGAACCTAGAAGTCCTGCCCGTCCACACCCAGCTTGTTTGCAACCTTTCCTTTGAGCTCCTCGCCTGAGCACAACTCCCTGGCTTCTTGGCAGCAGGCGAAGGCTCTCATGACTGCCAGGGGGGTCCCTGCTGGGGCTAAGAGCTTCCAATTGCCTGTGGGGAGGAATTGCCAGCGGGAGCCACTTCCAAAGCGTGCTGAGAGAAAAGAGCAACCGTGGTGCTACCCCAGGCAGGCACATTTACACCTCAATGTTTATTTCCGGATACAGAGTGCTGTCCTATCCAGGTTTGGGACTGGGTCTGGGTGTCACCCTGGCTGCAGAGATGCAGGGACACACCCAGCCACATGGTGCTGGCTCCTCCCCATCCCGAGGCCACCTGCAGGCACTAGGGCCTGCAGGGCACTGCTCAGAAGCCACTGAGTCCAGACCAGGCAGGAACAGATGGCACAGTCATCAGGCAAATCAACTATAATTGGAACAAACAGCAGAGGCTTGCAAATGTGGATGTGGCTATTTCTAAAGACAAGGGGGAAGCATCCAAAGACTCCCCTGCAGCTTCCCCGGTTCCTGGCTCAGTGCCCTCCTCTGGCTTCCCGGCCTCTGTGAAGAGTGGTGATAAGCAGGCACTGTGCTGGCGGCTGGCATCCAAACGGGGTGGTTCTGAGAGCAAGGGGCCCGATGCATAATCACTCCAGAATCACAGGCAGAACCCAGGGATGGTCCAGGCTCACTGGGTCATTTGACTTAGTGTCAGAGGCATTCAAACCACAGCAACTCCATCTTGAATAGGGGCTGGGAAAGATGAGGCTGAGACCTACTGGGCTGCATTCCCAGACGGTGAAGGTGTTCTAAGTCACAGGATGAGATAGGAGGTCAGCACAAGATACAGGTCACAGAGACCCTGCTGATAAAACAGGTTGCAGTAAAGGAGCCACCAAGACCCACCAAAACCAAGACGGCAATGAGAGTGACCTCTGGTCATCCTCACAGCACATTATACGCTCATTACAATGCATTGGCTGCTAAAAGACACTCCCCCCAGCGCCATGACAGCTTACAGATGCCATGGCAACATCAGGAAGTTACCCTACATGGTCTGAAAAGAGTGGAGCCCTCAGTTCTGGGAACTGCCCACCCCTTCTCCCTGACAAAAACTCGTGAACCATCTACCCCTTGTTCAGCATATAATCAAGAAATAACCACGAATAGCCCACACTGCTGCTCTGCCTACGGAGTGGCCATCCATTCGTTTCTTTACTTCTCTCACATACTGGCTTTCACTTTCCTCTACGGACTCACCCAAATTCTTTCTTGTGCAAGCTCCAAGAACCCTCTCTTGGGGTCTGGAAGGAGGCGGCTTTCCAGTAACATTAGGAACAATTTGGAAACAAATTGTCCCCTGTGCCGTCTTTATGTGATTTCATTGTTCACTGGCTGAATACCCACTATGTGCCAGGCCCTATGTGATTTCATTTCTCACTGGCTGAATACCCACTATGTGCCAGGCCCTATGTGATTTCATTTCTCACTGGCTGAATACCCACTATGTGCCAGGCCCTATG
>NW_016804369.1:2007766-2054328 GCF_001698545.2 Rhinopithecus bieti
CCCAGATGGCCTGAAGCAACTGAAGAATCACAAAAGAAGTGCAAATGCCCTGCCCCGCCTTAACGGATGACATCCCACCACAAAAGTAGTGAAAATGGCCGGTCCTTGCCTTAAATGATGACATTACCTTGTGAAATTCCTTTTCCTGGCTCATCGTGGCTCAAAACCTCCCCCACTGAGCACCTTGTGACCCCCACTCCTACCCGCCAGAGAACAACCCCCCTTTGACTATAATTTTCCTTTACCTACCCAAATCCTATAAAATAGCCCCCCCGCCTTATCTCCCCTCGCCGACTCTCTTTTCGGACTCAGCCCGCCTGCACCCAGGTGACTAAAACCTTTATTGCTCACACAAAGCCTGTTTGGTGGTCTCTTCATACGGACATGCGTGACAGCACACGCCAAACACACAGCACTGGCGCCGGCTCCTCACGATGTTCCCCTGACCAGGAAGCCCAGATCCCCATCCCTCAGCCCAGCCACGTGGTGACAAGCACGCCAGCTGCTAGACTTTCCTCAAAGCACCTGAGAGGGCGTCACCAGGCTGACTTCCTGCCTTCGGGGCCTGGCCCTGGCACTTGGGAGCTGTGTGTCCTCGGGTAAGGGGCTCATTGTCTCTGTGCCCCGTTGCCTAATCAGCAAAATGAGGTGACAGAGAACCTCAGGCAGCGGTTTCAGGGGTTAAATATGACTGTACCTCTCAACGGCCTGGGGTAAAGCGACTTCCTGCATTCCTACCCCCTGCTACTGCTGAACACCCAGGGAAAAAAAATCAGCGGGTGAAGGCGGCATGGCTGGTGCTCCCTCAGTCTGGAGCTGCCAGCACTGACTTACGATGCAGCCTCCAGTATGCTCTACAGGCAGGACCAGGGCCGCCATCCCCTCTGCCCCCACCCAGCATCCACAGGGAGGTCAGAGTTGAGCTGATGGGAAGCTGTGCTGTACAGCAGCCCGGCGAAGGCCTGGACTCTGGAGCCAAACTCCTGGGGCTTGAATGGGATTCTGCTCATGACTATCTGAGACCCTTGGGCAGGTCATTCATTAACCTGCCTGTGCCTTGGGTTTCCCCAGACATGAAGAAGATCAAGCAAAATGGGCATTATCTTGTAGATGTCTCAATGTCTGTCCGACGCACTCTCAGGACAGGGCCCAGCACAGGGCACCTGTTGGAGGTGGTGGTGTTGCTCTCTTCCAGATGGTGTTGCTCTCTTCCAGATGGTGTTGCTCTCTTCCAGATGGTGTTGCTCTCTTCCAGATGGTGTTGCTCTCCGTGTTTTCTTTTGCTTCTCTGTTTTGATTCGACTCTAAGTGCCAAAGAAATTACTTAACTCCTAGTAGCTAGAATCTCCCTGCTCTCAGGTTCTCAGGTTTACAGAAAGGGCTGTCTTGACAGGCAAGTTCCTGAAAACCTCTTCTATGTTTAAATCCTGATGCACATCTTTGCTAAACCCCAAAACCAGCCCAGGGTACTCCTTGGGCCTCAAGACTTCACGGAGCGCGACCAAGAAAAAAGACACCTCCCCGCTGCCACCAAAACCTCCTGACCATTCATCCTTTAGAGAACAAGGCCTGGAAGTGTCCCTGGCACTGGAGTTGTGTCTATGGGTACCGTGAAAGGAAAATAAATCTCAGGACCCCACAATCATGAAGCCTCAAGCTGGGAACTGTGTCAGCAAACCTGCCTTCCATTTTATTTCTAAATAAGATAGCTGCAAAGATGAAAAAGCCACATCGCTCCCTCACAACTTGCGCACAAAGAGATCCCTTGTGGGGCTCCAGATCTTTACCCTAAAACAGTTCTGTTGAACTTCACCCAGGCAATGTAAATTGATCATTTATCTCCACAGGGGTGGGACAAAAGAACTTAGCTCCTAACCCTCTGCTCACCCGAGACAAATGTATATCTGACTATTTCTTCTGCCCTATTATTTATGCAAAAATGCAGACTCACTGAGCCAGACTAAGGCATAAATGATTATCCCTCTGCCTCCTTCTCACATGGAAATTGTGTATTCAGTGAAAGGCTCATCAGAGACTCAAAAGAATGCAACCCTTTGTCTCTTCTCTACCTATTGAAACCACCATTGCAAAATTATAACTGAGACAGTGAAAGAGATCTGACCTAACTCCCTCCTGCTTCTCACCTCCAAGCTGTCCTTGTTCATTCCTGGGTGTAGGCTGAACGAACTCTGTGAGAAGCTTAGTGTGTAGTTTCGCTTTGAAACAAAGAAGATAACAGCCCTTTCCCAAAACAAGCCTCCTTCCCTGCCTGGAAATAAGACTGCCTTTGCAGGACTAACAAATTGGCCACAAGACTATAAACTATTGTTTAAGAGTCATGCAGCTAGAGGCCGCAAGATTCTGACCTTCCCCAGATTGCTCCTGGAGATAACGTCACTATTGTAAAACCTAAGATCAGGTCTTGAGATATTTTGCAGCCCTGCCCTCTATGGATCTGGTCCGATCATCTGGTCTTGTGGCCCCCACCCAGGAAATGACTCAGTGCAAGAGGACAGCTTCAACTCCCTGTGATTTTACCTCCAACCCAACCAATCAGCACGCCCAACTCCCTGGCCCCCTCGCCACCAAATTATCCTTAAAACCTCCAGTCTCCAGATTTTCAGGAAGACTGATTGAGTAGTCATAAAACTCTGGTTTCCCGCATAGCCAGCTCTGTATGAATTACTCTTTCTCTATTGCAATACCTATGTTGATAAATTGGCTGCATCTAGGCAACGGGCAAGGTGAACCCACTAGGCGGTTACGCTATGACCCGGAAGCCTGCACTTCAAATGGTCTCACCTTTGCAGACCAAAACAATGGACATCTGACACATACTGATGACTCATGTCTCTCTAAAATGTATAAAAGCAAAGCTGCACCCAGACCACCTTGGCCACATGTCATCGAGACCTCCCGAGGCTGGGTCACAGGTGCGTCCTGAACCGATTGAGACTCATCTCAGACACCTTTGGGTCACCGTGTGCTCAGGGGTTGTATGTAACGTGTTCTGGAGTGTATCTTATCTAGGCGCTCTCCATTGTATCTGGCTGAGCGTGGAAGCAGGTTGCTCTGCCCAGTGGAATGTTCTGTCTACAGAAAGTCACCAACATGCCCCATTCTCCAAGGACACAAACACCTAGACATGAAACCCCCGCTGCACACCACAGGTGGTTCTTTGATGGGTGAGTGGGCAGGACTTGACAGCCATGGTTTCTCAGTCAACAGCTGCAGTGTTGGGATCAGGTTCCCAAGGTGGACCCTGCAAAGGCCAAGGCTTCCCAGGGAACGCACTGCTGAAATTACTCTCTGCTTCCCAGTAGCCAGCCTCACAGACTCCCTAAACAATGCTTCTCAGACCTCAGCGGCATGAGAAACATCTGGAAGGGTGATTACAGTCAACCTTGGGGCCCCTCCCTGAGGGGTTCAGATTCAGCAGGTCCGAGGCCAGGCCTGAGAAGCTACTTTGCTCACGAGCTCCTGGGTGCTGCTGCTACCCCAGGGAACCCACTTAGAGAACCACTTGTCCAGAAGTGGGAAAGGCCATTCCTTCCACGAACTCACCATCCAACTCAGAGGCCTGTCCGGGGTGGGGCAACCCAGCCTCTCCTCCACCCCAAGGGGAATAGCAAGGGGGTAGTCTGTGACAGAGAGGAGCGCAGGCAGCCTCCCTGACCCGTGGGAAGGAGCTTGCTGGCCGCACAACGCAGAGGCAGAACGGAAGGGTGTGACGCTCAGGTGTGCAGCGTGAATTCTGATGACCAGTAACTGAATTAACAGAATTCAGGATTATCCGCTAGGCTCTCTCAACAACTCTGGCCCCAGGGTAGAATCAACCCACAATTTCTCTCCCCTGTGGTCATCTGAACCCCAGGACCGCTGTGCCAGCCTGAGAATCACAGCCTTGGCGGGACGGGAAGAGCCATGTGTCTGGGCCTGCGCGGCACCTCAGCGAGCAACGCATTGCATTTGACGCCCGGATGATGGGGAGGCCCTGCTCGTGGAGCTCCTCGAAGCAGCTCCTCGGCTCCCCCAGGCTGAGGAACCCCGACCACCCCCGACCTGCATCAGAAGCTGCAGTTCAGGAAACAGAGGCAGGTCAGAGCAGGCCCAGGACTCATGGCCGCGTCCACTCACGGGAAAAGCACCGCCAAGCACGCCGGGCGGGGAAGATGCTATTCTCTAGGATACCTGCATGCTGTCCAAGGTGTTCTGTGCGAAGAGCAAAGCAAGACAGTTACAGAAAGACGCCGTAAATAAAAGACGACACAATTCCCAGCACATCCGAATTGCCTTCTCTGTTTTTCGAACCAAAGCACGCTGCGTTGCGACCGTCACCATGTTTGAAAGCATGCACCACCAGCAGCACGGGGTGACAGGTGACGGCGGGATCGTGGAGGACCGGTCCCTCAGAGGCGGACTGAAGCCACACAGGGTCACGTCAATGGGCTCCGGGGCAACTGGGGAGAGGAAACTACCTTTTCTGCCAGGAGATGATGCAGATTAAAGTGCAGTGGATAACTCAGGCCAGGGAAAGTGAATTATTTTCCAGGGAGATAAATAGCCATTTGGAGGTCTGTTTCTATTCTCCCAGGTTATATATTTTCCTATTTGCTATTCATCTCACTCCTCCCTCCAGATAGTTATTAACTAATGGAGGCTTTCAGAAAATCCTTTTTAATATATAGGATGATAATGATGAAACCTTTTCCTGTGGGAGGAATAGACTTTAAAAGGCAACGTAAGAGATGCACATAGCCTGTTTTCAGTGGCTGCTGCTCCCCCGGGGACAAGGGACAAGGTCATTTCGAAGAGGGCAGCCTCATCCAATATTGGGAAACCGTGGCCTCTCTTAAGGGAACATTACTGGGAGGAGGCCACCCTAGGGCAGATCCACTCCTACGTAAATCTCTCCTTATGGGGTGGTGAATTACACCATCCTTGACTTCGGCAGGTGGGGGCCCCAGCTCACCATAGCCCATCCACTGTGCATGACGGATGCAGACAGCAGAGGCCTCAGGGGGACCCCATAGCCCTCCCCGTCTGCCTGGCTACTCACTCCCAAGGAGGCTGGCACTGGACCAGGAGCCAGGGACGGGGTGGTCACTCCCAAACACACCACTCATGCAGGTGGGACATAGCGGTTGTTTCCTTCCCAAGGCCAGTGGGAAACATCTCTGGGAGGCAGGAGAAGGTCACTTACGCCGTGTTTGCGAGGACCACACCCGAGGAAGTGCCTCGGATGGCGCTGAGGACTCTGATTCCCCAGGCCCTTCTTACTCTGATCCTACAAATGCCTCCCCAGCATGAGTGGCATACCTTAAAAAGGTACCCCAAGGCAGTTCATCAGGGGCCAGGGCAGCCTCCAGAGGGTCCACCCACCTTTCCCCCCGGGGAAATCAATTCGCAAGCAAGCGAGTGAGCCATGCCCCCTTGCTTTCCACCCAAGAGGAGCCAGCGGAGGACAGCAGACCACGTCTGAGACACACAATTCTGGGTCTGCATGTGTGGTCAAGGGAAAGCTGCTCAACCGCTCTGTGCCTCAGTTTCCCTGTAAGAACGGACATCGACCTGGCACCTGTCGTACTGGTTGCTTGTGAGGCTGATGTGAAAAGATGCATGGATGGCATCTAGTAACTGGTGCACCAGGCTCACTTCATACACATCATCTATTATTTCTAGCAGGCATCAACGAGATGCAACTCTCCCCAGTGTCCCCCACCCCCCGGGCAGAAAGCAGGGGCACGCTCCTTACCTCTAGCAGCCGCACTGCACCTTCATGCTCCTTCTTAGCCTCAACCTGAGCCTTTTTTGAGGAAAAGAGAGAAAAGAGTAAATGTCCAAACGAGAAAGAAGATAATCAGATCAATGTCTGAATCACTGCGGGTGGGGGGTCATTTATTTTTATTCCTCTAACAGAGGAATTAAAGTTATTCCTATTCGCTAGTTATTTTAACTTTTATTTGAGTTTCAGAAATACATGTGCAGGTTTGCTATACAGATAAATTTCACGTCCGGGGGGTCTGGTGCACAGATTATTTCTTCCCCCAGGTGATAAACTTGGTAGCAGAAGTATCCCGCCAATGCCTCTGATAGCACCTTCATCTGCCCAGACGTCCAATGAACTGCTTTGGAAACAAAAACTAATCCTGCAGACTTGACCCCCAATCAGCTCTAGGTTCCCTGAGACCTCACCAGGCCCTGGAGGAGGGGCTGGGGCTGGGTCCTGAGCACGCAACAGGTCTTGGCACCTGCAGCCTGCGGCAAGGCCGCCCTCTTCAAAGCACTTGTGGCAAAGCCATCCAGACCCCACAGAATAAGTAACTTCACACATTTCACTACAGAAATGTCTTGGGATGGCTGCTCCCCGGGCAAAGGGCAGATTCAAACACAGCTGAAATGGAACACTGTTATTTCTTGTCCTCACAGACCTGGAAGTCCCAGCATCATCGATGGAAAGGATCTGTCATGTTTGCCTGTCTGGCTTTGATGCCCTCCTCTCCTGGGAAGAGCCTTTGGACTGGCTGGGGTCTGGCCCTCCCCTGTGCTAAGCACGGTTCTGGACCCTCAGCGACTGGTGACCTGGGTGGCATGGGGCCTATGGAGGGCAATGGGCCTCTGCCTGAGAATACTGCAGGAGAGGGAGGCTCCTTTCTACTGGACTTTGGCTTGGGAGGAGGTGAGGCTGGAGCTGCTGTAGCCACTTTGCCACCAGGAGGGTCAGGGCTGGACTGGCCAGGGGCCTCCACAGGGAAACCAAGACTGAAGCTGATCCAGAGGAGGGCAGAGAGCAGCCCAGTCCTGGTGATATCAGGGAGGCTTTGGATTCTGCTGAGTCTGAGGCCAGTAGATTTGAGCCCTGGATCCAGCCGTATCCGAAGTCAAATTTTCAGGGATGGGTACAAACACAATTTCCTGTTTGGATTTTCTGTCACTTGAAACCAAGAGTGCTAATGAACATCATCCTCAACTGTGAAAGCAAGGGACACTTCCTAAAGTGTGGGACGCTGGAGATCGGATTCCTGAGGCTGTGACGAGACCGAGGACAAAAGACAAACCAGGCTCCCGCCTGCAGCACAGTCCACATTGTGCACCTCACACTGGCGTCGGCGTCTCCCAAACATTCCCCATGCAGCAGGAAAACGGGGATTTTTAAGGAGCATGATTTTCTGACACCAGAGTGCACCTACCTCTTAAAACATGGAGCACGAATAAAGAATCCATATGCTACTCTACGACTTACTTTGGAATTATCAGTTTCTAGAGAAATATTTCCTCTAGCTGCCTGGAGAATAATTAGTGATGGACAATTCAACATCATAAATAAGCAAGTGAACATTATCTTCACAGCTTCTACTTCTCACTCGCAAAATCCCGTGGGCTGAAAAGAGGGAAGAGCTGGCTTCCCCAGCCAAGGGGAAATCTGCCATTCCCCAGGCTAAAAATGAAAAGTCGTCTGAGGTTTCCATAGAGTTCATTCATGTGCGTTCCATTCTCACATCTTTCCAATGAGAGTTTCAAGAGCTGGGCAAGGGACTGGAACGGAGCACATTAATTACACCATTCTCGAATTCAGCTCAACCGCTGAAGGCCGAAAACTGTTCCTTTCAAAGCAAAAACCAGCAAGAGCAACAATAAATAACAAAATAGAAAAAGAGACAAGCAGGGAACATACAGGGATTATATAAATGATGCCACCACTGACTCAGTTGAATCAAAGATAGTTTTAAACTGGCAGGATTTAAAAAAAAAAAAAAAATTCCAGCAGGCTGTTAAAACTCAGCCAAGCTGGCAGTACAACTTCGTTTCCAGCTTCAGATGAAAACCAGTGCATTTTTGCAGGCTACTTGCAAGCTGGGCCATTTGAGCAATCAGAATAGACTGTTAAAACTGGCAGCACTGAGTTCTTACAAAATCCAAGCGACAGCTTAAGCTAGGCTCATTTAGGGGCCAACATAGGGAAAGTGCGACCTTTACGGAGAGTGGTTCCTGCAGAGCAGGGAGACTGGAGCTCCTGACGCTGGAGGAAGAGGCCTGAGGACCAGGCCTGTTACCCAGAGGATCTGCTATCCGGGAGTGTGGGCAGGCTCTGCAGCAGCAGCAGCAGCAGCAGCGTCCAGGGAGACGGCACTCGCAGAAGGGAGGGCAGATTCCCCGTGGCTGAAGTGCTGGGCATCTAGCTGGGTTGGATGCGGCACAGAGCAATAAGCCATCCAGGCCCCTGGCGACTGTGGCGGGACAACGGGCGTTGGCTTATATGGAGCAGAGTGAGGGGCCTCCGTGGATGCTATGAAATATTAGCTCTGCAGAAAAGTCAGTGAAACTCACGGAACTATGCCAAGGGCTATAAGGACCCTCAAATCAGGAGTTCTGCAGAGCTGAGGGCCGATGGACATTTTCTAATACTCCAGGAGCACACAGGATTGGGGCAGATGCCACCTGAAATTAACACAGAGGGTCAGCTATGACCCACCCCAGCCATCCACACACAACTGAGGCCAGCACAGCAAATTCAGTCAAAGCATTAACTAGGCATCGGGTGGCAAGCTCAGCTTCTCTCAGTATCACACGTTTCAGTAATGCCCTTAAGACTGAAAGCGATCATCCTACCGGTAAGAGGAATTGTAGACCGAAGTAAAATCGGTCAAGTCTGCAGATGAATTATAAATATGGAAAAGCCCTTTAGCTCACACCACTGGATCATCATAATTGCCGCTTGTCACAAGACAAGACGTTCTTGTGGAGGACGTAACCTACACAAGAAACTGAAAGTCTGAAGCAACGGAACACAGCCGGACTCCAGGCTGACCGTTCACCTGGAGAGGAAGCTTCAAGGTTTCGGGATCGGATCTCAAGTGGACCACGGGCATGTTAGCCTCAGCCTCCATATCTGTAACATGGAGAAAAAAATGGTGCCTCCATCCCACAGGTTACACGAGGGTTGACTGTTCATTGATTCACTCTGCAGGCTAAAACTGAGCGTTGATGCCAATTTATCGTCGGTCATCTCATCCATGGGATTTTGACCCTACTGCTCCGACTGATGGAACCTCGCCACATCTCCAATTCCTTCTGTGCCCTTGAGCACCTCCGTCCATCCAGGATTTGCTGGGAGCTCCTAGGTGTCAGGCGATATCCTATGCGTCCGATGTACCTTTCACAGAGCTGAAGTGCCAGCAGGTGGAGGTGGGCAGTCGGCAAATCGCCACATGAGCAAGCAGGCAAGTTTTGGCATCAGTAAATGGGGCGATGTGCCATCTGTCTGGGCACGGAGTGGCGTCTGGTCTGAGGGAGACTCAGTGAGAGAAATGAACCAGTTTTGCAACAACCCAGGGACCAGGCATTGTCGATGAGGGTCCCTGAGAGGGAACTGGCTTTGGCATGGTCCAGGGAGAGGAGGGAGCAGCTGCAGTGTGAGGAGCAGCTGCAGTGTGGGGAGCAGCAGAGGTGGTTCAGCTCAAAGGAGGCCACGCCTGCACTCCGGGCCCCAGTCCGGAGACGCTGCACCAGCGGATTTGTGCCAGAGTCGTTTCTGCCATCGTCATGGCCATTCACAGCCTGTTCTCACACCGCCCCACTCCTTGCTGTGTTGCTGGGACTTTGCTGACACGAGACGCTCCGTAAGCGTCTGCGGAGTGAATGGAGCGAATGGACGCAGGGATTTGTGAATGAGCTCTTGCTCCCAGTCTTCAGGAAGCACACGTCTCCTGAGAGAGCCTATAGTTGCCAGCAGACAGCATGGGTCCTGGCTTGGCTGTCTTTTGCCTTTTTAAACTGTGTCTCTGCTCAGCTCCCAGAGATGAGGGCTGCAGCACGAGCTCAGGATCCCTGACTTCTGGGAGGAGAGCCCTGGGCAGTTTCATCACTCATTCGTCATTCACCCATGTGTTTATTTCTCCGATTTAACAAATCCTTTCCCTTTCACATGACCTCACGTGCTTCTCCCAACCTCCATGCAGGGCAGGAGGACAGGTGGAGCTGCCTGGGAGAAAGGTGCCCCTGGACAAGGTGCTGGGATGTGGGCCCGATATCAGACGCCTGAATGTCCAGCATCTTCTCAGGGGTGGTCAGGTCTGGAGGTGAGGCTGATCCCACAAAGCAATCTCCAAGTACTGCAAAATATGGCAAAATCCACCAGTATTTCAGGAAAAATAAACTCCTGCCTCACATTGCACATCAAGAAAAACAACATTATAGGATCGAGGAAGCTGAGGCTGAAAGCACAAAGAGGCAGGGAGGAGACTCCCAGACGGTGGGGAGGGGCATTTCCAGGACCTGGACTGAAGGAAGAGGCTCCAGGCAGGGTCTCCATGGGGAAAATGGAATCAGAAGTTCCCTGGAGGACTGAGACTTTCCTGAGAGGAATTTTACAGCTCCAGCAGGGAACTGGGGAGCCAAGGAATGATGGGTACACAGATAAGGAAGACAATAAGCAAACAAAAAAAGCAATTAGCTCCAGGGAAAGGAAGAGCTGTACAGAAACGGGAAATGCTGCGGTTACAGAGCTCAAGGAGTTCAGCAGAAGTGTAGGTGCTGGTGAGGACAGAGGGGAGTTCCACGTGGGACGTGGCGTCTGAGGCCACCCAAGCAGTGGTGTCAAGCAGAGAGTGAGTAAGGGAATTGGGGTGCAGTGGCGTCCAGGTGTAAATCCGGGAGTTACCACGCAGAGGTGGTGCTGAAACCCACGCATCTACTCGAGGGCACGAGACAGTGAGTGTAGACTGAAAGGGATGTGGCTTGAGGACTGAGTCTTGGGGTCACCTGTGATGTGTAGGGGGGTTGGTGTGGAGAAGGAAACCAGGAGAGGGTGGTGTCCTTGGAGGCCATAAGCTCAAACTGGGCCCCCGGGTCAAAGAAAATAAGGACAGAGGACTACCCACTGGACTGTAAGCCCACACATTGGTGACATTAACAAAAGCCACTTGTTGAGGGTGGGGCCCCGTGACGGCAGGTTCATGAAAGAGCTGGGGTTGCAGAAAGACAGAAGAGGTTGCTTCTTTGAGACGCCTCCACAGCACCCTCATCAGAATCATCTTTGGGCCTTGGATAGTCCGAAGATGACTGGTGACTTTTATCTTGGTAGGGGGATGAGGGCCAGTCTTCAGCTGATCCATGCCTCATGGTGGAGGCACCATTGCCTGGTGGGGCAAGCGCTCCAGCTCTGTACCTCAGGCCCAAATTCAACCCCTGTCCCCTCCCTGGCTGCACCCCAGCCACCCGGCCTTCCTCCTCTTCCCTGGATACGCTGGGCTAGTTCCCAAGGGGACCCGTGTGTGCACTGCGCCCTAACCCTCGCACACTCCCGACCCAGCTCTTGGCGTGGTGGGCGTCGTCTGCTCCTTGAACTGTCACCTGTATCTAAAGTCACGGCCCCGTCAATCTGCCACTCCATCCTCTCAACTCCCTTCACTCCTCGCCATCATCTGGGCTTACTCACTTTTTCATTGACTTGCTCACCTTTCCTTTTTAGCCTGGGAGGGCAGAGCTGTGTCCCACTCGCGGCTGTGTTCCTGCTTCTGGAACAGCAGCTGAGTGGCTGCCTGGAGGGACAGACGGCTGACACTTGGTGAATGACAGCACGAGGAGGCTGGTCACAAGTGCAGCGCAATGACCACCCACGGCAGAAACTGAACGCGAAGATGCACTCTGGAAAGAAGTCCCGGATCTCATTCCACTCAAGAGTCAGCCTTTCTCTTCTCACGCTAAAAACTACATCAAAGCCTCTAGAGATTACAAAATTGGCCCATTTATATTTCATCCAGTTTGTCTCCCTCTGCCACCCGCCCCACTGATGCAGCATCAAGGTGTCCAAAATAGAGACAACGGTGAGTCCCGAGGATAAAGAGTTCCAAGAGAATGGGACAGTACACAAAAGAGATCACGGACGCAGAATAACGGAGTCGGTTCCAGGTCATTCTCCTTGGCATCAAATGCTTAGTAAATATAACTCCAGGCTCCTAGAGAATGTTCTGTTGAGAGGAGACATCCTGTCCCTTCCTGGACAGTCTCTGAGTTTCTACAGACTGATTATCTGTCTCAGACTGTCCCCGCCTGGGGACGTGGCTTCTGGAGTGGTGATGAATGAATGCAGCTACCATCAGGCGTCACCCAGCCACGGGAAAGGTCCTTGAGACATGGCAGGAGAAGATAAGAGTAATATTCCTGCCTGTGTCCCAGCAATATCCCTTGCGGATAACATCTAATGAAATATTGCTGCTCCGGGTACCTGCTACCTTACTATGACAGGTAATAAGGGCTGTGAAGGTCCCATCAGCGCTGGCTTAATGAAATCTATCCTTAATACGATCTCGTGCTAAATGATTAGAGAAATGGCATCAGAACTTACCTACCTGTTCCAACAAGCTCTGCTAATAAACTCTGGAGGAGAAACACTGCTCTGACAGATTCCTATCGCCACCCAGGCCGGGTGAATGACTGTGAGTCCTTTATTTTGAGATCCAAGGCCTGGAGAAGCTGTCAGATGGGTGGAGGGGCCACAGAGGGCAGAGGACTGGCCCATCCCAGCCGGCGCCGGGCGGGAGGCTGCAGACCAGCCAGCTGCACTCTGGCCATAGGGGTGGCTGCCCTGCCAGGAGGAGAAGGCAGGACTGGGTGGGGACACTGGGCTCCAGAAGGAAATGAGATGAGAACTGTTCACAAGTCCCCACCTTCTGATTTCTTCCCGGGGGCACCCCAAGCCCATAGGCTCCAGGAATACCACCCTCCTAGCTCTTTGGCTAGAGACAGCAGGACCGTGGCTGAGGACTGGAGTGGGGATGAGGTTACCTGTCTCAGCCCCCAGACCCATCACAGGTTCCCAGGAGGTAAAAATCCCAAATCACTCAGTCCTTCCTTCCCTCCTTCCCTGGTGCCTCTCTCCTTTCTCTCCTGATTTCTTTTCCTTTCTGTCTTATCTTTCCTTTTTCCTTTCTTACTAGGGTCATGCTATAAACACTGCTCTGCAGCTCAGTTTCCTCACTTGACAACGTCATGCGAACAGCCTCAGGACAGCAGGATCACATCACCACGGTCCTGTCCACTGACACCACGGTCCTGTCCACTGACACCAGCACGGTCCTGTCCACTGACACCACGGTCCTATCCACTGACACCACGGTCCTGTCCACTGACACCACACGGCGCGTGGTGCGGCTGGACCACGGCACACATGCCATCACCCTTAGGTGGCCATCAGTTGGGTCCAGTCCCCATCCCCACTGCCACACAGCAGCACTGCAAGAAAACAAAACTCCTTTTGAACGGGTTCCTGTATTCCTTGCAGGGCATCGTCCAGGATGGAGGTCCAGGATGGAGGTGGCAGGGTCACCCTCTGTGTGACTTTTAGTTTAAACAGATGCAGCACATTGCTTTTTCCAGAAGTGGAAGCAATTCATACCCTGCCAGCCATCTCTACGCATGTGCGTTTCCCTACAGCCTCGCCAGCATCAGAGGTTAGAGCTTTGGATCCACTTTTGCTTTGTAAAACACAAACACAGGTCTACTTAAGAAACACCAGAGCAGGAAAGCAGAAATGACTCTGAATCCTTCAGTGCAAGGAGAGAGAGGAAGAGGCCTGGGAGCCGAGGCTGCAGGTCGGCCGTTCCACCACACCGGGGATCCCCGGCCCACCCGCGGACTCCTTGCCTCACACACTGCACCCGGCTGCCTGCCACTTACCTTCTGCAGAAGGTCAATTTCCTGCTGCTTGGCGCTGAGAACAGCCAGGGCCTGCTCATGCTCCAACTCCAGCTGCTGCCGCCGTTCAGCCGCCTCTCGCATATGCTGTGGGGACAGAGAGAGGCCTGGCTGAGCAGGGCAGCCTGTGCCCACAGGCGTGCATCCTATACCCTGCACCAAGTGGGCTCTGACTCAGCCCAGTCACTCCAGAGCAGCCCTTCGCCACCCCACGGGGCACCCACCTCCGTGCTTCCAGAGGCGGCACTCTCAATGAGGGAGCCGTGACATGAACAAGCCCTCCACCTGCCTCTTCTCCTCCTCAGGTTCCAAATGCAGCGAGCGTTTGAGCATAACCCTGTTCTCACGCAAAGGTGACTTTCCTCTTTTTGCTTGTTTTGAAAAACTTCACCTCCCTCCTCTGCCTTTTTTGCCCAGGTCCTTTGTATGTAACAGCAAAGGCTTACTGATGTTGTCCTATGTGCCCAGCACTGCTTCAAGGTTTTAGCTGCATTCAAGTCATAGATCCCCATCATCAGCCTACGAGGTAGGTTCTATAAGTAGCCTCATTCGACAGAGAGGGAAACTGAGGCACAGGAAGTCATCGTTGCCCATTACACAGCTGGGAAGTGGACACCCGTTCGGAATGCAAACCCAGAGTCCTCACCCTCCCGGGAGCTTCCCAACCTCAGGCTCTGGTCCTGACTGCCGACTCCGGTGAACCAGAGCACTCAGACCCAGGAGTCCAGATTCCTTCGCCTACCCCCTCTGGAAAGGTTGCAAGGTGGCCCTCATTGGCCAGGCCCATTTTCTGGAGCAGAGAGGAGAAGCCGTATTCCTGGCTCTGTCCCCTCCTCCTGACGATCTGTCTGTCTTGCTTGGAGGGACAGCGCTAAATCCCCAGCGCCACAGTTTAACTCTCACCTACTCGCCCTCCGTGTGCCCTTCCCTCCCTTCTGACGGGTCTCACGGGCCCAGAGTCACCATCGCATGGGAAATGGCATGGGGTAGAAAAGGCCACAGCGGGCAAGCAGTCATACAGTCATACTGGGAATAGTCACAGAAAACATTTCCTGGGGCCCCCAAGCCACTCCTGGGGGCTTGGACAACCAGCTGCAAAATGCTGCAATTTCACTGTCATTTCCTTTCATTCATATATGTGTGTGTGTGTGTGTGTGTGTGTGTGTGTGTGTGTGGCGACTTCGTGGTCAACATTTTAAAATCTGGGTCTTTTATATGAAAGTCCAGATTCCTTCAAAAATGGGAAGAGTTGGCCACGCATGCCTCCAGAACAGGACTGAGAAGGGAGTGGGAGCTGCCCCTTTTGAGGGCGCACACCCCTGATGGCCACTGCCCCACAGACTTGCCCCCCTGCATACCCTGACATCCGAGGGCCACACAGATGACCCAGGTCCTAAAGCAAGCGGGTGCCTTGGCCCAGCGGGGCACGGGGAACTTTCCTCCTGGGCTGGAACTGGTTGGTCATTTATTCATTATTTTAATGTATTTATTATTTTACAATTCTATTGATTTTTAGTCTTTTACTCATTTTTATTTATTTTTTATTTTTATTTTTTTGAGACGGAGTCTCACTCTGTCACCCAGGCTGGAGTGCAGTGGCAGGATCTTGGCTCACTGTAGCCTCTGCCTCCTGGACTCAAGCTATTTTCGTGCCTCAGCCTCCCTACTAGCTGGGATTACAGGTGCCCACCACCACACCTGGCTAATTTTTGTATTTTTAGCAGAGACGGGGTTTCACCATGTTGGTCAGGCTGGTCTCAAACTCCTGACCTCAGGGGATCCGCCTGTCTAGGCCTCCCAAAGTGCTGAGATTACAGGCATGAGCCACCTTTACTCATTTTTATTTAGTTTTGGAGTCCTAAAGGCCTGTAGCCTTTGCGAGTCATGAGGTCGGACACACGCGTCCAAGAGAAAGTTAGCATGGTTTCCTGAGGCCGCTGCCAACTCAGCCTGAGCTGGAAAGATGAGCCTGGCAATGGGGAGGCGAGGAAGTCCCTGCTGAGACTGGCAGGCGGCAAGGGCAGGGGGCACTCAGGCTCTGGGGGAGGGGTGTGGGGCCCCGTGGGAAGAGGCAGACAGGCCGATTACATTCTTCTTGCCAGTTTCCCAAAGGTAGCTCTACCTGCTGCCACCGAAAGCTCCTTTCTTCTGGGAAATACCTTGAAACACAACCACTTTCACTGAGGATGGGGAAGGCCTCCACTTTTCATTCTGCAAACTGCTGTGGTTGGTGGGATATTTTGTTTGTGTTTAAAAAGTGAAGTCTTCCTCCCAGGCTGTGTTTCAGGCACGGAGGCCTCACGTGCCGGTTCATCCACCTTTTTAAGCTGAATAACCTCGGCATCCTCTCTGCTGTCTCCAGAAGAGGCTTCCAGGGAACTCGGAAGCTGTAATTACCCTGCACCCCCACAGACATCTGGGGGTTTCACTGTTGCTATGGGAACTCTCACAAGAACCCAGGATCCTGAGAAAACGGAATTCCCCAGAACATGAACAAACCCCATGAAACACGGGTGCCATGGTCCACGGTCAGTGGCCATCGCCGGTTCACGCTGGGGCCTCATGGGTCCCAGGGAAACACCGTGCTTGTATTTTCCCACGTTCACTCCAGTTCTGAGCCCAGGCAGGCCTGGTCCTCCCAGGAAGGAGCCCTGGGTATTTGCTGCTCAGTCCTCCCGAGATCCACCTTGGCACAAGGCTCTCCCCGCCCCGCTGGGCTGTCAGCCCATTTGGGCCTCGCCATTTCTAACGGTCTCTATCCAAGAGCCTCAGCCTCCCCGCCACCCGCCACCAGCTCACTGTGAGTGCAAACCAGCTGCACACGTTGCAGGGTGTTTTTAGGAGGACGGGGACAAGCCACCGAGACGGACAAACCGACAAAGCCCTGAGAGATGCCAGGAATTCTCCGAGCTCCTGAGAAGCGTTGGGAACTCTTCCCCAAACCCCGGCTGCCACGTCGGTGCGGTGGGGCTTTCCTCTGGGGTCGGGTTTCCCCATGAGGGTCCCGGAGGTCCTCAGGATGGCCAGTCTCTGCAGACCCTCATGAGGCCCTCCGTGTGGGGCTTCCAGCTCCAGAGAGGACTGTTTCTACTCCATTTATTCATTCATTGCTTCTCCTGGATATTCGTTCATCGGACTGACATTTATTGAGCACCTACTAGATGCCAAGAAGCTGGGGACACGGAACAGGACAACCATGTCTTCATGAGAGAACACCCCAAGGGTGGGGGCAGAGCATGAAGGCAGATAGATGAAATGAGAAGGGTCCGAGTGTGGCATAGAGGGGGGCGGAGGCACCCAAATGACATCCGAGGTCCTGGACTTCCAGGAGTGGCCATTTCCTACATCCCAACACCTGCCTCAATCTGATATGAGGAGGAGATTTCAGCCGCATTCCACCAGGAGAACTCGCTCACTCAACAAATATTTCACAAGCACTATGTTTTGTGCCAGGCACCCTGCTGGATTCTGAAGGCTACAGCAACGCAAAACAAAAGCAAAACAAAACCAGCTCTCTTGGAGCTCACATTCTGCAGGGGAGGGGACAGACCTCATCCAAATACACCAATTGTGTGTGTGGACACGGGTCAGCAGTCCTAGGCATGGTGACCGCGGGGTCAGGTGGTCCTAAGAACCATGGGGTCGGGTGGTCCTAAGGGTTATGAACAAATAAAGCCCAGTTGACAAACGCATGCACCTACTATGCAGCCACAAAAATTGTAAAAAATTAAATAAAAGGGGAAAAATAGAAAAAATAAACTGTTAAAAAATATACTTTTGGCCAGGCGCTCAAGCCTGTAATCCCAGCACTTTGGGAGGCCAAGACGGGCGGATCATGAGGTCAGGAGATCGAGACCATCCTGGCAAACATGGTGAAACCCCATCTCTACTAAAAAATACAAAAAACTAGCCGGGCGAGGTGGCGGGGCCTGTAGTCCCAGCTACTTGGGAGGCTGAGGCAGGAGAATGGCGTAAACCCAGGAGGTGGAGCTTGCAGTGAGCTGAGATCCGGCCACGGCACTCCAGCCTGGGTGACAGAGCGAGACTCTGTCTCAAAAATATATATATACACATATATACATATATACATACATATATATACATATATACATATATACATATACTTTTATTTTTTATAATTAAAGGGGATGGGAGCTGCTGTCCAGCTGGGGTCTGGCCCATCAGCTGAGAGGGCCAGGGAAGCCCCCCACCAAGATGGTGCTAAACAATGGCCCAAACCAGAGACAGAGCCCCACGCAGCTGTGGGTGGAAGGCAGGACAGCACAGTGCCCAGAGCCCCCACCCTCACCTAGACACGGTGCCCGGAGCCCCCGTCCCCACCTGGACGCGGTGCCGGGAGCCCCGCCCCACCTGGACGCGGTGCCCGGAGCCCCTGCCCCCACCTAGATGTGTCCTTGAGCCATGCCACTAACAGGGGCTGCGAGGGCCTCTGCGGCTCCTGGAAAGCCCCCAAAAGTTCCCCCAGACACTGGCTCGCTAGCATGGACAATGTCCCACGGGAAGGACAGACTGGGGAAGAAACGTCTCTGCAGAGTCTGCCGGCGACCGTCACTTAGTGTCCTCGGCCGGAAGGAGCCCGATGCCCCCTGAGGTGGACCCCTGACCCCATGTCACATCCCAGCTCAGAGCCCCTCGGTGGGGAGTAAAGTAGCATGCTGTCACAGGGCCACCTGCCTGCCTCTCACGCCCCACTGTGACACCCTGGTTTTCTCACTGTTTCCAAAGAGCAGACCGGTGCCCACCTCTGGACCTTCGCACGTGTTGCTCTCCCTGCCAGCCCGACTCTCACCTTCCAGCCTTCGCCCAAATGCCACTTCACAGTGAAGTCTGGTGGCCTCCCAGCCCCTCCTGGACATGCCACGTTCTCCACCCGCCGTATTTTCCTCCTGACCACCCCCACCCCCAACACACTGGATGGCTCTTGCCTGCTGTGTGTTCCTCCCCCCAAAACATGAGCAGGCACCTTGCCCCACTGTGTCCCTGTCCCCACAACAGGTCACTCGGCACAGATGCCAAATCCTCAAACTGCCACCCTCGTGGCCTTCAGAGCTCAGTCCCACTGCTGTCCCCACCACCCCCGTCTCTAGCTGTATGGGCCTCCTCCCAGCCCCTGGAGCTCTCCACACTCCCCACGTCAGGGGCTGGCAGGGAAGGTTGGGGGAAAGGTGCTTCCAGCTTTTCACGTCAGCAAAAGCCATTAAAGAGCCTGAACACCTGGGCTCAAATACCAGCTCTGATACTGGCCCGCTATGTGGCCTTGGAGTAGTTACTTAACTTCTCTGGTCTCCATGTTCTTCTTTTGGATTAATTTTTCAACACTATTCTTTTACAATTAGTAATTAATGAAATAACTAATGTTAATTATTAATTAACACCTACTTCATAGAGGTGTTTTGAATTTTACCTGAGCTAGAATAGTACCTGGCATCTATTAAGTTCTTTGTGTTATGTTTTAGTCCCAAGAGGAGAAACCCTTTCCCACTGGACGTGTATAGCCCTGTTGATGCCACTTAAACTCCAGGGTGGGAGGGAGGGACTCATGAGGCAACCACGGCTGCACCAACAGGATGACGGACAGCTACAGCCGCATTGGTAAAATGACGGTGAGAAATCGGAATGTGGCCGCTGCCATTTATTAAGCACCTACTATATGCAGGGCACGATGCCTGCCCAGGCACTGTCTCATTTAAGGCTGAGGGTTGGGTGCTGTGGTCACTGCTTCCCAGCAGAGCAATGGACTCAGGGAAGCTGAGCAAGGGCTGAAAGCCACAGCTGGAACATGGCCCATGAGAAGGTCGGAACTCATGGCCAGTCTGCTCCCAGCCACTGCCCCACTTCTGGGTTGAGATGACTTAACACCAGCCACTGTCATCTTGGAGCACTACGGGGACCGGGGCAGAGAAGCAGCTTTTGACTCCCTCGTGGCCCACCTGGCCTGGGTGGCCAATTGTGCAGATGCTTAATTCTGCCATTTTGGTTTAATTCTCGCTAATTTTGTGCTTCTCTTTATTTTGGAAGGGGGCACTGCCAAAGGCAGCCTGTATCATCTTTATTTAGCTCTGGGCAGGAAGTTGTTAGCAAGAGGGCACCACCTTCCCCATCAGGACTCGCTAGGTAGATTCACCAGGCACCGAAACAGCTCAGGGCATGGTCCTGCGGCCTCAGAGTCACCGAGGAGAAAGGGGTGGCAGATGGTATGCTGGGCTCTTGCTTCGGGGTGCCAGTGAAACGAGGGTTTAGAGATCAGATGGATGGAAACAAGTGCAGTGAAGAAGCCTTTGTATTTCTACGGTTAATGAACCAAGTCCGTACGAAGCAGCTGTCAGAAAGGTGTGAATGGGAGAAGCACTCAGCCCTTGAGGACAGCCTCAGTTTCATCACAGATGCCATGGCTGGGAGAACAAGGTTTGCTGGGGCTTGTTTTGGTTTCAGCATCCATCTCTCCAAATCTTACCTGTTTCTGCAAAGCCCTCATCCCCCTCCAGCCACTGCCCATGTATCTGCTTCCTGTCTCAACAAAACTTCTTACAGGATCGGTTCTGCTCACTCCCCTACGGCCTCCCCTCCCATGCACTCTTCCAGCCCTTCCAGTCAGCCTCCTTCCTGTCACTTGGCTGAGATTCTCCCAGTAAGGCAGCCGAGGAGTTCCTGCGGCCCGAGCCCATGGCCACTTTCCTGCCCTGACTAGACCAAATCCCTCAGCAGCACCTGACGCCAGGGCTGCTCCTCCTGGACATGCCCTGGACTCTGGCCCCCGTGGCCGCACTGACCTGGCCTCCCTCCTTGACCTCTGCAATGACCTCCTGCTGATCTCTAAATCCTAGAGGGGCCACGGCTCTATTTATACCGTTCCTTAGGTGATCTTAGCCAGCTTTGAGGTTATAATTGCCACATAATTCCAAATGAACCCTTCATCCCCCCGCCCTCCCAACTCATACCCAACTGCCTACTCATCATCCCCACATGGATGTACGGGAGGAAGCTCAAATTTAGCCTGTCCGAAATAGAATTCTTGATTTTCTTCCTCAAACAAGTTCCCTCCCCAAGCTCTGCCATCTCAGCCAAGGACACCACCATCCCCTCAGCTCCTCCAGATGCAAAGCTGAGAGTCATCCTTGATTTCCTGCTTCTCCAGAGCCACTGGCTGCACCAGAGATTGCCCCACAGCCATTCTCCTTCAACAGCACAAAGGCTGCCAACTGCACCGGGTACAAAATCCAGACTTCTGGCTGCAGCCAACAGGCTCCCCTGTGATCCAGCCTCTTCTCTGCCTTCACCTCTCGCCTCTGCCCCTTCCTCACTGTGCTTTTGCCACACTGGCTTCTGCTCAGTTCCATGACCACGTCAAGGTCATCCCCAACTCCAGGTCTTAGCAAGTCCCACTCCTGCTGCCCAACATGCTTGTCCCTGCATCACCACATGGCCAGCCCTTCACGGCATGATGGGATTTAGGATGTGTTCCCTCCAAACCTCATGTTGAAATGTGATCCCTGTGTTGGAGGTGGAGCCTGGTGGGAGGGTCTGGGTCATGGTGGCGTAGCCCTCATGAATGGCTTGGTGCCCTCTACATAGTGATAAGTGAGTTCTTACTCTGAGTTCACTGGAGAGCTGGTTGTTTAAGAGAACCTGGCTCTGCCTCCCTGTCTCTTGCTACCTCACTCACCATGTGGTACACCTGCTCCCACTTTGCCTTCTGCCATGTCTGGAAGCTTCCTGAGGCCTCACCAGAAGCTGAGCAGATGCTGGTGCCATGCTTGTACAGCCTGCAGAACTGTGAGACAAATATGCTTCTTTTCTTTACAAATTACCCAGTCTCAGGTATTTCTTTATAGCAACACAAAATGGACAAAGACATGGCAAGTGTCCTGACCAGTGACCAGAGATTATTTTATTTACATGTTTATTTTATGTCATCCTTTCCATGCCACTCCCTACCCTTGTCCATGATAACCACAGGATTAGAGGACTTACTTCCCTGTCTGCTGGTGCACCCCCAGCCCATAACAGCCTCTGACATGTGCTGAGGCAGAATCAATGATAGCAAAGGTGAGGCCTCTCACCTAGAACATCTTTCCCATGCCCCCAGCCCACACTCCCCCCTCTCCATCCCTCACAGCCTCCAACATGACTCTGCAGCAATGCTGTAACCTGCTTTGTACTATTCTGATTAATTTCATGTAATTCTCACTTTCTCAACTGGACTAGAAATGGTTCCACTTCCGTGTGCGCACTCCACAGGCAGCAGGAGTCTAATTCACATTTTCTAAGTGGAATTAAAGCAATGATTATGAGTAGAGGATCCATCCCGTGGCTGTCAGGAAACCAAACTTTAACACTTGAGGAGCCTAGAGAAGGCTGGATCCTCACTACCAAAGATTCCACATTTCACCAAACCCACAGTCAAAACTGTGAACCACAGACATAAGCTGGTTCTCCTGGAGGCCATCACACTGGCAGAGTTAGTCACGCAGCTATAATAAAACCTCCCTTGGAGATGGGCTTTGAGACTGAGGAGGGGAGAGTGAAGTGGATGGTGAAAAAAAATGTAAGCCAAAAATAGGAGAGATATTGGCTGCAAAGGCTGAAATTCGTGGTGTTAGGTGGATGGTGGGGGAAAAGATAGCTCGGTAAGGGGTGGTGGGGCCATGAGTTTAATATTAGTGAGGTCTACGAAGTAGCCAAAAACAGAGAAATAGACAAGGCTCACAAACACACCGACATGCTAAATATATCCATCCATCCTGGCATGAGGACATACTGATTCATTCTGCACAGCGTTACTTTTCTAAATGTAGCCAGTGTGCATGTCTCTGTTGAAACATCTATGGAAAAATCAGTGTTGCAAGGCTGAGATATTAATCAGTGTTTCTTTCTGTCACTGACCCTCTATTTCTCCTCCATTCCCCTCCCACTTCCCATCCTAAGGGCTCCTTTCTGTGCTCACTGCCTCGGGGAGGATGAGAGATGGATCAGGAAAGAGCAGAAACTGGGGACTCCCCTGGGCTTTGGTCTGCAGAGATACAGGGAATCAAGAACACAGCATACAGAGGGGTTACTGTGAGAAATGGAGACCAGACTTCCCTTCTAATTTGCAGAAACACAAGGCTTCACCCGAGTCAGACAGATTAGCTGAGAAGAACCAATGCATGTATAGACACTGGTGGATTCTGCAGAGATGGGCTCTTGGCTCTGCTTTCTGGAAAGGTCCAGAGAGATGATTCCTAGAGAACTTACGGCTAGCATGGGGAGTTGAGCTTAAACATCCCTGGCAGGGATTTCTGAATGACATTGGGATAGCTAAGAGCCCACGTGAATGCACACAACTAAACAATTCCTTCATGTCCTATATTTTACCATGTTGTCATGTAACTTTTATCTTTGTCTCTGAAATAATGGAAACAACTGGTAGACTGTGCCTTGCCTACTTTTACAGCCTACATAAGAGCAACACACATAGGATAGAATGGTGGGAATCTCAGCATGTGTACACTTGGATGAGGGCAGGATGGAATCCCATGGCAACTTGGCTTTGGGTAACCCTGCACCCCAGCCTAGATCTCACCTTAGTATGCCAATCAACTGCCTCATGGCTCTCAGATCTACTCTGTCTCCTTCTCTTGTTTTGCTCAATATCAGAAAGAGCTAAACTTCCCAGATGCCCTCGCCCTCTGTTTCTGGGTGATCAGTCAACAGGCAGCATTGGCCAGAGGGAAGCCAGGGATTTCTCCCTCTTTTTCTGCCTCCTGAGTTGTCTCTGGTAGTGGCTCCATTTCCCGTCCGTCTCTAATCCATGGTCTCTGCTCCTGACTGAGATTGTCATTCACCCCCATTGTCCCCTTCAGCCTTAGAGGTGATGCCAGCTTCACGATGCAGCCATTTGGCTTCTTAGCTCTTCTATCCCGTGTGTCACCAATCCCCTGTATTAATGTCCCTCCATTTGAAATACCTTGGCTGGCTCCTGCTTTTTGACTGAAGTCTGACTGGTAGACTGAAGGAAAAGGATGAAACCAACTCCAAATCGATGACACATTTATATCCCTCTTTCAAAATGAGCGCCTTAAAAGTGAATTAAGCACTTTGGGAGGCCGAGGCGGGCGGATCACGAGGTCAGGAGATCAAGACCATCCTGGCCAACATGGTGAAACCCCGTCTCTAGTAAAAATACAAAAAATTAGCCAGGCGTGGTGGCAGACACCTGTAGTCCCAGCTACTCCGGAAGGTGAGGCAGGGGAACTGCTTGAACTCGGGAAACGGAGGTTACAGTGAGCTGAGATCCAGCCACTGCACTCCAGCCTGGCGACAGAGCGAGATTCCGTCTCAAAAAAAAAAAAAAAAAAAAAAAAAGAAAAGTGAATTAAGTAATTTTGAGGGGGGTTGTTCTGTTTCAACAACTGTTCCTGTGTTGTCCCTTTCACTTGAGTTGTTATAACTAAATTCAAACCTGCTTCATAGACTTACTGTAACAATTTTAAGTTAAAAAAACAAAACCTCACTGAAATGTTGATTTTGCTACCTACCTACAAAGCAGAAGCTTGTTCCGGTCCCAGCTGTCAGACAATCCTGGGCTGATAGCTACTTTAATGAATTGGTAGCAGAAGTATACATTGGGGTACAGGGAGATGGGGGTGGGAATAGACGTGCTTGGTTTACCTCAAGAGTTATAATATCACAGGGGCAAAGGCAGGTTTGGTAAGTTCCAGCTGCCATTTCTCTCCAAGGGCCAGGAAACAAGGTCCTAAGATAGAAGTCACTGGCCATGAACAACCTTATTCAAGGAAAAGAACCTCGTCTGCAGGACACCTGTGGTGTGAAGGCTGAGACCTGTGCATTCAGCAACAGAACCAGCCACGGTGGGGCTGCAGTAAACCTCCTGGCTTATCAGCCAGTCCACAGGACCAAAACAGAGGCCAAATGCCAACTCACCCTGGAACTCAGCCACACATAAAAGAGGGAGATGTGCTCAGAGTTCAGTGGGAGGGTGGGGAGCAAAGTAGGAAATGGGCTGCACGGCAGCTCCCGAGCCCTGTGTGTGGCAACAACCCAAACCCACGTTAGTGTTTATCATAGGTCACCACCTACAACTGGTGGGAAAATGGTGTTCTTATTCCTGTATGCACACTGCTGGCACAGTTTTCCCAGAGAACCTGCCTGAGACCCAGCCCGGCTCCAGAAGTCAGCCTCCACATGCTTACCTAAACACATCTGAAGATTACTAAGTTCTAGAAGTACTGTTATGCTAAGTACTGAACACATATCACCCATTTAATCTGCACAATTCTTGAAGCAGGTGATATTTTCATTCCCATTTACAGAGAAGGAAACCAAGGCGCAGAGAGGTTAAGTAACGTGTTCAAGTTTGCCCAGCTAGTAAAGGCTCAAGCCAGGATTTGCACCTAGCGAGCCCAGCTCACACTCTCTCCACTGTCTCCGCTCTCTACTGTCTAAGAGGCCTCCTCCAGGACCTCTCTCATATTTGTGGGATGTGCTGATATTTGCGGGATGTGCTGATATTTGCTGGGACTCTCTGCAAGGCAGTACACATGAGAACCTTTTCTACAGTGCCCCCAAGTCACTCCGCCTCCTTCCTTCCAGAGTTCTCAGGCCACCATGCACACCGTGCCTCTGTCACACGGCTGGGGCAGAGCCATCTGCACTTCTCCTGGGGGGCAACTGTACTTTCATTCGCACGACTTCCACAAGCAACTAGGATTCTCTCTGTTCCTGGGAACACAAAGGGCTCAGGGACTCCCAAAGGGAGTCTGAAAACCCCACGTTTCGCCCAAAGACAGAATCCCATCACACCCTGACACCAGGCTTCCGCCTCCCCGCACAGAGACCTTCCCAGGGCACACGCTGTCATTCATGGGGAGGCTTCACATCTGAAAAGGACTCAGGATTATGCACCATGGCCAAAAATGCCTGTCTGAAATTCTCTGCCTATGGCAGGATTTATTTTTAAAGCAGCGATATTTATAGCCGGCTGTCGACATTCACGCCAGCGCTTAAGCTGCCTACAAATGTCAGGGTGCCGCTTTCCCAGGGAAAATCTCGGATGTGACACGGAACGAACAAACCTGGAGCAAACTGAATTATCTCCTCAACGTCAGATCAAAGGTGGACTTGTCCTCTGCTTTGGATGCCGCCTTGCCTGAGCAAAGAAATTAAGGAAAAAGCAATTTCCCCTAACAGGAGTTAACGGCGACACTTTGAATGTCACATTAGTGGGATCTGCTATGCATGGTAGAAATAATGAAGCATGTATGTACACATGATTTCCTTTCACCCAGCACCTGGCAGAAAGAATGCAAGCACTCACAGAACCCACGTCTGCAAAAGCGAGAAAGACAAGGTCTTTAAAGCTGTTTGTTTTCATGGCATCATGACTCTCTGCCCCAGCCACAGAAGTCACACTCATTCAGAATGAGAATGAACGTGGAAAACAGTCCTGTGAATTCAGTGAAGTCTATTTCAGCCAAAGTATGTTAGTTTCTCAAACTGGGAAAAAAATGGATCGCTAGGAGTTCCTTTGGGAAAAAAAGAAAAAAAAGAGAGAGAGAGATTTTCCTGAGTCTTAATTAGTCTTTGATCCCAAAGCCTCCCTCCTTCTCCTCTGGCCTTGATGAATCCCGGAGGCGCAGGGGCGGCAGCACTCATCCCATGCTGCTTTGGGAGGGTTATTTTTCTCACACACGGTTTCTGTCATGCTCCAGTGGTTCTGGCTGTGAGCCCGCGATTTTGGCCAGCCAGGTGGAGGGGATCCTATCAGCTGGACCTGTGTTCAATGCCATTTCCAACATGTACAGGCTTTGTGCCCTGGGGCGAGTTAGGTACCTCTCTGAACCTCAGGTTTCACATTTATTGAATGGCAGCAAAAAGCACCATCCTTCCTAGGTTGTTGCAAGAATGAGATTAAATGTTAGATTCAAAGGGATTGGTACAGAGGCCAGGTGTGGTAGCTCACGCCTGTAATCCCAGCACTTTGGGAGGCCGAGGCAGGTGGATTGCTTGAGTCCGGAAGTTTGAGACTAGCCTAGCAATATGGCAAAACCCCATATCTACTAAAAATACAAAAAATTTGCCAAGTGTGGTGGCAAACACCTGTAGTCCCAGCTTCTCAGGGGACTGGGGCTCAGGCAGGAGGATGGCTTGAGCCCAGGAGGTCAAGGCTGCAGTGCGCCTAGGAATGCACTGCACTCCAGCCTGGGTGAGAGAGTGAGATCCTATCTCAAAACAAAAGAAAACAAAAAAACAAAGTGATCGGCACAGGAACTATGTTTCATGTAAATATCACTAAGTTTTATTTAGGTCTGCCACTTTATGATTTGGCTTCTGTTAGTTCCCTCCCGTTTTCATTATTTGATCTCCCCTTTCCCGCCTTCTGTTTTTTGTTGTTTCTTTTTGTTCATTTTGTTTTGTTTTGTTTTTGAGATGGAGTCTCGCTCTGTCGCCCAGACTGGAGTGCAATGGCGCGATCTTGGCTCACTGCAACCTCCACCTCCTGGGTTCAAGCAATTCTCACACTTCAGCCTCCTGAGTAGCTGGAATTACAGGCATGTACCACCACGTCTGGTTAATTTTTGTATTTTTAGTAGAGATGGGGTTTCACCATGTTGACCAGGCTAGTCTCAAACTCCTGACCTCAGGTGATGTGCACACCTCAGCCTGCTGGGATCATAGGTGGGAGCCACCACGCCCAGCCTGGTTTTCAATTTTAATGTCTCCACAGAGTGCTGTTCTATATTCTATGGAGTGCCATTCTATACTCCGCGGAGTGCTGTTCTATGTTCCTCAGAGTGCCGCTCTCTGTTCCAGCGGAGTGCTGTTTTCTTTTTTTTTTTTTTTTTTTGAGACGGAGTCTCGCTCTGTGGCCCAGGCTGGAGTGCAGTGGCCGGATCTCAGCTCACTGCAAGCTCTGCCTCCCGGGTTCCCACCATTCTCCTGCCTCAGCCTCCCGAGTTCCCACCATTCTCCTGCCTCAGCCTCCCGAGTAGCTGAGACTACAGGCGCCCGCCACCTCGCCCGGCTAGTTTTTTTGTATTTTTAGTAGAGATGGGGTTTCACCATGTTAGCCAGGATGGTCTCGATCTCCTGACCTCGTGATCCGCCCGTCTCGGCCTCCCAAAGTGCTGGGATTACTGGCTTGAGCCACCGCGCCCGGCCTCGGAGTGCCGTTCTATGTTCCGCAGAGTGCCGTTCTATGTTCCAGAGGAGTGCTGTTCTATGTTCCACGGAGTGCTGTTCTATGTTCCACGGAGTGCTGTTCTATGTTCCAGAGGAGTGCCGTTCTATGTTCCGGGGAGTGCTGTTCTATATGTTTTTATGTCACTCTCAGTGGTTGCCCCAGGGAATTCAAAATACATACTTAAATTTAAATAATCCACTCAGAATTAAAACTTGCCCTTCCAAGTGGAATTCTTACATGTTCCATCTATATAACTGAAACCCCATCAGAGTGTTCTACGTTTTCTTTGAAGCATCATTTATGTATATGAAAGAGCCTACGAGGAGAAAAACAGCCTGGTCTAGCCTGTTCCATTTGCCCAGATATCCGCCCTTTCTGTTGCTCTCCTCTGTACAGTGTTTCCTGAGCACCAGCTGCATCCAGGTGGCCTGACAGGCGTTGGAGACACGGTGGACACAAAGCTGAGAGGCCCCGGCTTGTGGGGGGCTAACATCCCAGTGGGAAAGACAAGCATTGATCGGGTGAGGATATAAAAATACAAGCTTGTGACAGATGGGTAAACCGAGGCTCACGGAGATGACTCAGCCCCTTGTGAGTACATCCCACACTCTGGGACAGAGCACTCATTCTGTATCACTGCGCTGGGGACAGGGACAGAACGATTCAGAAGGACAGACCCTGCCCTGGCCCTCCTGGAGCCCACTCCAGACCCCAGCAAGCATCAGGCCTGGAAGTCGGCGCCTCCCTGCCACCATGGTTCTCCCTGCACTGCTCTGCTGCTGCCTCCACACAGTCTCACAGTAAGACGGTGGATGCAAACGTGCTTTGAAAGTGCAAAGTAGGGCTGGGCGCAGTGGCTGTAATCCCAGTACTTTAGGAGGCCAAGGCAGGCAGATCATCTGAGGTCAGGAGTTCGAGACCAGCCTGGCCAACATGGTGAAACCCCATCTCTACTCAAAATACAAAAATTAGCCAGGCTTGGTGGCGGGCACCCGTAATCCCAGCTACTCAGGAGGCTGAAGCAGGAGAATCGCTTGAACCTGGGAGGCAGAGGTTGCAGTGAACTGAGATTGCCCACTGCACTCCAGCCTGGGCAACAGAGTGAGAAAGGAAGGAAAGAAAAGAAAGAAAAGAAAGAAAAGAAAGAAAAGAAAGGAAGGAAGGAAGGAAGGAAGGAAGGAAGGAAGGAAGGAAGGAAGGAAGGAAGGAAGGAAGGGAGAGAGAGAGAGAGAGAAAGAGAAAGAGAGAAAAAGAGAAAGAGAAAGAGAAAGAGAGAAAGTGCAAAGTAGGAGTCAGGGAACCACGGAGGCCTCCGGGGCCCACACTCCAGCCCAGTGTGCTGGTTACTTGGGATACCCCCTTCCCTGCTGTCCAGAGCACTTGACCGTGTGTGGGAAAGGGATGCGTTCATGACCACTGCGTCCCAAAGTACCACAACTGGCACTCCAGCTTACGACAATGGAAGGTTTCCTTTCACAGCTCTGGAGGACGGAAGGCGGAAATCCAGGTGTCAGCAGGGCCGGCTCCTCTCCTGGAACCTCTGAGGGAGAAGCCGCTCCATGCCCCACTCCAGCTGCTGGTGTGGCTGGTGATCTTTGACCAGAAGACACCTCACTCCCATCCCCTTGGTGTCTCTGTGCCTCTTCTTCTATAAGGACAACAGTCCTTGGGTTTAGGGTCTGCCCTACTCCAGCATGACCTTATCTTGATGACACCTGCAAAGACTCATTTCCAAATAAGGTCATATTCACAAGTACATAGATTTAGGACTTGGGCGTCATTTGGGGAAGCACAGCGGACCCTCTGCATCCCCCAAAATGATGAGCGGAGCTGCTTCACTTGTCCCCATCTGCGTGGATTCATGCCTCTGGACACCTGCCCGGGGCCACGCCCTCAGCCATGCTGGCACATACCCTGGTGGCTCCCGCCTCGGTGCTACCCATTGTCTCCTCCTGCCCCTGTGAGAATTCCCCAGGGACGTTGCTTGGCCAGGCTGTTGTTGTCACATGGGCCTCAGCGGAAGCGTCACCCCCAGCAGACATGTGCAGGGTGCCTTGCGCTCCCTTCACCCTTCAGGTAACCCTGGCTCATCATCACCGTCTTCCTCCGTATCTGAAATTCTTATCTATTTGCTAGATGACCTGATTTTTTTCTGTGCCTCTCCCACCCCAGCAGAAGGTTAAGTTTCATGAAAACAGAAATAAGCTTGGGTTTGCTTCTCATTTTACTCCAAACATCTGGCATGGTAACTGGCTATCCTTCTGTCTATTCTAGTAGATTCCTTTGAGGGTGTGTATCAGTGAAATCGCTCCCAGTAATAGCTATTCTTGATCACCAACCTCTCCAGCACCAGCCACTGTGTTAGATCACTGGGCACATTCTATGCTTTGAACCCTTACATCTAGAAAGGTACTTTACAGCCACTTTAAAGATGAGAGGATACCACAGTTCCCAGAAATGAGTTCACTTGATCGCATGTAAACAACTAGTTAACGATCGCATTCAAATTTGAACCCAGACTGTTCTAACTAAAAGCCCAAAGTCTTTGAATTAGGTTAGGCTACTGAAATCAACAGGAATGTCCCCCTAGGGTGGGTAAGGATTCTGCCGCTGACTCATTGGCCCTAAACTGTAAAGCATTGTAGACTATGGCGGAGAGTACGTCCATGCCTGTAGCCATCTGACATGGTTTGGCTGTGCCCCACCCGAGTCTCATCTTGAATAGTAACTCCAGTAATTCCCATGTGTTCTGGGAGGGACCTGGTGGTAGATCATTGGATCATGGGGCGGTTTCCCCCACACTGTTCTTGTGGTAGTAAGTCTCACAAGAGCTGAAGGGTTTATCAGGGGAAACCCCTTTCCCTTGATTCTCATTCCCTTCTCTTCTCCTGCCTGCCACCGCGTGATACATGCCTTTCACCTTCCACCATGATTGTGAGGCCTCCCCAGCCACGTGGAATGGTGAGTCCATTAAACCTCTTTCCTGTATAAATTACCCAATCTCGGGTATGTCTTTATTAGCAGCATGAAAACGAACTAATCCACCATCTCACTGTCCTCACTCCGGTCTCAGCAGCCCTGCTGAGCAGCTCTGGGGTAGAGGAGGCTGTGAGGGGGAAGGCTCCAGCCACTTCCTGCAGGAGGGATGCTTCTGTCCATGGGAGACCAGCTCACAGTGGCGCCTCGTGAAAGCCCATGGCTCCATCACCCTGAGCCCCCTTCTGTGCCGGGCCCCCAGCAGCTATGGACAGAGCCACTCCCCAGAAAGTGACCACATGATGGTTTCCTGCCTGTGATGGCCTCCTTCAGGCACACCTTTCTCTCAGCTGCAGGCTACGCAGAGGAGCCAAGGAGTACCGCGCACCTCTCTGCATGTCAGGACTCCTGTCCTGTCCCTGAGGAGTGGGACCCTCAAGGTGTTCTGCCCAGGCCATCAGACCACAACCGCCCCGACGTCACTGAGTGGAGTGAAGAGAGACTGGGATGTGCATCTGGCTCCCCCGACAGGCCCCGCTTCTCACCCTGTGAGTCCACAAGGCCCGCAGCAGCAAAGGGCCATAAACCGGGGGTTTAAAACAGCAGCAACCCATCCTCTCAAGCCCTGGAGGCCGGAAGTCCTCAGTCAAGGTGTGGACAGGGCCACGCACCCTCTGAAGGCTCCAGGGCAGGCTCCTCCCCGCCTCTCCAATCTCCTGGGCACTCCGTGGCTCATGGTCATATCGCTCTGATCTCTGCTTCCATCCATGCGTGGCTTCCTCCCTGAGCATCTGTGTCTCTATCCAAACTCCCCTCTCCTTTCTCTTACAAAGCCTGTCACTGGATGAGGGCCTGCCCTGATGTGCGACCTCACCTTTACCTGGTTACATCTCCAAACATCCTATTTCCAAACTAGGCCCCACACCCAGGTGTGTGGGGAGAGACATGGGGAGAGGCCGATTCAACCCACCCCTCCGTCCAGAAGCTTCTCACCTGCCTTCTGCTCCCTGGGCTCCGTGACCACTGATCCTGCTCACAGCCTCTGGTGGTTTCGCCGGCCCCTGCCTCTAATTGCTTCTAGACTGAGCTCTCTGAAGTTAAACCTTGTGAGTGTGAAGTTAAACCGTTCTTCCCTGCCAGGACTCTAAAATAAAGCCTGGGTGACAGAGCAAGACTCCTTCTCAGAGAAAAAACAACAACAAAAAATAAATGAATACACCATGTGTTTCTGTCATAACCAGTCATGGGCTGCAGGGAAGCAGGACACGTTGTCTTTAGCTAAACTGGATGATCACTGTTAAGACAGACGGCACATCAGCGATATTTGGAAACAAAAAAGCCCGCATATGAATGTGACCAGTGGGCTAATTATCAGTTCAGAGAGGCCCTGAATGCACACTGGCACAGCTCCACAGCTGTTAATTACCTCCATGAACACAGGACAAGCAGTCTTCATTCACAGGCTGCACACCGCCCCCTGCCCCCCAGCCACTTTAGGACGTGGAAGACACAAGATGCGTCAGGTGCGAGATGAGAATGGTGACCACGGGGTTTGGGATGAAAAGCCGTGGTGATGACTGCCTGAGCATCATGCTTTAACCCAAGTGAGCCACTTCTACTGTTCTACTGCACCTGTCATCTACTAATGGAACAACGTGGGTTTCTTGAGGATCAGCCGGGAGGTCCGTAGAGTGGGAACCTGGAGTTCTCCCACCCCGAGGATCCAGGGGTCACTATGCTCGCCATCTCCCACACGTGGTGATGCCCCGACCCTGAGCCGCACATCCCTAGGTTTCCCTGTCGCAGCAGACGACACCATTGCTGCCCCCAAAACTCACGTCCTGACTCCTTCCCGCCTCTCACACTCCACGTCCAGTCCATCAGCAAACCCTGTTGATTCCACCTTGAAGACACACCCCGAGCCTGTGCCCTGAGCCTGCGTGCTTCTCCCCACCCTGACTCGGTGGAAGCCCCCGTTATCTCGCATCAGGACACGGCTCCCAGTGGGGTCCCTGCTTCCACTCCTGATTTTTTCTGTGTGGCCACTGGAGTGACTCTCTACAAAGCAAAGCCAGACACACATCCTCTCTCAATTCCAATGGCATCTGACACACACGGAGTGCAAAACTATGCCACAGTCGCCCCCTGCATCTGAGGTAGGAAGGTAAGAGATGAGGCTTAGAATTGGGACCAAACAGGACTAGCTAAATCAGGTCCCAGGCAGAAGCACCTTCCCATGAGACGCACCCACAGTGCCATGTCTGTTGACCATTGCCATGGCAACACCCAGAAGTTACTACCCCTTTCCATGGCAATGACCCAGCCATCCAGAAGTTACCACCATTTTCCAATAATTTGCTGCATAACCTGCCCCTTAATTGGCATGTAATTAAAACCTGGTTTAAATCCAACTTCAGAGTCACCGCTGAGCCACTACTCTAGGTGCACGGCCTGTGAGGTAGCCTTGCTCTGCAAGGAGCAGGACCTCTGCCGCTGCTATGCACAGACGCTTCAGTAAAAGCTGCTACCACCACCAGCTTGCCCTTGAATTCTCCCTTGGGCAAAGCCAAGAACCCTCCCAGCCTAAGCCCTGATTTGGGGCTCCCTGCCCTGCACCACATCTACATTCTTGCTGACGTGACTTCTTGGCTCCTCTTAGCTGGAGACAGAGTTAACGTCCCTATCCCCTGAAACCAGGCAGACACTGAGCTTTGCTTTGGCCAACAGAATTCAAGAAGTGCCTTGCTCCATTCAAGCCTGGGCCTCATGAGGTCTTCCATGTCTCTGCCTCATTCATGGCCCAACTGTGCCCTGGCCAGAAGCCCTATCTCACCTGATGGAGGAGGGGAGAGCAAGGAGCAAGGTGGTCACCCCAGTCCAACCAACCAAGACCCTCCAGTGGCCACACCCAGGTGCATGTGAGCCCTGGCTGGACCGGAAGAGCTGTTCAGTCCAGTTCAGTCAAGCTGAGAAGCTCCATGCAGCCAACCAGAGGTTTGGGAGCAATGATGGACTGTGACCGCTTCAAGCCCCAGGCTTCGGGATGGTTTGTTATGCAGCCTTGTTGGGACAGGGGATAATACATACAGTTCCACAATTCTTGGAGTTCTACCTTGGCCTGTAAGACTCTAATTTATTCCCAATCCAGGTTTCATTTTTTTTCCTTCCCTGCCCCTCCCCATTCACTGACTGGCCCACCTTCTTCTCCTTGGACATGTCAGGCGTCCACGCACCCCAGGCCCTCTGCACTCCCCTCTGTCTGGAATGCTCCTCCCTGAACACTGACAGGGCTGCTTCCTCCCTCTGCTCAACATATATGTCTCAGGAAGCCACCTGGACCACTCTTTTAAAGTGCCACCATCAGCAGGAACTGATTTCCTGCTCCTCTACCCAGTTTATTTTTCTGCAAAGCACTGATCACTGCCTGACGTTATATCACATGCATTTGACTTTTTCTTCATTGGGGAGTTGAATGTTGAAGTCTATTTCACTAATTGCTATACCCTTGGTGCCTGCAACAGTGCCTGGTACATAGCGCTCAATGGACCCTTGTGAATGAATGATTAGTCATACAGTGAGCAACTTGTGGCCCAAGGATGCCACGTGTGTCTCACTATATAGATCTCTGTTTAGATGCACTGATGTATCCCTTTCCCTTGATAGGGATGCTGGGGACAGGGAAATTCCCCAAAAGACAGGGTGGACATGTGGGCAGAGTCTCAATAGACCACCCCACTTGGTTCACCCTCCAGTGCTTTCCCATCTCTTGGTATTTTAGATTCCACAGACCAGGAATGAACGGCTCAGGAATACTACATTTTCTCTTGTTCAAGTCCCATCAAGAAGAACTCAGCCGGGTGCAGTGGCTCACGCCTGTAATCCTAGCACTTCAGGAGGCCGAGGCAGGCTGACCACTTGAGGTCAGGAGTTCAAAACCAGCCTGGCAACATGGCAAAACCCCATCCCTACTAAAAATATACATACACACAAAAAATAGCTGGGTTTGGTGGTGGGTGCCTGTAATCCCAGCTACTAGGGAGGCTGAGGCAGGAGAATCTCTTGAACCTGGGAGGGGGAGGTTGCAGTGAGTTGAGATCGCGCCATTGCACTCCATGCACTCCAGCCAGAACGACAGAGCAAGACTAAATCTCAAAAAACAAAACAAAACAAAGAAAAACTCTTCGTGGATTCTTCTTGTATGTGGGGCAATCTAGCCTTAGCGTTCCTCCCCAATTCTCCTTGCTAATGTTGCAAGACAGGCTTGAAAACGCCATATGCCATTAGGCTCTTCTTCTCCAAAGAACTTCCAAAGAAAGAGACTTGGGAAAATTGCTCCTCCATTGCTATGAAAATGTTCCTGACAACAGTTTCTTCTGTATTTTTCTGCATCCTCTACCATAACATTCCGAGTAAGAAAACCATGTCCAGCACGCCATGCTTTGTTTTGCTGGGGAAGCAGTGAGCTTCCTTCCCCGAAGAAGTGAGAATTATGCAATTGTTCATGTTTTCTTTTCTGTCCAGCCTCCCTGGAAACTCAGAGCCAAATGAGAATCTTGGAGTAACTATGTTCAGCCTCCAAGGCAGCATATTTTAGTTTTTCCTTCTCTTTATGCACACATTCTACTTCCTTCCATATCACTTCATTATATTTAATGATTTTGGTAATTAGGACATATTCTTGGAAAGAAGCATAATAAAAACACATTCACAGATAATGAAGTCATCAATTATCATTTTTTTAAGTATGAAAATCAGGAGGGACTCAAATCAGGTTAAATATCACTGCGTGATCCATGCTGGGGGCGCGTCTAGTCAGTTTCAGTATTATTCTTACATGATTGTTTCAGGAACATTCAGCCCCAATTTCAGTCTTATCTATTTCACTGAAAGCTTTTATATTTGGAAGGAAAACCACATCCCTTTCACGATTCAGTCAAACCCAGTGGTGGGTGTGACTTGGTGGTCCTTCAGTCTGCTGTAGGAGACTGATCTGCACGTGGTAGAGGGTTTTACATCCCTGGCCTCCCCTTCCCCAGTCATATCAATCAAAAGCGTCCTCAGACATTGCCGAATGTCCCCTGGAGGGCAAGTTGGCCCCACTGAGAACCATCTTTCATGGCTTTTTAATCCAGGGCTCTTCCGCAGGCTGGCATTTCAGGGTCTTTGCTCTGTGCAGGCAAAGGAGAGGGGCTGTGAGCCGGCCCTCAGGCACACTTAGCTGGGAATCCTGCATCACCTGACATCCTCCCAAGATGGGTCTCTGATCCGGTAGAATCCTCTTTGGCTTTCAGCAAATCAGGTTGACTGAAACTGTGCTGAGGTTCCAATTCCACTCACATTACTGACAACAAAAGAAAACAATGCCAACAACTCACAGGGCATGAGGTCAGAAAGGAGGGAAGATGCTGCCTCCCTGGCTTTGAAGGCAGAGTGCGAGGCCCTCAGCAGCCCTTGCAGCTGGCAAGGCAAGGAATGAATTCTCCCCAGAGCTCAGAAAGGCACTCAGTCCTGCCAACACCAGATCATAGCCCTGTGAGGCTCATCTCAGACTTCTGACCTCCAGAACTGAAACAGAATACGTCTACATCACTTTAAGCCACCAAGACACTGTGGGGTCACTTGCTACAGCAGTAATAAGAAACAGATACACGATTTCTGAGCCTCAGTACCACTGACATGTGGGACCAGGTGATAATCTGCTGTAGGAGACTGATCTGCGCGTGGTAGAGGGTTTTACATCCCTGGCCTCCCCTTCCCCAGTCATATCAATCAAAAGTGTCCTCAGACATTGCCGAATGTTCCCTGGAGGGCAAGCTGGCCCCACTGAGAACCATCTTTCATGGCTTTTTAATCCAGCAGACTCTCCGCTAAGCTCCTTCCTCCCAGGGATTCACGGCACACCCTCCAGTAAATTCACTAAGCCCTGAATGTGTGTCCCAGGCGCTAAAGGCAGAGGGTTGGATAAGTCACGGTGTGTGCCCTCAGAAAACTCACAGTCAGTCATCGAGGTAGCTGCTTAAAGAATTATGTGGTAGCACCTCCTCTTTGAGGGTTACGTTCTGAAGACTTAGAGCACACAGGGAGAAGCAGGACAGTCAGCTTGCTGAGAACTGCAGGACCAGCTTGGTCCACATTCAGGGCCGGTAGTCAGAGAATAGGCCACCTTTCTTTGCTCATTGAGATGGAATCATTCTTTTCTCATTGAGATGGAATGCACATGCCATAAAGGTCACCATTTTGGTGTGCAATGACATGGTTTTGGCACATTCACAAAGTTCAGCAGCCGTTATTACCATCTAACTCAAGAACATTTTCATCACTCCAGAAAGAACCTCATATCCCTTAGGGGTCACTCCTCATCCCCATCCCCCCATCCCCTCCACTCCCCCAGCCACCATCCCTGGAGGGGTCACTCCTCATCCCCATCCCCCTACCCCCTCCACTCCCCCCACCACCATCTCTGGAGGGGTCACTCTCTCCCATCCCCCATCCCCTCCACTCTCCCCACCCCACCATCTCTGGAGGGGTCACTTCCTCATCCCACCCCCTCTACTGCCCCAGGCATCATCCCTGGGGAGGGTCACTCCTCATCCCCATCCCCCCACCCTGTCCACTCCCCCACCACCATCCCTGGCAATTACTCAGATGCTCCCCTCAGAGCTCCAAAAGTTTCCCCAAAGAGGCTACAGATGGAGGTAAAATCACTTCTTGATTTAAAGAGTATTTGCGGATGCAGCCTAATCCTGTTTTCTGTAATTGTAAAATGCAAATGACCCTGGTAATATATGTACTGGATCATAGAACTGGAGATTTTTTTTTTTTTAATTTTTGTAAAAAAAAGTTTCCTAGAATGAGAATCCAATCAAATTTTAACACTTGGTGAAAAAATTCATTCAGCTTAACTCAGTGGCATCAATAGCAAATCAACCCACTGGCTAAATATTGAAGGAGATCTCAGCTCATCAGGAATGCGTGAGGGACATCCAGTTACCTGCACCCCGATAGAGCAATGTTCTGGTTTAGCTATCCTCTTTGTAACAAAGGTCATTAAACGTCCAAGGAGCAGCTTAAAATTCCTGAAGTTTGAAACCCACTGTAGCCACCTCTGGTCTTTAACGTAAACAGACTCCATTTCCATTCAGGAGCGGAGTGCCCGCCACTGCACTCAGCTCAGCTGTGTTTAACATCCTAAGAAATGGAAATGCATAATTGGCTTTATGGGATTGCTTCCAGAAACACTGGAATTTTGTTATTTATTGCTTTTTATACCACAAAAAGGGGGAAAGCAGCCCCAGCATCTCTGAATGTGGATGATGGCTTCCAAAGGAGCTTGACGTAGCTTCTGCTCGGGGGTCCTGTAGCCCCTCTTTCCTCACACTGACCTCACAAAGAGCAGAAGTGGTCCCAAATGCAGAAAGCCAGCCTACCTTCAGGACCTGTTCTAGGTTCTCCAGCTTGGCTTGGAGCTGGTGTTTCTCCTTCACGGCCAAATCGCGCTCTCTGGTCAAGAGGGTGAGTGGGTGGTTGAGATGCACATACTCTGCCTTCACCTGCAAGTGGAAGGAATGGAGACAAGGAGGTTATCACAACCTGCCTAAGAGCTGGAGCAAGCATCTGCCCCCAGCTGATGTCCATTGCTTCCTCTTTAGGAGGAAAATCTTCAATTTCCTCTTAGAGGATTCTTCCCTTCCTCCTTCTCCATCATGGACTGGGTCCACTCCTACTAGGGGTCACTACACATGACCAAGGGCTGACCAATCAGCAGACGACCTCCATCTTCCTCCCGCCCACCTCCACCACAGCCTCAGTGATTGGTTCAGGGTTGCAAATGTACCACAGGCCTGGCCAATCAGTGTAATCTCATCTCCTGGATGTAGTGATTGGGTGGGGAAGTCACATGACCCAATTGCATTCTGGGGGAATGAGATCCTGTACTAGTATAGGAACCCGGAAGAACTCTCCCTTTTGCCCACTGGACTTGGAAAGTTAAAGACAAAAAGCTGGAACTACTGTGGCCTTGTCATCACGAGGGAAGAACCCATCTGAGAACAGAGCCAATGAGATAAATGCAGAGACGCAGAGGGAAAAGCAGGATCCCCTATGGCATCATTTGAGCACCCAGATCAAGCTGAGCCTGAAGCTAATTATCTTTTCCTTTTCAGTCACTTGGACCAATAGATTCTCCTTGTTTGCTTACACCAATTTGAATCGTCTGTCCCCTGTAACTATGAGAGCCCTAACAGATACAAGTGTTTTCCCATTGTCTAAGCATATTCTTGTCTAAAAGTTTTACCTCATCTTAAAAGTGAATAAAAACGCCAATGAAATTCCACATGAACTAGAATGCATTCCCCAATAAATCCAAAACCACATAAATTCCATTCTTAGGCCACAACCCCCAGGGCCAAGCTACAAGCTTATTGGGAAGGGAAGCGCCATGTTCAGTCTCTCTCCTCTTCGAAACAGGTAAGGGGATGCTGTCAATGAAAGAAGTCACCATGGTTCCTTTCCCATTCATTTTCATTGTGGAGGCAACATATTTTAACCCAACAGCAGCCTTGTAATTTCTTTTCCTCCTCCCCAAGTCTTATGATGTGAATTATGGCTTCAATAACAGACTAACACAATGCCACGCTTGTCAGCTGCAGAAGTCCTTTCTATTTCAAATACTTTCTGTACTGAGTGTTAGTTTAACCTGACAACTTCTGGGGCACCAAAAGAAAGGCAGGCACCCACTTGGCATTCCCAAATGGGAACAGGGTTACAGGAAAGCTGTTATTAAGAGGTCGTAGAGAGGTTTCATTCGAAGGAATATTTTAATGCCATTTTGCTGCAACGTGATGTTATCAGGCAATGAACTTAGAGAAATAATCCAAATGCCCCCGGTGAAAATGTCACGACGTATTTGAATTAAACCATCCTCACTTCTGAACTTCAATACCCCGGGGTGCAGGTTTGCAGAAAGCATCACTTTCTTGCATCCTAGCTGTTCAAGAACATTAGGACTTGGGAGTCATGCTTGAATACTCCTAAATTCAGTCTCACACAGCAACCAGCACCATCTTTCTGAAATACCTGCCAGATCTTGCCTCTCCCTGCTTGAAACCTTCTATGGTTTCCACAGAATTTAGAATAAAATCCAAACTCCTTGGTGGTCTAAAAGCCCCACCCACCTGCTACCCTGTTGCCACCATGCTGGGGACACCCTGGCCTCCTTCTGTCCCTTAAACAGGTCAAGCTTCTTCCCACCCCAGAACCCTTGCACCTGCTGATTCCATTGCCTGCAGATCTCTACCCCGCCCTGCCCCAGTCTGCTCAGGTCTGGCTCCTTCTCATTCGGTGTAACCTCAGACAGGCCTTTCCAACCCTTGCAAGGTGACGAAACCCTTGTCTCCACTCCCCGCCTCCATGTCCCTCCCTCTCACACCGCCATGCTTCAGTGTCCACGTGTGTTCCAGAAGTTTTCTTCTGCCATGCAATTTCCCATCGCCAGAGCCCAGAGGACCGCCTGGCAGGGAGTCAGTGGTCAAGCAAGATTTTTGTACTGAATGGAATGGTGTTGAGGAAAGTTCCAAGATTGGAAAGGAGGCCCTGGCTCCTGGGTGGACTACTGCTGTTAACTCTCCCAGACCCAGGCCCCACCATCATCCATCCCTCTTTGTGTCCCAAGAGGCTCATCCTCACGGCCTGCACCCCCCGTGCCATCCCCGCTTCTAATCAGCTTGCCTAGTGGAAGACATGACCGAGAAACAATGAATCAGCATGACCCCTGGCCCCCGGCCCTCCCCACCAGCCTGCAGGGATTACTCTGAGTTGCTCCCCTTAGAAAGACCACTGGTGAGCCTGGCCCTTGGCTGGAGGCCTGGGAACTGGGATTTGGGGAGAATTCCTACATTCCCTAATCGATTAGTGCGGCTTACCGCATCTAGGCCACTTGAACAAGACAGTTGGTACCGAACACCTTTCCTTCTGGGCGTCTGGAATTTTGGTATGTGCTGGACAGAGAGTGCCCATGTGACCAGGTCCCCATAAAAACTCTGGTTGCTGAGTCTTTAATGGGCTTCCCTGATAGATGACATTTCACACACATCGCAGCTTGCAGCTGTGGGTCCACTAAGTGTCCTGTGTGATTCTTGGGAATCCTCTTGGGAGACGACCTGGAGAGCCTGTACCTGGTCTCCCCCTGGCTTCATCCTGTGTGCCCTCTCCCTTTGCCACCTGTGTGGTGTGTCCTTTTGCTGTAATAAGTCACAGCCCTGAGGGCGGCTGCACACTGAGCCCTGCAAGTCCTCCCACTGGGTTGTGGAACTGGGGTAACCCCCAACAGTGTCCTTCTATGGGGAGGGCCTCTCCCACATCCTTCTCCCCATACCCATAGCAGGTGGCCACGGTGCCCAGCCTCTGCTGGTCTCAGACTCCCAACCCCCTTTGCAGGTGTCCTGCCCCCCTGCCCCCTGGGCCCTGCAACACCACCCACACCTTTGCTAGTACTTTATTTTCTAAACTCTGCTCCATCCTCCAGTTTGCAAATGCCGTCTATTTGCTTTTGTGACCCTGATGGGTAAAATCTCCAAAGAAAAAGAACATTAACAGCCCAAAAGCAACATGATGACTCAGAGGCTCCCTACGTAAGGAGTTCCTAGTTTGGAGAGGAACCGATTCAGACTCATGCTTCACAGAGAAGCCAACTTGGGTTTCAGGCTCCATGTGCAGAACCCAGCATGAAGATGCATTTATTATCCAGCTTTTTATAAGAGCACGGGACAGTCAGGAATTGCCCTCTAGGGGGCAGCATCCAGTGCTTTGGTCAAGAACAGACAACCTCCAACCTATGGACAGACCACCGTTCCAGTGTGAACCTGGAAAGAAATGACTGAGCACCGGTACGCGCTCTCCCCCGGGCATGTCACAAACGGTGGCCGGAAGCTAGAGAGTCCAGCTGGCCCCTAAATCCTATTTGTCCCACAATGGAGCTAAAAGGGAGCTAAATTTAACACAGTAGAGCAGAAACACTGTGTTTCTGCAGTGGACAATATGGTGGTAATTGCAGTGATTTAACAGAAGGCAATAATGTTGGGGGAACAAATGGATCTGTTGGCCTTGAGGTGATACTCATAAGCAAAGTAAAAGAAAAGAAGTTCTCAGAGGAAGGTGAAGAGTCCAGGCAGAGTCTACGGAGGACCTTGGGGGCAAGTCAATGACATTTACTCTTTTTTTTTTTTTTTGAGATGGAGTCTCGCTCTGTCACCCAGGCTGAGTGCAGTGATGCAATCTCAGCTCACTGCAACCTCCACCTCCTGAGTTCAAGGGATTCTCGTGCCTCAGCCTCCCAAATAACTGGGGTTACAGGTGCACACCACCATGCCTGGCTAATTTTTGCATTTTTAGTAGAGACAAGGTTTTGTCATGTTGGCCAGGCTGGTCTTGAACTCCTGACCTCAAGTGATCTGCCCGCCTCGGCCTCCTGAAGTGCTGGAATTACAGATGTAAGCCACCGTGCCCAGCCGATATTTACTCTTTCGTGGACCTCACCTCATGCCACAATTATGGTTTTGCATTTCTTTGACTTACAGTTCCCCATAGTGTCATCTTTTTGTTTACCAGTACGATGAAGGCCACGGCTCTGGTTCACAGCAAGGAGAGGGTGTGTGGACAAGGAGAGGGGAGGGAGAACCAAAGAGACTGATTTCCTAGATGTATAATGCCTGAGTAATGGCCCCACACGAAGATGCCCACATCCAAATTCCTAAAGCCACTTTTCGCGGCCGAACGGACCCTGAGGATGAGATTGTGTGGAGGGTCCTGAGAGTGGGAGAGCACGGGGGTTATCCAGATGGGCTCTATGTAATCACAGAGCCCTCCTCAGGAAAAGTAGAGTCAGAGACGAAAAAGAAAGAGCTTGGACAATGCTCTGCTGTCAGCTTTGAAGATCAGGGAAGGAAGCCAAAATAAGGCAAGAGGAGAGACTGTACCCCAGAGCCTCAGGAAAGCACACAGGCCTGCTGACATCTTAACTTTAGGACTTAAGACCTGCAGAGCGCTGAGACACGATGGAGTGTTTGTGGGAGTCTGTCGCAGCAGCAACAAGGCAACTGATGTGGAAGTCAGCTAGACGGCAGTCCTCATCACTGCAAGCATGCGTTGAATTGTCACTCTGCGCCAGCAACTGGCATCTATCCCTGGAAAGCCTAAGCCTCAGTGAGCTGGGCCCCACCCCTCCTTATCCCCCAAGTCAAGGTTTGTCACCTCCTCTCCTGGTGCAGCCCCCAGGGCTTCAGTCGCCCCGCTGGCTCCTCTAACCCTGCCTGTACCTCCCTAAGAATGCTTAGCAACCCTCCTCAATTGCTTTCGGGGGATGTGCCATATCTCTCCTGCTGGGACCAGACCGAGACCATCTGTGACATGGTTCTGATGAACCTGGAGCAGAAATCTCTGGAGGACAATGACCTTTCATGAAACAGAGCTTCGTGAGAAAAGCTTCAGCCCCTCTTCCTCCCGCCACAGTGGGGATGCGATCCTTCCAGATGGAACGCCACCTGTCGCGGTGTCACGGAAGCCACCCTCCACACACGTCACCGCTGGACAGGAGCCCCGGGGCCCTCGCTCCTTCTCTAGGCAGCTGCCTCTGGCCAGGCTTCCTGAACACGATACTGCCCCTCGTGTGTAACCCACCAAGCTCAGGCTTCTGTGAGGGCAGCTGGAAATAATAACCCCAGCTGACAAACCTGGAGAAGGGGGCGTTCTCTAATTCAGCAGCCACCGATCCCACCTGGATAGAGGACTGATGCTGCTGAATTAAAACACAATAAATATCGGCTCCAATGGGCCACTCAAATGCTCACACCTGGGGCCGGTGGCCCAGAAGAGAGTCTGGCAGTTTCCTCTCTGCTCGGTTGGCCTTTGCAGCCCAGCTCATGCCAGGAGTCTTGGTGGACGGGCCCTTAGCTGACAGATGCCCTGTCCTCTGGCTCCAAAGAACACAGGGGTGCAGGGATCCCCACTGCATTGAGGTCTCTGCCTCAAAGTCCATCACTTTTTTTTTTTTTTCTTGAGAGAGCCTGACTCTGTCACCCAGGCTGGAGTGCGGTAGCGTGATCTCGGGTCACTGCAACCTCTACCTCCTGGGTTCAAGAGATTCTCATGTATCAGCCTCCCGAGTAGCTGGGATTACAGGCGCGCTCCACCATGCCCAGCCAATTTTTGTATTTTTAGTAGAGACGGGGTTTCTCCATGTTGGCCAGGCTGGTCTCAAACTCTTGACCTCAGGTGATCCATGCGCCTTGGCCTCCCAAAGTGTTGGGATTACAGGCATGAGCCACTGAGTCCGGCCTGGGTCCCTGTCCCATTGCTGGCGTGAGCCACCGCACCCGACCTGGGTCCCTGTTCTGTTGCTCTTGGTCTAGAACAGTCTCCTGGATGTTCTCAAGAGCCAAATGAGTCTCCTACTAAAGGAGAAAGCGAACTCAGAGTGACAAAGACGACTCAGAGATCTTCACTAAGACACACAATCAAAGAAAAAATGTCCCAGATGTTCAAGGTTAGCAGGCCGGACGATTCTTCCTTTGTCTTGATTAAACGCAAGGTGAAGAACAATTCCCTCTTATAAGATTGTTTTTAGAGAATAATAATCAGCTGCAACCCTGGGCTGGACACTCACCTTTCAGTCAAAAACTAAGCCTCATGAATCCCAAATATCTATGTGTGTCATCCTTTCAAACTTTCATAATTTTCTTACTAGAAAACAATGCGTCAAGAGGGAAATTGCTAGTAAGTTACATGGCTGACATTTCATACCAGTGTTTCCTAACTGTGCCTATACTTCTACAACCTTGGGTTTCTGGCCAGCAGGTAAGGGGATTCCCTAGGTTGTAGGAAATTCTGAACCATGCTACAGCGAGGTCAAAGGTCATGAACGTCATGACCTACTAGTGCCGGCTCCAGAATGTCAGGTGCCGACGGGGTTTGAACGATTCCCCATGACCTGCTCACCACACACACACACAACAGCACACTAACCACCCCAGGCATCCAATCCAGACACTGGATTGGATGTTATTCTCTAAAAAAAATCTCATAAGAGTGAACTGTTCGCTTTGATCCAGACATTGGACTCATTTCTATTTCAAAATACATTCTCGTGGCAGCAACAGTGGCACCAAGTGGAAGAGAAGCTTGAAATATTTGGCCTCAGATACTCAATGTGATGAAAACCTTGAACCTCAGACCTGCTACAGGAACAGTGGCCCAGCATGGGGAGGAGGGAGCTCAACAGGCCCCTCCTAACCCAACAGAGAAGAAATTTGAATCATTTTCTCTGAAATCAACAAAAGGTTGGCTTTGCAGCCTCAAAGGTATCAAAGCATATTCTTTGCACTATGTCTTGGATCCCAGCTCATCGGTTCCTCCCACAAGGCTGCCTGCCTGAGAGAATTCAACACCCCAGACAGCCCAATACCACCGTTTGCGCCCAAGAACCAATCATTTCTGCACAAGGAAAAATGCTGACAACGCAGTCTCTTTGCATTCATAATTAAGAGCTCTGAGAATTAATTTCTGTCTCTTAATCAGTGCTACCGAAAAGCAGTTTGCAATTCCAAGCAAGAATCAGATAGAGGAACTGCTGATCCCCCAGTGTCTCCAGGGACCCAGAAGAGCACTGGTGTTTCTGCAGTTTTGCGTTGACGAGACGAGCTCACCCACGAGTCCAGAGGGAAGGTTGACGAGCTCACCCACGAGTCTGGAGGGACGGTTGAATGCTTCCATCAGCACAAACTCACCCCCACCCCTTCAGCCTCCCCAGCTACCCTGGACCACAAAGATGCTTGGCCCAAGAGACAGTCTCTGGGGACTGCCACTCCCTCAATGCCTCCCATGCAGGAAGCCAGCCCAGGCACTTGGAAGGAAATCCAAGCTCCGCAAAGCAGGCTGCAGGACAGACCCGGAGTGCCCCTGCTGCCTCTCCCAAAGCACCGCTATTCCTGTCCACCCCGGGTGAGCTGCTGGGCTCTCTCAGACACCCCTGCGAAGCAGAAGCCAAGGCGAGCTCATTTCCTGTGCCTTGCAGCCTTGTTTAAAAGGCCAAGCTGAGGAGACAGCAGGGGGAGAAATTCAAACCTCAAGTGAACAAACAAAGTGGTTTGAATCCTATGGGAGCAGGGATGTCAGGCTGCACCATCAGCCGTCTAGGAAAGGAGGCTGCCGCTGTTGTGAGGGCTGAGCCCTGGGACCCCCACCTCTGCCGGCCTTTGCTGGCCTGGTCAATGCCTGCAGGGCTCAGCTCCAGCACCCCCGTGCCCCCACAGCTGGCATTGCCTCTCCAGGTGCAGGAGCCCAGCTCAGGGGCAGAGTGTGGACACATGCAGCTATTTTAGTCGTAGGAAGAAAGCCATCCTGGGATCCAACCTCCCTGTGCCCAGCTCCCCACCAGCCCTGCTGTCAGCCTGCACTGGAGGCCTGGAACACCCCCATCTTTTTTATATTTTTCCTCCTATTTGAAGAAAATACTCCTGGCCTAAGAAAGTCACGAAACCTTATGATGCATTCAGACCTCAGTGTGAGTGAGTGTATCAGAGCCTTTCCTGAAAGTGTAGGTTTGGAAAGTGGGGCTGGTGGAAAATGGGGAAAGCATACTAATTGGAGGGTCAGGATATATTAAAACACACCTTTTTTTTTTTTTTTTTTTTTTTTT
>NW_016804369.1:2055010-2059142 GCF_001698545.2 Rhinopithecus bieti
TTTTTTTTTTTTGAGATGGAGTCTCTCTCTGTCGCCCAGGCTGGAGTGCAATGGCGCGATCTCAGCTCACTGCAAGTTCTGCCTCCCAGGTTCATGCCATTCTCCTGCCTCAGCCTCCTGAGTAGCTGGGACTACAGGCACCCGCCACCATACCCAACTAACTTTTTGTATTTTTAGTAGAGATGGGGTTTCACCGTCTTAGCCAGGATGGTCTCGATCTCCTGACCTCGTGATCCACCCACCTCAGCCTCCCAAAGTGCTGGGATTACAGGCGTGAGCCACCGTGCCCGGCCTAAAACACACCTTTTTAAGAAAAATTATGATGAAATACACATTACATCAAATTTACCATCTTAACTATTTTACATGTAGCTACTTCAGTGGCATTAAGGACATTTGCACTGTTCCACAACTATTACCACCACCCATCTCCAGAACTCTCTATCCTCTTCCCCAACTGAAACTCCGTCCTCATTAAACAGCACCTCCCTATCCCCCCTCCACCCAGCCCCTGACACCTCCGTTCTACTCTTTGTCTGTATGGCTCTGATGACTCTAGGAACCTCATACAAGTGGAATCAGACAGCGTTTGCCCTTTGGGACTGGTTTATTCATGCAGCAAAATGTCCCCAAGGTTCATCCATGCAGTAGCATGTGTCAGAGTTTCCTTCCCTTTCAAAGGTCAGTAATATTCCATTGTACACATATGCCACATGTTGTTTATTCACTCATCCGTCAGTGGAAATGTGGGCTAGTTCCACCTTTTGGCTACTATAAATTTGTAACATGTACATATATCATTTGAGACCCTCCTTTTCTTTTCTTTTTTTTTTTTTTTTTTTTGAGACTGAGTTTCGCTCTGTTGCCCAGGCTGGAGTGCAATGGCATGATCTTGGCTCACTGCAACCTCCACCTCCCAGGTTCAAGTGATTCTCCTGCCTCAGCCTCCCAAGTAGCTGGGATTACAGGCATGCACCACCACACCTGGCTAATTTTTGTATTTTTAGTAGAGATGGGGTATTCACCATGTTAGCCAGGCTGGTCTCCAACTTCTGACCTCCGGTGATCTACCCTCCTCGGCCTCTCAAAGTGCTGGGATTACAGGTATGAGCCACTACGCCCAGCCCCCTTTTCAATTCTTATCCCCAGGATTGGGATTGCTGGATCATATGCAATTTTATTTTTAATTTTTTGAGGGACTTCCATACTGTTTTCTATAGTGGTTGCATCATTTTACGTTCCCAGCAACAATGTGCAGGATTCCAGTTTCTCCACATCCTCATCAACACTTGTAATTTCCTGAAAAGCACATCTTTAAAAAAATGGCCAAACGAGAGGGCAAGAAAATAAGTGTTAAATCAAGACACCTCTAATTTTTATATTTAATCACTAGAACTCAGTTATTCCTTAAAATATGCATTGTCAAAGCTGCAAAATTAACAGCTTAAAACCACCCATCATTCAATAGATGTTGGCTGAGCACCTACTATGCATCCTGTGAAGGTGCAGGAGAGACAGTCATGGATGTGACAGAAAGTCCTCTGCAATGACCAGCCCACATTCTCATAGGAGACGGAGAAACATATAAGTGAAGACCCGTGATAGACTAAGATAGCAAGAAAAGATACAAAGAACATGAAAACAGGTGTGGTCACACAGAGAAAAAAGGGATGGAGGGAGGGCCGTTAGAGTGGACGTTAGAGCCACAAATGCTCACCAGTAGGGACGCATAACCTGAGGCTTGAAAGGCAAGAAGCTCCCAGCTGTTGAAGATGAGGGAGTAGAGTGTTCTAAGCAGAGACAACCATCAAATGCTCAGACAAGCTTAGGGATCCAAGGAACCAAAGTAAGTCAGAGGTGGACGGGCGGTAGCAAGATGGACAGGATGGTGGCCACAGGGAGAAGCCTCAGTTTTATTTATGGAAGGCATTGGAAGGGTCAGAGGACTGCGTGATCCAGAGGGCATCACAAGATTACTCCAGTTGCCATAGAGAAAAGACCACGGGATGACAAGGGAGCTGGACAGGCCAGTTACGGCTTTGGCATCTGGGAAAGAGAAGATGGCCACAGTGGAGAGGAGGGGAGGAGAGCTGGGGCACGTCTGGCGGTGAGGTGGCTGGTTGGTGAGCTCCATGGTTTGAATGCATCCCCCAGATTTCATGTGTGGGAAACTTAATCCTCAACAGAGCAGTACTGAGAGGTGGGGCCTTTAAGAGGTGACTGGATCACGAGGACTCTGCCCTCATGAGTGGATGGGTCCATTCATGGATTAATGGATTAATGTGTTAACTGACCAATGGGTTATCAGGGGAGTGGAACTGCTGGCTTAATAAGAAGAGGAAGGGAGCCCTGAGCTGGTATGTGAGCACACTCAGCCCCCTTGCCACAGGATGCCCTGCACCACCTTGGGATCCTGTAGAGTCCCCATCAGCAAGAAGGTCCTCACCAGATGCAGCCCCTCAACCTTAGGTTCTCAGCCTCCATAGCTTAAGAAATAGATTCCTTTTCTTTATAAAGTACCAAGTTTCAGATATTCTGTTATAAGCAACAGAAAACAGACTCAAGCAGGGAGTTAGATTCGGATGACATAAGATCAGCACCCAGGAGGCCCCAGCATGGAGGCTCAGGCAATCAGGAGTGGCCATACCATTCACTGGGGAGAAAGTGGTTTGGGAGAGTGGACACCAATGGGTTTGTTCTGCCTTGTTGTTAAAGATACAGGTGCCTAATAGACTTCCAAGCAGAGATAACCAGAAGACAGTGGATGAGACATTATCGTGCCTCACGTGCTGGTCACGTGAAGAAGTGAGAGAGACCTGGCTCAGCCTCTCAGGCCACCCTCACATTGGTGTTCAGTGATTCCTCCCTGACCCTTCCCAGTCTTTCCTCCCTGGCCCAGCCCCCTCCCTCCAGGGCCCCAGATGGTCTGTGGATGGTGGTATCAGCTACCTTGTCATGCTGCCGGGCCCTTGTGGGAAGGCCTGCATGATGGGATCTCAGGCGATGCTCTCCCTGGGTGGCATCCTTCAGTTCATTTTCCTAGGACAAAAGGAAAGGACATGTGAGATGGTGCCCCAGTGTTTCGAGACTTGGTCGAGTGCAGTGGTTAGGAGCTCTGATTTGGAAATGAGACCCAATGTTGGGCACTGATTCTGCAGTCTATAAGCTGTGTATGAGTCGGGACTCATCTCTCTCTTTTTCCAAACCATAAGTTTCCAACTCTACAAAATGCAATCAGTTTATACTTTACGATGATTAGAATACAATACAATAATATATAGTAATCACTTAGTGTCTGTGTCCTAAAAAAGCAACAGCACTTCTCACCAAGTGGAGTTGTTAATAAGCTTTGACCCATCCCTTTCCCCATGAACACTGCTCCAAACATATAGCCACAATAAACAATAGATAGAGAAAGGTTAGAAATATTTAGCCATTCAAAAATAAGATAAAACTTTCTAAGGACTAAATGGCTAGAACACAGTGTGGTGAGTGGAACTCCTGGAACCTTCTAGATTCAGAGTCCAAAAATAGGCAGGGAGAATGAAGAGTCCAGCTTTTTCAGGATATCCAAGATTCAGTGTATTCCACATAAGACAAGAGATATGAACTAAGGTCATCACATGACCCGAGGCAACAGTTAAGCCCCCAAAGAAAGCTGAAAATAATTCATCACCTCTGCTTAGAGCCAGAGCTTTTATGAGGTGATGCACCTAGAGAGGCAAGAGGAAGATGACCCATTTTTAGGCTCATTTTTAGGACTTGTCTTACTCTCTAATATCACCATGGCACAGGGACTCAGAGCTGTCAATAATAAAATCTAATTCAAGACTGGGAGCACCTAGGGTGCGGTACAGTAACTACAAATAGGTAAGACAAGGAGAGTGAGCACAGAGATGGGATTAAGAATCTCCCATTCCACTAGGATTGGTGGGGCGGAGCAAGATGGCCGAATAGGAACAGCTCCAGTCTCCAACTCCCAGCGCGAGCGACACAGAAGACCGGTGATTTCTGCATTTTCAACTGAAGTACTGGGGTCATCTCACTGGGGAGTGCCGGACAATTGGTGCTGGTCAGCTGCTGCAGCCCAACCAGCGAGAGCTGAAGCAGGGCGAGGCATCGCCTCACCTGG
>NW_016804369.1:2062297-2077135 GCF_001698545.2 Rhinopithecus bieti
AAGAATGTATTAGGATTATATATAAATATACATATTTAATGGTCATAATAATTTGGGGCTAGTGAATCCTTCCTAAATGAGAAAGTATAACAATGTTACTAAAAATACAGATTTTTAAAAACTTATCTCATAATTTTCCTACTCAGAATTATTACAGTGAACTTTTTGGTGTATTTCCTTCCAGATTTTGTTTTCCTTGATGAATTTTATTTCCTACATAATCAAGACACTATTCACATCCTGTGTCTTTTTTTTTTTTAAATATAGCAAGCAGCATGAGCATTTCCTGATGTTATTGTCATTTTCAGTGGCAACCAAATATTACATTGTATAGAAGTCCCCACACTTACTTAACTATTTTTCCACTGTTGTTTCCAAGTCTTCTGCTATGATTAATAAAAGATGCAATGAGTCTTCTGGTGAATAAAAAAAAAAAAAAAAAAATCTCCCATTCAAGATGAGTCTGAAAAAGAAATTCCAGAACACATAAAGAAAACTAACCCTACTAAAGAGATCCCACAAAATTAATAATCAGGATGAATTTACTCCAGAGGAAATAAAAATAATAAAGCAACCTGAAAAGGACTTCAATAAGTAAGTTGAGAATCCTAAAAGAAGGAATGACATCCATTCCAAAAGGTTGAAAGAGAAGCAGAAGGGATAATCAATGACTCACACTGGAAGGCGGCTGGAATTACACCAGCTACCAGCTGTCAGGCTGAGAACTTCTCTTTTTCCCAGAACTTCCCTTTTTCCCAGTTGTTCGAGTTTGCTCTCTGTTCACACCCTAAATGAATAATACTGGTGGGACACTCACATCTTGAACTGATCTTGTTCATCTCTGTTACAATATTTCAAGTGCTACGAGTCTAGGCTCCATTCACACAATAGAAAAGCAGCAAGAAATCACGTGGTTTCAACATTTCCCAGGAGAAGAGAGGCTCCTCCTGGTTACTTTCAGCTTCCATTTTTCAGTCAACCTTCCTTTTCTCTTAGCCACAGTCATAGTGAGCTCCGCTACTCTATGGCGCCTACATTTTCACAGCAATAAAACATAGCGATGGAACCCAAATGTAAAAAACAGTGGTGCTTTTCCTCTGGGAGACAGTGATCCCCCCCACCTTAGGGAAAGTGATTGATAATGGAGCAATTCTCTTCTGTCTTCTGAGATTGTCTGGATGGCATAACACTTATTGTTGCCTTTCTCAAGTAAAGCAGATAATTTAGTCCCACACTTGTTGCTTGAGAGAACTGCAGACGCTTCAGCATGTCCCACATGGAGGAATCCCTGGAGGTCTTAAGGGAATGGGATGGGTGTGCTAATCAAAACACCTGGCTGCTGACCTCAGAGGCCGACATGCCCCAATGTAAACTAAGGCAGCCATAGCTCAGAGAATTTGAGAACAAGAGACATTTGAAATAGGGGTTAGATTATGGGTTCTGAGGTCAAATTGCCTAAATACAATTTGGAGCTCTCCTTAAACGTGACCTTGGACAAGCTGCCTGGCGTCCCTGCACTCTCTGTGACTTAAGGATGTAAAAGCTATAGCCCTAGCAGATGTTGTGAGGATTTGCAGACATCAATCTCACGGAACACTAAGTACATCTTACTGCACAGGGTCAAGGCTCAAACAAGTGGCTCCTTCCCTCCTGAAGGCATTGCAATGATTGCCTGCCTCTTCCACATTCTGCCACCAAACAGCCACCTGGTTCACGCCATCCGCCTCTCTCTGCATTGCATTTAGGAAGAGTGAATTGCAGGAAAGGAGCACAGGGAAGATAAACAAGGCTGGTCTTTCACCCAGTTTTCTGGTGGTTATAGAAATGCTTACATCTATTTATTTTATTTATATTTCATCTTAGTGATTCAAGGTCAGCTGCTTAACCTGATGAAATGAAATCAATCTTTTCAGGAAAAAAGCTTGGGATCTAAATCTTGTCCAGGAAACACCAACCCATGCAAAGGGAGAGAAACATCTCCATCTTTTTCCAATGTAGCTTCCCAAATTGGTCCAAGCGTGAATAGGCACTTCAGATACCACTTACTATACGGGGTGCACCCTACCCTAAAAGAAGCCAGTCCAGCACTCTGGGAGGCCGAGGCGGGCGGATCACCTGCGGTCAGGAGTTCAAGACCAGCCTGGCCATGGTGAAACCCCACCTCTACTAAAAAATACAAAAAAAAAAAAAAAATTAGCTGGGCATGGTGGTGCATGCGTGTAATCTCAGCTACTTAGGAGGCTAAGGCAGGAGAATCACTTGAACCTGGGAGGTGGGTTCAGTGATCGGAGATGGGAGATCGCACCATTGTACTCCAGCTTGGGCAACAAGAGTGAAACTCTGTCTCAAAAAAACAAAAGCCAGTAACAGGGAGAGCTACGGAAAAGCAATATTGTCTTGAAACTGACGACCCCCTACCTCATACTTCAAGAATCACAAAAAACTTAGCCAAGTGCCAAAGCCCTTCCTACCATGATAGTAAAGGAAACCCATTCAGTGACAAAGACAGCCAGGTAAAGGCACAAAGAAAACAGCAAAGGTACCAGCTTGAGCCTCCTCAAACTGTAAGACTTTATTTGCCAGATTATGAGCATCCCACGTTGTCCATGCTTACCCTGAAGAAGCCCAGAGGTGGGCATGGGGACATGTGGTTCCACGAGCATCTCCACAGGGAAGCCAGCGTTGGTCCCCACTGTCCCCTGCAGTGGCAGGCACAGATACCACCCTGACACGCATGTGTTTGCAGGCCTTGGGGGGGAATTCAGAAAATGCCTACTGCTCACCCTTCTGATCCTGTGAAGATGCTGAAAGGCAAGATGGCTTAACCTGGAAGGCCTCGTAACTGACCCTGTGTGCTACCACAGCTGTCCACCCGGGGAGGCGGACACTACCCCAATCTAATCAAGGCTTTCTGAATTAATCAGCACCACTGAAGAAATTCCGCAGGAATACCAAGCAAAATGCAGATCACCTATGTGCTGGCTGCACGCTTGAGATCAGTTCTCCAAGATGTGGGCCTGGAACTGCAACACGACAAAATAAGAGTCTGCCAGCAGCCAGCACGGGTGGCACCAGCCGTGAGAGTCCCCAGGCGGAGGAAGGGGAGGACTGTGGGGTGGAGTGGGGGGGATAATATAGTCTGACACTCTGAGTAACAAGGTTTTCTACAGCCTAGAGGGAGGCACCAGCACCTCAGTGCCTCAGATCACACCAATGCACACGGGGTCCCACACTGCAGTGTAACTGACACCCTCGCTGGGTCCGCCATCATGGGGCTTTGATGCTGTTGAGTTCTGACCACCTCTGAGTGCCAGTGGTTGAGTGTGATGACTTACGCCCCCGCCTGGTGACAGGAAGCCCATGACTCCCACGCTGCTGGGACCCTGACGGGGAGAACGTTCTGAGCTCCAGCTGTAGGAAACACCCCCATCTCAGCTTCGTGACCTGAAATAACAATCATGAAAATAGAAATCCCAGCTTCCAGATATGTTTTTGCTTCTTCAGAAATGCATTGGCTCTGTTTTCTGGGGAAGGACATGTAAGCATTGCAATGGGATTCATTTCAGTCTCTAATCCTTTGAGGTTCAAGCCACACAAAAGAGGATTTCCCAGCCAGTGGATGCCCTCATGAGACAGGGCCTACCCTGTAAAAATCAAAACACACAGTTTGTGGAATTTAATTGTCTGCAGCCACAGACAGGAAGGATTCTTCCTTACTTCCACTTACACACCCACCAGAGCATGCTGGGGTGGGATTTGAGGACTCCTAGGGCCAAGTGTCCCTGAAATCCCCCTCCCAGGGCAGCTACACAACTGCCAGTTAAGGAGATCTTTTAATCCATTAATATCCACTAACACATTAAACAGGAACGGCCTTATTTGATTTTCTAGCTGCTGTGTTGCAAAATCATGGGCAAAAAGTGAATTCTAATAAGGATGAGGCAGGAGGGAAAAGGGCCAAGGTAAGTCTTTCAAACGCCACGGACCACAAGGAGAGGCGCGTAACACCCACGCCAGGACAGGGCCAGGCGTTCTAGAGGTCGCAGCAACCAGCCGGCCCAGGCCCCACTCTTAGGGGGCAGCTGCGACCCTGTCCCTCTGGCGGGTGCCACATGGGGACGGGAACCGGCCCTGACAGCTCTCTGTGTCTTTAGGATCTGGGACGCTGGGTTTCCACCCAAAACATCCCTGTTTGGATATGGTGGCTACTAATTCAAAACACATACCACAAACTCCCTCCCAAAATAAACACATCTACGGCGGAATTCGACTTAAAGGTGGGACGCTGCATAAAAAAAGCTGGACTTGTGCAGAGTCCAAGAGCAGGTGGTGTGAGGGGAGGTGCAAGGAGCCCCAGGGGGTGTGGACCTCCTGTGTGCAGGGAGAGGAGGAGGAGATGGGTTTCCATGTAGGATGGCCCACAGTGCCTGAGGCCGCCTCCCTTTCTGCTGTGAACTGAATTGCATCTCCCCAAATTCGTACTTTGAAGCCCTAGCCCCAGGGTGGCTATATTTAGAGATGGGTCTCTTAGGAGGTAAGGAAGGTTACATGAGGTCATGAGATGCTAATCCAATAGGGTACAGGGCTTTCTAAGAGGAGGGCGATCTTGGTCTCTCTCCCTGCCTCTCTTTCCCTCTCTCTCTCAGTCTCATTCTGCCTCTGTTTCAGTGTTTCTTTCTGCCTCTGCCACTGTCTGTCTCTATGTCTGTCTCTCTGTTCGTTTTCCTGGCTCTGTCTCCATGTCTCTCTGCCTCTCTGTCTCTGTCTCCATGTCTCTGTTTCTCTGCTTTGCCTTCCGTCTCTCCCAGTCTCACTCTGCCTCTCTCTCTGCCTCCATGTTTCTCAGTCTGAGTCTGTTTCTCTGCCTCTCTGTCTCTATTTCTCTGTGTGTGGCGGTGTCTCTCTGCCTCCATCTCTCTCTGTCCCCCACCCACCACCTAGCCATGTGAGGACACAGTGGGAAAACAGCCATCTGCAAATCAAGAAGTGGCTCGCACCAGGAATCGAACCAGCCAGCACCTTGGGCTTAGGCTTCCAGCCTCCAGGACTGTGAGAAAGGCGAGCTCTGTCATTTAAGCTGCCCGGTCTGTGGGATCCAGCTATGGCAGCCTGAGCTAGTGTGTGGCCCCTGCTAAAGCAGCGAGACATGGACAGGAGGCTTCCCAGAGTCTCCTGAGGCAGCTCAAGGGCTCATCAAGAAAGAAACTGGGTCTTCCAAAGACATTCCGTTCCCCATCAGGAGCTCCAGTTAAATCCCCATTCCAATGGACAAGGTGGCCACTTCTCTGGGTGAGAAACTGACAAGAGAAAGGAAAAAGCGTGTTCTTTCCATAACTTGTCAATTTTATTCATTTCAATAATCCCTCCACCACCATCACCACTGAGTGTGTATGTGCCAGTACCGGGCTCAGCAGGGGCCCCGGAATGAGTGGGTGAGAAGCAGCCCCTGCCCCCAGTCTTGTGGGTACAGCAGACAGCGCAGGGCGTTCTGAGTTGGGATGTCAGGAATGCCGGTTGCTATGGGGAGAGGCGAGAGGAATTCTCAGTATCTCCTTATACAGGTCTGGTCTCAGAGGTAGGGAAGAGGGTCTACCCAGCACACACACATAACAAAGGCATGAAAGGGCACAGCAAGGCCTCTGGCTCTCAGGATCTGGCATCCATGCTACAGGGTTCAAAATCAAGAACATCCAATCTCCTGGCCGGACAGGCCCCGGCGAGACACTTCCTCACGGCCTCTGCTCTGCTGGCCTCAAAGTAAAGAGGTTGCCTCCAGATGCTGGGTGGTGCTCCCAGCCCTGGAGATGGACGCTGCTCCTGAGCAGGGGAGGATTTGGACATGGGAAGCACCTCAGTGAGAGAGTGGACGTGGTAAGTAACCCATCATGTCTTTCTGATCACATGAATGCAGTCAATTCTTACGTGAATGCAATGCAGCCTCCCAAGAGTACAGCAGCTTCTTCTCTGCTCTTTTTTGTCCTCTACCTGTGGTGCCAGAGGCATGAACCAGGCCGGATTCCTGATGGCCTTAAGCAGAGCCCAGCCAGGCTGCAGTGAGCAAGGGACACACCTCACGAGTGACCAACCCCATGCACAGACCCACAGCGGAGAGGACACACCACATGCAGAGAGCTGCAGACAGCTGGGCTCTGGCTGGACAGGCACTGGGGGTAGCAGGTGTGGAGAAGCAGGAAGGGTTGGGTGGTGAGGACTTCATGAGCCCCACTGACGAATCTGTACTTTATTTAGAATGAAATGCAGAAGCTGTCAAAGGTGCTTAAGTGAAATAATAGAAAAATAATATCTGCATTCGGGAAATACTGTCCTGGACATTAAACAGATTGAAGAGGGGTCAGGCTGGAGCCAAAGAGACCAATTTGCACTCATTTAGGGGACAAGTGCCAGTGGCCAGAACTGAGATTATGGCAGCAGAAAGACGAAGGCGGGCTCAGGAGTTATTAGAGCAGGTGAAATAGCTTGGCTTGGTAAGTAGAGAGGGCGGCACCACAGTCTGGCTGGGAGCTGCAGAGGCAGGGAGGAGGGAGAAAGTGCAGGTTTAAGGGATGGGGCACGTTTGGTTGCGCTGGTGCTTGGTGAGTGTGAGACCCCACATGAGGCCTGGTGGAAATGCTTAGGGGACAGTTCCCCACATGGCCCAGAGCTCAGGAAGGAGAGCCTGACCCAGACCCAGATGTGAACTGCACTGATACCAATGCCACTTTGAGTCATGGGAGGGGAGGAGCTCTCAGCAAGATTAAGGAACAGGAGACAGAGCTGGGAGAAGCCCAAGCATCACAAATGGGCATGAGCTGATCCTGTAGAGTATAGGGCAGAAGCAATGGGAAGCCAGCCCTGGGCTGTCCTAGAAGCTGAGTGGCCAGAGCCTTGAGAGTGGGGACCGGCAGGTCAGCTACTGCCCAGCATCGCAGACATCTCTGTGACCTCCAGGAGAGGTTCTGCTGATGGGATAAGCAGAGGGCAGTGTCAGTGGGTGGGAGATAAAGAGGAAGAGGGAGGAGATGCTTTTTGCAGAGCGCTGGGTGAGAAGAGGTGCAGAGAGACAAGGTCATGATTTGAGCCTTCTAGGGGCATGGATGACTAAGAAAGGTGGAGAAGAAGGCCCTGGAGGCAGTGACAGAGTCAGTAACTCCTCCTTCCTCCCACAGGCAAGTGGGTTGTGGGTGGCTGCCGAGAACAGCAGCCCTCCAGGAAGCCCAGTCAAGGCTGAGAGTGGTAACATTCATGGGGGCATTGGCAGGTGCAGACGGACACAAGGGAAAGGCATGAGGGCAGCAGAGAGAAGGACGGGGCACTTGGGGACGAGATCGTGTTGGGGGAGATGACCCAAAGAGCTCGTGTTGGATGATACAGCAGCTTTGATCCCCTGGGCTTCTACGCTGGGCCAAGAACCAATATAGGCTCTTTGCTTTCCTCCTCTTCCTTTTGAAATCTCATCCAGTCCTCCTAGCACTGCCATGTGGCAGACATTCTTGCTATCCTGCTTGTGAAGGGAAGACATTCAAGCACAAGGAGGTTAAGTAACTGAGCAAGCAGTCCTCCCAAGCACCTGGAGGGGTGGGACTCAAGCCCGGACGTGAAGCTCTCAGGTTTGAGACCCCTCCTCCCCGCCCCAATTCACCTCTGACTCTCCTTAGGAAGAGCATCGCCCAGCCACTTCCCTGGGTCACGCCTTCCCGAGGCCCAGAGGAAGGTTTGGAAATGCCTCCAGTTGGCAGGGGTGGGGGGTTATGGAATGCCTGGAGCATCTTCCCTTGCACTGGGGACTACAGATACGGTCTTGGGAGCCTACAAAAATATTTCTGGGTATTTTTATTTCCATGAAATCTAAAAGAATATATAAAGGAACAATTTTGTGCCCTATGCATGACCAAAGATCAACATCTACATTTGGGTTTATGGGCCCTCCTGTGCTGGCCTGAAGAATCGCCGTATTGACTGCCTTGAGATGTTGAAAGACAATGAAAGCTAACTTCAATGGTGCTTTTGTGCTCGATGAAAGCCAAATGACTTCTACAGGCTCAGGCATCAAAGATCTTGCAAGAGTTTGAAAGAGATCAGTGGTAGGAATCGAGCCAACTTCCAGCCAACTGTACAAAGGCATTAACTTCACTTATAAGAGGAAAAGTGATTTAAGTTAAATGTCTTATGACACATTAAGTCACAGCAAGTTTGGGTTTTGAATTTTATTGGTGTCTTGAAGGTGTTTCTCTTTGATCTGCTAATTCATTTTGGCCCTTATGGTTTAGAAAAGCCGTAAAATGTTATAACAAGTTTTATCTCTGGACACATGTAATTACATTATGAATTATAAATAACCATATTATGCTCAAACATAGACTATTTAGTTATAATATACAAGTCTGGTAGAATAATGTCATATAAGAATGATGTAATTATCAATTATAATAATGTATAATAAAAATAATCTGTCAACACTGGAGTGTGCTTGGTAATATTCTTTCTTTCTAAAAAGGCTTCATAAGTGGTTCTAGCCTAAAGGCATGGGTGGGAGAGTAAAAGGAAGGAAGGGAAGGGAAGAAAAGCCAGTGGTGGGAAGCCTGGAGAGGGAGCCTGAACTAAGGAGAGGCGAAACCAACCACAGGGTGGAAGGGGAGTGGTTGCTGCTGTCCAGGGTCCTGATGGTCACTGAGCCCTACTCCCGCCCACCCCTTGAGGTCAAGGCCCAGGGCAGTCAGCTAAGTCATCCCAGGGTGTGGAGGGACCATTGGGGCTTAGAGGACCTGGGTTTGAAGCCTATCCTAACACTGACCAGATGCAATTTGGGGAAAACTGTTTAGCCTAAGTATTCCTGGCAATTTAAATGAGATAATTTATATAAATGTACTTTTCAAGTCGTAAAAGGCAATTTGAATGTGAAATATTATGCTAATAAAGGGACTGGCACTAAAACAATTGCTTCTGGTTCCCTAGTGTCAGGGGACGGTTCTGGGGGAGGCTGGAGAGAGCAACTCCAAAACTCTCAGTTCCCTTCTATTTTCAGAAACTTGCTTCAACCATGACTGATACATGCTATTCCTGATCTGTTTGATATGTCAGCATTGCACATATGCCAATAATGCAATTGCAGGGAAGCACATAGCGCTATTTAAAAACTGTGTTCCTAACACAGGTTAGAGACAAGCTCAAGTAGAAAAATATAACACATGAAGCAGATTCTCAGGCAACTTTATGACATTTACATTCACCTTTTAAATAAGGCTTCTCTCAGCTTCTGCACAGCAAAAGAAACTATTGTCAGAGCAAACAGACAACCTGTGGAATGGGAGGAAATATTTGCAATCTATCCATTTGACACAAGTGTGATATCCAGAATCTACAAGGAACTTAAACAAACTTACAAGAAAACAAACCCATTAAAAGTGGGCAAAGAACATGAACACAAACTTCTCAAAAGAAGACATTTATGTGGCCAAAAAACATATGCAAAAAAGCTCAACATCACCGATTATTAGAGAAATGCAAATTAAAACCACAATGAGATACCATCTCATACTAGTCATAATGGCGATCATTAAAAAGTCTGTCAAGAAACAACAGATGCTGGCAAGGCTGTGGAGAAACACTTTTACAGTGTTCATGGGGATGCAAATTAGTTCAACCATTGTGGAAGACAGCGTGATAATTCCTTGAAGATCTAGAACCAGAAATACCATTTGACTCAGCAAACCAGAAATACCATTTGACCCAGCAATCTCATTACTGGGTATATACCCAAAGAAATATAAATCATTCTATTATAAACATACATGCAAGCATATGTTCACTGTAGCACTATTCACACTATTCACAATAGCAAAGACATGGAATCAACCCAAATGCCCATCAATGATAGACTGGATAAAGAAAGCATGGTACATATACACCATGGAATTCTACACAGCCATAAAAGGGAATGAGATCATGTCCTTTGCAGTTACATGGATGGAGCTGGAAGCCATTATCTGCAGTAAATTAATGCAGGAACAGAAAACCAAACACCACAAGTTCTCACTTATAAGTGGGAGCTGAATGATAAGAACACATGGATACGGGGAGGGGAACATCACACACTGGGGACTGTCAGAGGTTGAGGGTAGGGGAAGGCAGAGAATCAGGAAAAATAGCTAATGCATGCTGGGCTTAATACCTAGGTGATGAGTTGATAGGCGCAGCAAACCACCATGGCACACGTTTACCTATGTAACAAACCTGCATGTCCTGCACATGTACCCCAGAACTTAAAATAAAAATGTCTCTCAATAATTGTACTTCATCAGCTTACATGTATCTGCAATGCATACTCTGACTTCCCAGTGGAAAAGAAGCATGGTTAAATTTAAATTTGTTTCATATTAGTCAGTAGANACCATGGAATTCTACACAGCCATAAAAGGGAATGAGATCATGTCCTTTGCAGTTACATGGATGGAGCTGGAAGCCATTATCTGCAGTAAATTAATGCAGGAACAGAAAACCAAACACCACAAGTTCTCACTTATAAGTGGGAGCTGAATGATAAGAACACATGGATACGGGGAGGGGAACATCACACACTGGGGACTGTCAGAGGTTGAGGGTAGGGGAAGGCAGAGAATCAGGAAAATAGCTAATGCATGCTGGGCTTAATACCTAGGTGATGAGTTGATAGGCGCAGCAAACCACCATGGCACACGTTTACCTATGTAACAAACCTGCATGTCCTGCACATGTACCCCAGAACTTAAAATAAAATGTCTCTCAATAATTGTACTTCATCAGCTTACATGTATCTGCAATGCATACTCTGACTTCCCAGTGGAAAAGAAGCATGGTTAAATTTAAATTTGTTTCATATTAGTCAGTAGAATCAGAACACAGCCAGCCCCAAAGGGAACCCTTTTCTACCAAAACAATGGGGTTGAACTTAGGAGAGAACAATGATGCCACACAGCTGAGGAGGTCAAAAATGGGAACCCTCATATATTTCCAGTGGAGAGGTAAAATGGTGCAGCCACTGCAGAAAAAGTTTAGTGGTTCCCTAGAAAGTTCAACAGACTCACTACCTTACCCAGTAATTTGCTCCTACATTTATGCCCAGAGCATTGGAAACAGGTGTGCAAATACTTATACAGAAATGTCATGGCAGCATTATTCATGAGAGCCAAAATTCAGAAACAACCCAAGGGTCTGTTGACGGATGAATGGATCAGCCAAATGTGGCCCATCCACAAAGTGGAAGATCCTTCAGCCTGCAGAAGGAATGGCTTACTGATTCAGGCTACAACAGGAATGAACCTCAAAAACATCACGTTAGGTAGACAAAGCCAGACACAAACATTCACATGTTGTATGGTTCCACTTACCTGAGATGTTCAAGATAGGTAAATCCACAGAGACAGAAAGCAGATTTGTGGCTGTCAGGGTTGGAAGGAGGAAGGAAAGAGGAGGGGCTACCTAGCGGGCACAGGGTTTCCTTTGGGATGAAGAGGATGTTTTGGAACTAGATAGAGGTGATGGTCGCACAACATTGCAAATGTACTAAACGCCACTGAATTGTTCACTATAAATGGTTAATTTTGTTATGTGAATTTTATGTCAATTTGTTTTAAAGATGTCACCCAACCTCCCAGCAAGAGTCTGAAGGGCTACAAGGCATCAGAGTCCCCAACATTTTTGGCACCAGGGACCAGTTTCATGGAAGACAAATTTTCCACAGACTGGGGTGGGGGGAATGGTTTTGGGATGAAACGTCTATCTCAGATCATCAGGCATTAGATTCTCATAAGGAGCATGCAACCTAGATCCCTCACACATGCAGTTCACTCTCCCATGAGAATCTTACGCCACTGCTGGTCTGATAGAAGGCAGAGCTCAAGCGATCACGCTCATTCTCCCACTGCTCACCTCCTGCTGTGCAGCTGGGTTCCTAACAGGCCACAGACCCATGCTGGTCCATGGCCCAGGGGTTGGGGACCCACCTATAAGAGAAGAGACAAACCTATGTCCCAACAGGATGTTTCCCTGGGTGTCTCCTGTTGAAAGAATCTGACCTGAGTGCATAAGTGTACAGACATCCATCCTCAGGACAGTGGAACCACTAAACACAACCAGCCACTGCATTTGGTTTTCTACCAATCAACAACAATCTGCTCCAATACTAGAGGGAAACTTAACTCGGGGAACTTACTGAGACTTGATATGTTCGCTATGGCTCCTGCCCTAGAGACTTGCAAGGGTAATTTTTTTCTATATGTGATTTTGGTATAATCTGTTGACTTTAGAACTAAACCCCTGCACAAAATGTGACTCTACCAAATGCTTGTTCAGACTACATAATGCATGGTAATTTATAAGCTATATTCCCCTAACTCCCAACAAATGATTTAAGAATGCTTGTACTAAAAATATTTATGCAATAAGGCAGTTAAGAGTAACAATTTTGCAAAGAAAAAGGAAACAATATATAGAAAACCTTATACCAAGAAATCACATAAAAAGGGTTTTAACCTATTGACTGAACATTACATTCATGCTCTGAGCTTGCCAGCTGCTACTGCATGAAGGAAAAACCTATCAATTATAACTTCATTAACGTAAAGGATGTGCCTCCTAGGATTCTGCCACAAATGACAAAGCAATGAAAATATTTGATGGCCTTTTAAAAAAATCACTTGCTTTTCAAGAGCTGATTTATGAGAACTGCTGCAATATGGTGCTACTGCCTAAAGAGCTTCTGTCTTCTCACTTTCTCCTTCCAACCCAGGGGTTTTTCTTCACCACACTTCAAATTCTTGAGCAAGGCCACGTTCAGTCACATGAGCAACTGAAACTGGTGGTTCTGCAAGCTGGTCCACGACGCAGATTCAGGCTGTGAACTCGGACAAATAGAGCAGCTCCTCACGTGGCCTGCTCGTTCAAGACGACCACACTTCTCTCCCCAAGGACCGATCACCTTGATCGATGACCGATTGAATTTGCCTTATGTACAGCGTGACTCAGAGACCTCCAAGTATTAGAAAATGTGTCCTTAGTTTAGATCCAAATCTATCTTCTGCTCATCAAGTGATATATCTATGGCCATAGAAATCAGACAAAATTCCTTTCCAGATGGATGTTTTCAGATATTTTTGTTAACTTGTTGAGGTAAAACACATATGAAATGCACAAATCATAGGTGTACAACTCCATTAACTTTTACAAAGTACACACACACCTGTATAATGACGATCCAGATGAAGAAGTAGGACATTTGCCGCCACCTCAAAACCTCTCTCCTGCCTCCTCCCAGCTGAGAGTCCCCAAAAGGTAACCACTGTTCTGATTTCTCACCCTATGAATGTGTTTTGCCTGTTTTTCTATTCTATGTAAATGTAATATAGATTTTTAATGTCTGGATATTTATCTCAACATTTTATCTAGGATGCACACATATCTGTGAAATGGCAGCCCTTCATTACTGTGTAGTATCCTCTTATACAAATATTCCAAGATTTACCTATTTATGTTCAACTGTTATTGAACAATGGGGTGATTCCAGCTTGAGACCATTAAAAATAATGCTGCAAAGAACATTCTTGAGCACGTCTTCTTGGAGGCATATGTACGTGTTTCTCATGACTACTCATCTAGGAATAGAACAGTGGTGCCTGCAGAGGTGTGAACATACAAAGTTCACCCATGTCATACATTCTGTCTTCTAAAAGCCAAATGGTGGTGCTTTCAGAGATTCCAGCAGGTGTCCCTTCCATGAGAGTCCAAACCCAGACACCTCTAGGAGTTACGTCTAATGAGATGTATATGTTTAGCGCCTAGGAGTTACATCTTACGAGATGCATGTGTTTAGCTTTTGCTAAACAGCTTTTAGAAAAGTGGGGAGTGTCAAAAGGAGACATACAAATGGCCAACAGGTATATGAAAAAATGCTCATCATCACTAGTTAGATAAATGCAAACTAAAACCACAATGAGATATCTTCTCACCCCGCTCAGAAGGGCTATGATGAAAAAGTCAAAAATAACATACCAGCAAGGATATGGACAAAAGGGAACTCTTACACACTGGTTTGGAATATAAATTAGTATAACCTTTCTAGAAAACACTATGGATGTTTCTCAAAGAACAAAAAATAGAACTATTAACACCATTCCATCCAGCAATTCCACTACTGGGTATCCACCCAAAGGAAAACAAATCATTGTATCAAAAAGACACCTGCGCTCATGTGTTCACCATAGCACTCTTCACAACAGCAAAGATAGAGAATCAACCTAAATGTCCGTCAGTGGATAACTGGGTAAAGAAAATATGGTACATATACACCATGAAATACTGTCCAGCCATAAAAAGAATGAAATTATGTCTTTTAGAGCAACATGGATGAAACTAGAGGCCATTATCTTAAGTGAAACACCTCAGAAAGTCAAATATTGCATGTTCTCAGTCACAAGTAGGAACTAAACAGTGTCTCCACGTGGACATAGAAAGTGGAATGATAGGCTGGGCAAGGTGGTTCATGCCTGTAATCCCAGCACTTTGGGAGGCTGAGGCAGGCAGATCACTTGAGGTCAGGAGTTCAAGACCAGCCTGGCCAAAATGGTGAAACCCCGTCTCTACTAAAAATACAAAAATTAGCCGGGCGTGGTGGTGCGTGCCTGTAATCCCAGCTACTTTGGAGGCTGAAGCAGGAGAATCGCTTGAACCCAGAAGGCAGAGGTTGCAGTGAGCCAAGATCACGCCCCTGCACTGCAGCCTGGGTGACAGAGAGAAACTCCATCTTAAAAAAAAAAAAAAAGAGAGAGAGAGAGAGAGTAGAATGACAGACACTGGAACCTCAGAAGG
>NW_016804369.1:2078596-2087778 GCF_001698545.2 Rhinopithecus bieti
TATATATTTTATATATATATATATATTTTTTTTGAGCCAGGGTCTTGTTCTGTCACTCAGGCTGGAGTGCAGTGGTACAATTTCAGCTCACTGCAGCCTCAACCTCCTGGGCTCAAGTGATCCTCCTTTCTTAGGCCCCCCAAGAAGCTGGGACTACAGGTATGCGCCACCACATCCACTAATTTTTTTTTTTTTTTTTTTTTGTATTTTTTGTAGAGACAGGGTTTCACCAATTTGCCCAGGCTGGCCTCAAACTCCTGGGCTCAAGCAATCTCTCCGCCTCGGCTTCCCAAAGTACTGGCATTATAGGCGTGAGCCATCACGCCTAGTTGCAGCATTATTTTTAATACCCATTTTATGGATGGAAAAAAGGAGACATAAGGCATTTAAGTAATAGTGTGGAGGGTACGCACAGAAACAAGAGAGAGAGAAGCAGAGACAGACGGGCACGTGGAACTGGGGGACACGTTCTCACCCATAAACGTAAATATCATTTTGGGTTAACAGACATCATCCCCTGGTTATCCCTGGGCTCCTGAAATGCCCACGACCCCCAGAATAGGTCAACACTGTTAATCTCTATGCTTAACACTGACTGGCTGAATTTATTCCAAATAACCAAGCCTCAAGAATGAAGACCAAGCTCTTGCTGGATTTTACGAATCCCCCTCCAGTAATGGTTTCCAAAAGGTCTTTAGAATTCTTTATTAGCATCAGAAAATTTCACCATCATACCCCGACTGCACGATAGTATCTAGACTTCCATTTATTTCAGCCATAGTCAACCCTTGGGCACTTACAGATTGGCCAACTTCTGCAATAATCTATTCTCCAACCAACTGGACCCTGGAGTATACAAGTTGTTGCAGGTCCCTGCTGTCCAATATGGTGGCCACCAGCCATGCCTGGCTATTTACTTTTAAATTTAATTTAAGTCAAATAAAATCCCAGTATGTAGAGCTTAATTTCCTTCCTCTCAACCCTGGGCTGGACTTGGCGACTTGCTTCCTGAAGTGAGATAAGAGAGGAACAGCAACTTTGCAGATGCCACCTTCACCGAGTGACCATGCCTGACAGCACCAGCAGCAAGTCGCACTGATACTGTGAAGCCCCTGGCATGGCATGATGGGGAGGGCACTTCCTCTCTGGGGTACTTTTTCCAAAAGCCTAGAACCCCATTCTAATCATAGGAAAACACAAGGCAACCCCAAATTGGGAGATATTCTGCAACATATCTGGCCAGTACTGTTAAAAAGTATCAAGGTACAATAAACAAGCAGGGACTGAGAAACTCTCACAAATCTCAGTAAGAAAACTCTCAGTAAGGAGGCATGATGGCCAGATGCAGTGTGGTGCCTTGGATGGCATTCCAGAGGAAAACAATCATGCCACCAGGGCCTCTTACACCCCAGCTCTTCCTAAACACAACACCGACTGCAGCTGTGTATTTGCGAATGCTGGGGTTGGTTCCATAGAATGCATTTCAAGCAGACACCAAGCCACAGTTTCACTTATTGGCTTTACCCCAAAAGGTTTGCCTTCTGCCTCTGTAGCTGACACTCATAAGACTGAAACTTATTTTCATGAATACCGTTTTGCCACTGGCAGCGTAAGACAGGGAGGAGGGCTGGGAAAGAAGGTGGCTCCATCACCCCACAGTACAGTGCCAACAGAGATGCAGGGCAGGACCTTGGAGGCCTTCCAGCACCCCCACATGCTTGCCGTATTGCCATCAGCAAATGACGTAACCTCTTTGAAGTCTCACCTCCCTCTCCGGGAGAAATGAGTATCCTGACCCAGACCTCTGTGGGGTCATCGGGAAGTTTAAAACCACCAGCCTGTGTGAAAGATCCGGGTACATATTAGAAGGAAGATGAAGGTGGGTTTCTGTTCACCTCATGCAGAATTCTCAGTCCAGGTTGTACCCACACGGTGCATCTCAAATTGCAAAGGAAACTCTTGTCCTATCATAAATTCATCAGCCCCAGAGAACAGAGCAATGCACCCTGATTGCTTCTTATGGGAGGAAATGAGATTGCCTCTCTGTCTAGCATGGAGAAGTCATTAGCGAGGCCATGTCAGCGCTCAGCTCTAAGCTCAGATCATGCTGGAAAATGCCCCTGTGGCTGGACTCAGGGTGAAATGACTGCTAATCATAAGCACACCTGCTCTTACTCTCTCTCCCTCCAGAAGGAAGGGTGGAATTATCAACAAATTTGCTGTTTCCATTTTATTCACACAGGATCACTAGACTCCAAAAACCGACAAAAGCAAAATGCAGGTCAGTAGAACCCTCAGTGTGAAAAAACAAAGAGGGCCTCATGCATTCCTCAGTGTGGCATGAAAGAGACGATCCAAGATGACAGCTCAGGACGCTTTTGACCACGGAGATGTTTTCCCTGGCCCCAAGTTACCAAATAGTGTCATTTGGACATTTAAAATAGGAAATTTAATATAAAATGAAAGAATACAAATAATATGTTAAATTGCATTCTTCTTTCTATATATTCCCCCCAAAAGTTCTTTCTGGTGGAAACAAAAAAATCAGAAAATTTGGCGATCTTGGGTCTGCATTTCCACACGGTCACAATTAGCTGTAAACGTCCGTATGTTTGTCTTTGGACCTCACTGCCCTTACCCATTTCTGGGATCCCTCAGAAACTTCAATTCAGAGAAGTGAGATGATTTAAGAAAGATCACACAACGAATCCCTGAATCACTCAGTGCCACTCCTCCAGCACCCAGCCACCTGCCCAGCTATGCATACAACTGGCCCTGCATGTACATGAATTCACACTGTCATGAAAAGCCTCCCTCCCCGTGCCACCCGGCATGCCAGAGTCTGCACACTTCAGCTCTTGAACCTCTGAGCTATAATAAGCAAGTATGTTTTCTAAAATGGCAAAATGAATTTTACAGCATTTGCATCAATAGAGTGAGTCATGAGCATTACAGAGCTGCTGCCAGGCCTGGGCAGCAGAGAACCAAATACAGCCGGCTTCCCAACCGACTTCACAGGCTCTCCCAGAGAGGCTTGAGAGTCATGGGCAGCGACAAATGTGGCTTCCTGTTCCCACTCTTCCTTGCCCATGTTGCCTGGGGATCGGGTGGGGGCCCATCGCCATGCATTTCTAGCACCAGGCAAGGTGGGAGGAAGCAGGGTGGTCAGAGCTGGGCAGGGTGGGCCTGAGGCTGGCAAAACTGCAGGGCATGCCCTTGGCTCTGCAGAGCTCCTGGGGCTGTTGATCATCTTCTGTGGCTTTCTAGACTACACTTCAGAAAATATGGCCTGCGGGCCACGTCCAGCTTGCCCCTTTTAAATAAAGTTTTATTGGAACACATCCATAGTCATTCATTTCCAAAAATCTCTATCATCACTGAGCTTTGTAAATATACATATACATATTTACAATTTGTGTATAATGTTTATATTACTTGTTTCCTTATTTCCCTACATACATGTATTATATAATGGTGTCAGTGAATGCATACATAAAATATACTACATTTATATAATATATATAACATATAAAGAACAATGGCAGTGAATGGGATCTAGGAATATGAAGGAGGAAACAAATGTAGAGATTTCTAGAAAATGTGATCAAAGGAGGTGACGTCAGAGAAAAGATGTGAAGGAAGGAAGAGCGGGAGTGCTGTGGGCGTCTCGAGGGAGGAGCTCCAGGCAGAGGGAGCAGCACCCACAAACATGGTAATGTGGAGCAAGCTGGGGAGAAGGCGTCGTGGAAAATGCAGTAGATGAGGTGGCCAGGCGTAGGCTACGGCAGGAACTTGGGTTTTGTTCAAAAGTTGATGGAAACCAGTGCAGGGTTGAGAGCAAGAGAGTAGCTTTCATCCAATGTGTGCTTTGAAAGGATGGCCTTGGGAAGAGGATGGATGGGAAGACAGGTGGCTGGTGGACGAGGAAGGCCCTGGGCAGACGCATGGGTAGGCTGGTGTGGTTGGCTGAGACAGACAAAGGCAGGTGAATTAAGGAATCATGCGCAAGAAGGGAAGCACACGGAGGGAGGCTTTTCATGGTGGGGTGAATTAATGTAACAGCATGGCCAGTTTTGAAATCAGCTTAGTTTTCGCACAGAACTGATGTTTATGGTTTCTTTGAAAAAACTTAGAAAATGATCCTCCCAGTCTTGAAACTTGAGACGGTTGCATTTGTCTATGATCGCCCAGTCTTGAAACTTGAGAAAGTTGCATTTATCTTATCTGAGTTTCTTTCTCAGGAAACTGACCATCAGGTCTCCCAGAGAGCATCATGGAACTGAAACTCACCAGGTCACCGCATCTGGACAGTGACTCACCAGAGCCTCCACCCATCATGACTGCCTAAGGGACCACCTGCTTCCTGCAGACCAACTCCCTCCCTAATTCCTGTTTTCCCCACACATGGCTAAATTTCTTCCTGCTGTGTAAACCCCTACTATTAGTCGGTCAGGGAGATGGACTTGAGACTGCTCTCCCATCTCCTTAACTGCAGCACCCCATTAAAACCCTTCTTCCCTGGCAATACTGATGGTCTCAGTGATTGGCTTTCGCGTGGTGAGCAATAGGACCTAGACCAAGCCCCTGGCATCTCAGTAACAGTTTCTGGGTATTTCAAGGGGATGTGATGATGGGTTTCATGTGGGAGGAAGAGCAAGGAAGGAGTTCTGAGTTTCTGTTCTGAGAAATGCAGTGGTGTTGACAATCCACAGAGATGGAACCAGAGAGGCTTGGAAGGCTACCAAGAGGTGAGATGAACACTCTTGGCTTGCTAACATCAGCGATCACAGGATGGGAGAGGAGGGGTGACAGCCCTGCTCGATCCAGAGCAAGAGGCCACTGCAGGGCCACAGAGTTCACTCTCATTAAAATCAAAAGAAGAAAATGAGCAGAGCACACTGCACTCCTGTGCAAACTCTCTCTATGGAGCAGGCACCCTCCTGTCTCTCACCTTCTTCCCTCACTTCCCCTGCCCTGAAACTCTGAGATCAGAGATCCTTCTTCAGGTTAGCTCACACACTGCATGGACGCTTGCTTTCTCCAAGCACAGAGGGATCCCTCTAGGATTCTTTCCTTATGGTAATTCTTCATGGTGTCCACAGGTCACTGCTTTCTCTCCAGTCTGATGCTGAGGCATTTTGGCGTGTTTCTTCTTCTTATACCAAAATAAATGAAGGCAACTTGTGGATGATATTGAGTAAAGATCATGGAATGATTCATTATTTAACTGCAAATGCTGAAAACACAGCTGTACTCACTGGGCCTAAGAAAGTGACTTCCTTCCTCTCATTGAATATAGATGTTTACTCATCAGCTTATTTTAAAATGTGATCTCAATGCCATGCCAATGAAAGCCTTTTAGTCTACGATTTCTTTGCCAAGGGAAATTGGAAATGTTTTCTTTGAAATGTTCTAATGCAGGCATCATCTGGCCATGGAGTTGAAATTGTTATCAGGAGCAACAGCTGAACAGCACCAGAAGCAACACTTACGTCACAACTTCCAGGTGCCAAGCCACGCTGCAGATACTGTATTTGTATTATTGTGTTCATTCCACTCATCTAATAAATGTGTGTTGAACGCTTTCTAGGTGTACTAGCTCATGGGATGCCTCTAGGTAAACTAAGCAGAGGTTCTCTTCTGAGCAAGCTAATGCCCCCTTGGCAGACCTAGCCATTGGGCTGAGTGTTGGCAAGGTGACTTTTGGCACAACCATACTCAGGGGCTCTAAGTGGAGGCATCATCTCAGCACTGGGGGTACAGCAGAAACCACAGAAAGCAAAACCCCTGCTATCATAGAACTCACACCCTTATTGGGAAAATGTAGACAGAAAAGCGGTATGTCAGGTAAAAATATGTTCTATGAAGAAGACAAGATGAAGCAAGCACAAAGAGAGAGAAGAAAGGATGCTGGCTAGGAAATTTTAGAGCAGAGGCCTGAATGATGTGAAAGAATGGCAGAGGGGGTGGTGCATGCAAAGGCCCTGAGGAAAGCAAGTGCTTGGGGTTTTGGAGAAGCAGCAGGAAGTGACTGTAGTCTTATGGGGGAGACAGATGGGTGACAGGACCCCTACATATGCACATTTTCCATAAGACATCAAATCTAGTCTACAATACTCTTGCTAAAGTTCAAACCAGCACCATCAGTTCTCCCATTCCCTTAGAATCCGAGGTGAGTTTTTATCACAAATTATCTGTTGAATCACCTGCCTTTGAAAACACACATAATCCTGCTGCAGAAAAAGGAAACAGCCAATCAAATTTGAGAAGAGGGTGGGAGATGAGGGAGAGTTCCTGAACTTCACAGTTTTGAAGAATTATTAAAGGAATAATCTTGTACTTATCAAAAATGATTTGCTCTGCACAACAATAATATTCTAATATCCACAGTCAAGGAAGGAGAATAGAGGCCAGCAGCCCAACAAGACACACGCAGTCATCAGTGTCCTCGTGACTCTAGACACAATCTGCCTTGACCAAGACAATTCAACCTCTGGGAAAATGAATTTCATTCAATGGGACCCCAAGTTTTCCATGGCAAATGGGAAAAACATTCTTTCTGTTGTAAATAGGAACACAACTAGTTTATGAGGATGCTTTAAGAAATGGAAAGCCGGCCGGACGCGGTGGCTCAAGCCTGTAATCCCAGCACTTTGGGAGGCCGAGACGGGCGGATCACGAGGTCAGGAGATCGAGACCATCCTGGCTAACATGGTGAAACCCCGTCTCTACTAAAAAATACAAAAAATCTAGCCGGGCGAGGTGGTGGGCGCCTGTAGTCCCAGCTACTCGGGAAGCTGAGGCAGGAGAATGGCGTAAACCCGGGAGGCGGAGCTTGCAGTGAGCTGAGATCCGGCCACTGCACTCCAGCCTGGGCGACAGAGCAAGACTCCGTCTCAAAAAAAAAAAAAAAAAAGAAAGAAAGAAAGAAAGAAAGAAATGGAAAGCCATGGTCTACATTTCCATTGTTCCTCATTCATCCATTAACACAACATTTCTGTGGATCTTGTGAGTGGGTTGCTGGACAAATCTGTGGGGGTGAAGGGTTGCTGACTAGTGGATATGTAATTTCTCCAAATTAGGCTGTCAATTTGTCCTTCCCATCTCTCAGGGGTGGATGAGGAACTGAGAAGCTATGAGCTTGTCGTTCCCACATTTATCTTTCAATATTCTGCTCTAGTGAGGCTGTCAGGCTAAACGCCCTTCCAGAAAGATGACTCTAACTTTCTCCTCCATGGACAGTGTACTTGAATGGTGTTTCCTCACTCCTTTGTCAACATCAGCATTAGCATTCTTTAAACTATTGATTTCATAGGGAAAATCCCCATTATCTTGCTGTTTGAATTAGTTTGTAGCCCTTGACATTTTTCATACACTGATTAGCCATGTGCCCCCACATATGGCCACTTCTTTGGTAACCATTATCTCATGTTTTGGGAAAAACACATTTTAAAAAGTTTAAAGTACTTGTTTGGAAAAGGAAATGGGAGTTGTCTTTCTAGTTCAATAAACATTCTAGCCCATACCAACCGTATTGCTGCAAAAAGAGCCAGGCCAGCAGAAAACAGAAAGGGCAGGTAGACCAGCAGGCTGAAGAGGCAGTGAGCTTGGAGATTCAAAGCTCTTCTCCAAAGGTGAGCCCTATAGATTGGGAAACATGAAGATGCCTCACAAGGAATCGGCCATGGAGAGCAATGAGGGCCACCTCTTTTCATTAAAAGGAAGATTTCCTCCATCCCCCCAGATCTACAGGAGCCCAAGGAGATGGCACCATGACCACATGAATTTGGCCACATCATGAAAATAAAGTTGGGTGCACCAGGTATTAAAAAAAAAAAAAAAAGTGCTTTCACCTATGAGTTTCAGGCACTGCTGCGTCTTGACAGTCAGCTAAATGTTTTCCTTGCTGCCAATTTAACAGCAATTTAAGTCACTTTATGCCTCTTGAGCTTTGGAAACCTTTCCTGCTAGGGACTCAGGATCCCGATTTAATAGAATGTTCCTCTTGAAGGCATTTGGTCGGGTTGTCACTGCTTTAACCTGGTTTTGTTTTCCTATGCAAACCACCTTTTGATCACTCATGTTCGTTTCTGAAAGAAATTTTAATTAGATCCCTTGGAGAATCTCACCTAGCCTGGAACCTGCCATTCTTGTCTCAAACACCTAAGGGCAGTTTTGCCTTTCCCCCGTCTCTCCATTTATCCAAATTCTATCTGTAAGGTCTTTTGATGTCCTTCCTCTTCTGTCCTGACCACCTTCACTTCCTGGCAACACACTCCACCCTCTCACTGCCCTGGAAGGGGAGGAGATACCTCTGCAATATTGCTCTCCTTCCCAGTAGGTGCTTTAGTTAATCTGTGTTGTCTAGCGCTGCGTTTAAGCCACGCCGCATGGGAAGCACTCTGCTGCTTCTTGGGACAGGGTTGGTCAGCTGGTCCAGGGTCCCCCTTTAAGCCTGATCCTACCCATTGATGCTGAGATACAGTAAGCAGGACAACCAGCAAGACTGCCGCAGAGAAGACACCACTCGCCTCCCTCTCTCCCTCTCCCTGAGCTCTCACTCCTTTTAGCATCTTAGCACGCTGGTCATTTTTTATAGGCCTATACCATAGCAGGTAGCAGTGTGTTATAATCCAAGATTTAGATTCAGATGTAACTGGAGGCTTTTTTTTTTTTTTTTTTTTGAGATGGAGTCTCACTCTATCGCTCAGGCTGGAGTGCGGCGGCATGATTTCAGCTCACTGCAACCTCCGTCTCCCAGGTTGAAGTAAGTTATTCTCCTGCCTCAGCCTCCCGAGTAACTGGGATTACAGGCATGCACCACCACACCCTGCTATTTTTTTTAGTAGAGACGGGGTTTCACCATGTTGCCCAAGCTAGTCTCCAACTCCTGAGCTCAGGTGATCTGCCCGCCTCCGCCTCCCACCGAACCGGAGGCCTTTATACTTCAGGTTACCTGCTAAGATAGACCGGGAGAGCGCGGGTGAGAGTGGAAACTGGAGTACAGTGCATCAGCTTCTAGCTCTTGAATGCGCATCTGCCTTCAGGTTACCTGCTAAGATAGACGGGGAGAGCGCGGGTGAGAGTGGAAACCGGAGTACAGTGCATCAGCTTCTAGCTCTTGAATGCGCATCTGCCTTCAGGTTACCTGCTAAGATAGACGGGGAGAGCGCGGGTGAGAG
>NW_016804369.1:2088302-2212030 GCF_001698545.2 Rhinopithecus bieti
TTTTTTTTTTTTTTTTTTTTTTTTTTTTTTTTTTTTTTGTTGGCATCCATTGAACAAAATCTCACAATCTCACATTCACTCATAAAACAGTTTACTGGTAAATCTATTTGGGGACTAAATTGTACCTATTTATCGTGGTTTTTCAAGTGTTTCATTTGGAAAATTTTTTACAAACAAGACTATAAGGTCCCCAAAGGCAGAAGTTTCTCACAAGAACTCCCTGGTACTTAGCACATCGTGAGCACAGCAGATGTTACAATCAGACGTGTAATTGCTGTCCCATGTAGGGGCCGCTGCTGACCTGCAGCTGCTGAACACTTGAAATGTGGCTGTCTCAACCAACATGTGCCCTACGTGTAACGTAGACACCAGATTTTCAAGATTCAATGCCAAAAAAATGTAAAATAAGGTATTATAAATTATAACATATGATAAAATATTGATTTAAATTAATTTAGATTGATTTCCTTTTGAAGTTATATTTAAGGTGTATTAGGTTAAATAAAGATACATCCTTCAAGTACATTTCACTTGTTTTCTTTTTACTTTCTTGTAACGTGGCTGCTCAAAAATGTAAAACTGCATTCATGGCTCACACTTGAGACTGACATTGTATTTCTATCAGGTGCATCCCTCTAGACCCCAGCTGGGGTAACATGACGGAGGAACGAGCCCAGTTCAGAGCCGCCATCCAGTGTCACATCTGGGGTGGAGAGAGGAGCGCCGTGCCGTGGGGCTTAAGCAGAATCTTCTTCAAAGCCATCAGATCTCCCTCTCCGCCAGCCATCACTGCTGCCTCAACACCAGAAGCATGTGAGAACGTGCGGGTCCCATTTTTCATACAGATGTTTAAAATAATTCTGTGCCAACATCGTTCTTACCTCGTTTATGGGATCGTGGAAAAACAAAGCCACAGGATTTAAGGCTCATCAAAAAGGACTTAGTTCCATTCTTAGCATGGTAGGGAAAAAATCTTAATACAACTTGGGTAAAGAAATGACTAAGAGACACACAGCAGTGGGTTTTAGTGTGACTTATGCCCCTCATGGGAGAGTCCTGTCCCCTTTTGGGATCTCATTGAGCAATTACAAATATCACTGCTTCTTTTCTTTTCTTTTTTTCCCCCAGATGGAGTCTCACTCACCCTGTTGCCCAGGCTGGAGTGCAGTAGTGCAATCTCGGCTCACTGCAACCTCTGCCTCCCAGGTTCAAGTGATTCTCCTGCCTCAGCCACCCGAGTAGCTGGGACTACAGGTGCCCAGCTCCACGCCTGGCTAATTTTTTTGTTAGTTAGTTAGTTAGTTAGTTAGTTAGTTAGTTAGTTCTCTGAGACAGGGTCTCGCTCTGTCACGCAGGCTGGAGTGCAGTGGTGTAATCTCAGTTCACTTCAACCTCTGCCTCCCAAGTTCAAGTGATTCTCCTGCCTCAGCCTCCCAAAGAGCTGGGATTACAGGTGTGTGCCACCATATCCACCTAATTTTTGTATTTTTAGTAGAGATGGGGTTTTGCCAGTTGGCCAGGCTGGTCTCGAATTCCTGGCCTCAAGTGATCTGCCCACCTCAGCCTCCCGGAGTGCTAGGATTACAGGCATAAGCCACCGTGCCCAGTCTATGGCTTATTTCTGTCAACGTTCTTCAAAGATTAGGAAAATATGATATTGTTATTTTCCAGAGACAACCTTCTTTTTGTGCAAAACGAAATCTCCCATGTCTAGAAGGAGCCCACCAGGCTGCGCATGGATGTGTTAGTCAATGCAGTGATTTTAAAAACTGACTCTTTTTTAATTTGTTATCTGCCAATATTTCAAAATCAAAACAATTTACATGGAAAGTCTGGATTTCTGACTTCTGTCAAGTTGGAAGTGCTGGCAACCCTGGCCTATTTCCCTGTAGTTTCACTTGATGGAATGAGAGGCTGGCCCTGTGAGATAACTCGTCCGTTGACCCAGTACAACCCCCACCCACTCCCTTTCATCTCCCCAGTGCTGGGAGGAGGAGGGACAGTTGTTAGTTACCATTGCTGCTGTATTTCTCGTATCAGGGAAATATTTCCCTGTACCCCTACTTCCACTGAGACTGTGAAAATAAAATGCAGACTGGGTAATCTGTTTCTTATGTCTGTGTCTTCTCTATTCTTTAAGCAAAAATGCTTCTGTATGTTTTCACCTAATACAGCAAAGCTCAAGACAGTTAGGGCTCTTCTAATATTGAAGACAACTAAAAAACATCTTTAAGCATGCATATGCTCACACAGAAAGAGTTCTCCAAGCCTTGAGTTTCTTTAATATTACTTAGTGTAGTTGGTTTCCTGTCCCAAATAATGGGGGGAAATATCTTTTGGGCACAGTTGTGTGGATTGTTTAGAAACACACGTCTCTGATTAATAAAAACATTACCTGCAACGCAGAGCCCAAAGGCAGGCTGTTTTCTCACTATCGTATTTTATAATGTTAGACTTATTGTCATGTTAATCAAAGGTCTACTTTTCATGCTAACACTAGCTACAGAAATTGTCTCCCAACAGTTTCCATTTTGAGGCCTTGAGACATCATAAAACCCCAAAGCAACAATGCTGGCCTGGCAACAAGGTACGGAGATTACATCGATCCCTGCTGCAAAAGGAAATGAAATGCCTGAGCTACTCTCTCACATCAGCCCTGAAATGGGGAAGATCAGGACACGGCTGCATCATTAGCAATTCCCAACTGGTTCTTCAGTAACTCTCTCCTGATGCCAGGGGGATCTCAGAGCAAAGCACGATCACAGAAAACTGCCCACGCTCGTTCCCACTCTCCAGTATTCTTTTGTGTTTCATCTCAGTGAAGACAGATTAGAGAAACTTATCATATTTAAGAAATACTCATTTAAGCTTTTAAGCAGGAGGTTTCTACCAAGAAAGGCCTAATCCCTCTCTTTCATCTCTTTCTGCCTACTGAATGTCTTGTAATTCTGCTGTTGATGATGTACAGACCTTCATGGATGGGGCTAAGGATGGTCACGTGTTAGGTAGTAGCCACTTTTAGCAGAAAAGCTTGCCCTGGTCACCCTCTAGTGACTGACCATGATCCAAAGAACAACAAAATGGACTCTCATTCAAAGCACGGACAGAAGTGACGGAAGATAAGAAGCCCATGGCGTGTTCCACTCGGGCCACGAAGTTAGGAATGTGAACAAGAGTGACAGGCATGATTCTGAGGCCTGAAATACACAGAGACAAAGTAAACTGAGGCACAGAGTTCTGAAGCACCATATCTAATTTCTCATCTTCCCCTTTGCCACCATTTCTGGAATGGTCTCCACGTTCAGTCTCTGTAGGTAAAATGCAATGGGTAATTTAAGAGTTTCATGTTTTATTTCCATGCCCTCCATTGCATTTTCGTAGCTAAAGCTAAGATTGTGATCTCCCCAGCTTATCAGGCTACAATACGTTTTCACGTGATCTGTCATGCCCACAAAACTGCCCTTAAAACTCCATCTCTGATCTTTCCCAGGAGACATGCTCATCACAACCTTGTTACCTCTTGGACTTTGTGGGTTTTTTGCTTGTTTGTTTTTGAGACAGAGTCTCACTCTGTCACCCAGGCTGGAGAGCAGTGGCACAATCTTGGCTCACTACAAGCTCCACCTCCTGGGTTCAAGCAATTCTTCCACCTCAGCCTCCCAAGTTCAGCCTCCCAAGTAGCTGGGACTACAGGCTCCCGCCACGATGCCTGGCTAATTTTTGTATTTTTAGTAGAGACGGGGTTTCACCATGTTGACCAGGCTGGTCTCGAACTCCTGACCCCATGGTCTGCCCACCTCGGCCTCCCAAAGTGCTAGGATTACAGGCGTGAGCTGCTGCGCCCGGCCTACCTCTTGGACTTTGTTTTAATCAGGCTGGTCTGGAACTCCTGACTGACCCCATGGTCCGCCCACCTCAGCCTCCCAAAGTGCTAGGATTACAGGCGTGAGCCGCCGTGCCCGGCCTACCTCTTGGACTTTGTTTCAGTCGGGTGAGACCCCTCCTGAGGTGACCACTCTTGATCAGCAGCCCTGCAGTAAGGTATTTTTCAAAGGATTTTTGTGAAACTGACTCGGTGCCAATAATTCTGCAAAAGTATCTCTGAGAAAACTTCTACATCTGTGCTAATAATTTCATTTTACCCCTAATTAAATACACCTAGAAAACTTGTAAGAAATGCAGACATAGGGGATTTTATTCAATATGATTTCATTTGGGGAGGACCGCCTAATTCAAACATGTAACTCTAGACTGGTGGATATTTCGTCATTTTCTCCAGCACTGAACCAAACAAGAGCGTCCTCAAATCCAAATAAAACAGCCCCTACTGAGGCCGAGGCGGGCAGATCATGAGGTCAGGAGATCGAGACCATCCTGGCTAACACAGTGAAACCCCATCTCTACTAAAATATCAAAAAATTTAGCCGGGTGTGATGGTGGGTGCCTGTAGTCCCAGCTACTCGGAAGGCTGAGGCAGGAGAATGGCGTGAACCTGGGAGGCGGAGCTTTCTGTGAGCCGAGATCACCCCACTGCACTCCAGCCTGGGCGACAGAGCGGGACTCCGTATCAAAAAACAACAAAACAAAAACAAAACAAAACAAAACAAAAAACCAGCCCGTACTATGTGGACTAAGCTGGCATCTGATGTCCATCCTAGGGGAATGATACCACAACAGTTTTTAAATAAAGGTGACAATGACTTGGTGATCTTTGGCTACTGTCAAGAGATAAAACAGTACAGTGCTTTTTCTTAACTTGTATTTTAGGCTTGGGGTACAAATGAAGATCTGTTACACAGGTAAATTCATATCACAGGGACTTGCCGTACAGATTATTTCATCACCCAGGAATTAAGCCCAGTACCCAATGGTTGTCTTTTCTGCTCCTCCCACCCTCCACCCTCAAGTAGACCCCAGTGTCTGTTGTTGCCCTTTGCATCCACCTGTTCTCATCATTTAGCTCCCACCTACAAGTGAGAACATGCAGTATTTGGTTTTCTCTTCCTATGTTAGTTTGCTGAGGATAATGGCCTCCAGCTCCTTCCATGTTTCCACAAAAGACATGATCTCATTCTTTTTTATGGCTGCATAGTATTCCATGGTGTACACGTACCACATTTTCTTTATCCATCTGTCATTGATGGGCACTTGGGTTGATTCCATGTCTTTGCTACTGTGAACAGTGCTGCAATGAACATTCACATGCATGCATCCTTATGGTAAAATGATTTACATTCCTCTGGGTATATATCCAGTAATGGGATTGCTGGGTCCATGGTATTTCTGCTCTTAACTCTGAGGAGTCACGACACTGCTCTCTACAATGTTGAACTAATCCACACTCCCACTGACAGTATCCAAGCGTTCCCTTTTCTCCACCATCTCGCCAGCATCTGTTACTTTTGGGCTTTTTAACAATAGCCATTCTGACAGGTGCGAGATGGCATCTCATTGAGTACATACTGTTGATGTAATTCAAGTACTTGTGAAAACAAAGGGTAATTATCATCTACATTGGAACTACGGGAAGAGAAAGGCCATGAGTGAGCGTGTTTGTCTCAGGAGAGGGGATATCTACTGCGTCAACTGTGGCTTTTGTACGCTGCTCATGTAGGTTCCATTTCTCTGTCTCAGACTAAAGAGGACCTACAACTTGCTCCGCCCAAAATATTTCCATTTAAAAGATTCACATAGAGAAAAGTGATGATGCTCAGAAAGCTTTCTTCTGCAAACATAAAACAGGCCAGGAACATTTTATTTGAATGGTAAAATGATGACGTAGCGAAGATGAAATAGGCTGAAACCTTCAAAGTCAAATGAAAATAATTCTGAATGGCGTCTGTACTTTAGTTAATTATATTGGGGGAATGTTGGTGTCCAGGCTGTGGTCACGGTACCACAGTGGCGAATGATGTTTCCACTGGGGTCAGCTGGGTAAAGAGCATACTCCTGAACAACTATGTCCTATTTTTGTCGTGTTTATGTGAGTCTAAACGTACTGCAAAATAAAAAAGTTAAAAATTAAACTATAAAATGCCATGTCATCAGACATGATGTGGGTGGCCCTCTGCCAATTCATCCATGATTTAACAAATACATTTGGTTTTCTTATTACACTTGAGGTGATGTATTAAGTTCTCTGGGAGATTCTAAATGACATAAAAGGTAATCTCTGTCCTCAGGGAGCTTATGTTCTCCTTGGGAAAGCAGAGACATAAATAAAGAGAAAGTTTTAAAATGACATTTATGGAACATAAGTGACTTTATGAAGCTGCACATAAATAATCACAAAGTTACTGAGATGAAAAGTGGGTGCAGCACATTAATTGGAAAGCAAGCACCTATGTGTATCTAAAATGTGGTGGCATGATGTGTGGCACCACCTCCCAGAAGCTGGTGTCTATGTGCTGTTCATGGCTGATCCCACATTACCTGACCCACGAGAATCACCAGGTCTATGTTCATTATTGATTGGATACGGGTGAATAAAGATGCTACTTGATCTAACTCTCAGAAGATTTAATCAAGTGAAGCAGGAATTACGAACAGGAGGGTGACTCCAGCAAGAGCCCCAGGTGTGGAAGTCCAAGCCACACCTGGAAAACAGGATCTCTACCAGCTAGCCTGGCCAGTCATGCTGGTAGAGAAAGGTGGAAAGAAGCTGGCATCAGAGGGGCTTAAATGGCAGGAAAACAATTCATATAACTGTGCTATCACCCTAGAAGCCCAGAGAATGTTTCCCATGATTTGATTCATGAGATATTTCTCACTTGTCTTATCTGTGTTCACAGGTACATGACCATAGGCACTCGGATGTTGCATGAAAAAGAAATGTTAATCTAAACAATAAATGAATGCCCCTTAGTTTGCTATTTTTAAAAATATAGAATGCAAATCATGATAATTTTCTTCTTTGCCTGTTCTATAGATTTCTTAATTTGTTTTCTTATTTTATTGCTTTGGCAAGGGCTGCTAGTCCAACAGTGAATTACAGGGGTGATGTCATGTCTAGTAATTAGTTCCCTGTGCCCAGTTTATAGAATTGTGCATTCTTGACAAAAGAAAATACACAATTAGAGCAAGGTGAGATAGGAACCCAAGGAAACAGAGAAGGGACTCCATCTGTAGTATTGCAGTGGGTTCCTCCAATGCTGCAAAGACCCAGAGCAAGCATCAAGGAAGATTTCCACTTAGAAGTCATTCTTTTCCACAAAGGAGCCTTCCAGTCATCCCACAGAAGTGGATTCTTACATTAAATCTCCAAATCACCACGTAGCCTTGCAGTTTCACATTATGTTAGTGGTAAATCATGAATTATGAGCTTAAAATAGCTTTAAACTGACAAAACTGCATCCAGTGATTTCAGATCCCATGTTAACTACATGAATTGTGAAACCAATGTTAAAGTCGTTTCCACAGCATTGGATTAAATTGGATAGCAGGTTACTTGGGCTCATAACTGCTTTAACATCTGTAAGATGCATTCGCTGGTATGATGCTAAGGCAGACATAACATCAATAAGAGAGCTTCTAATAAATGAAAGAATATAGATTGCTTCATATGTTTTAGTGAAGAACTCATGAAATTCACATTCTGTGGAATAATTTTGGTTGGCCAGGGTAGGGGTAGGGGTAGGGGCAGTGGGCAGTGTATACAGGCTCAGTCAAAAGAAGCCAAATATTTTTCATGTGGTAACCACATAAGCAAAGTTACTTTAAGACAAATCGTGTCTTCTTTCCAAAAGTCACTTGAAAAGTAAATAAATTTATAAAAGAAAATTAGTGCATCAATATATTTTTCAAGACAACTATACAACTGCAGTAAGTTAGAACAAGATTTGTCTGAAACATAACAGGAAATAATAATGACAAGATAATGGCTAAAATGATAATGACAGTGTTCTTTCCCTAAATAGTACTCCACTAAAATATAGCATCTTAAAAACTGCTGGTGAGCAGATCAGGAAATGAGCATCATTAGTCCTGACACTAGAAATTCATGTAGAAAGGTCATGTTTTCACAACATATCAGCTTGTTGGTTCTGCCAGTTTAATATAAAAATTAGTAGACAAATTCATGATAAAAAGTATCATGTTAGTCTTTTGTCTGCAGCGATCATAGAAACTGATTAGAAAAGTGAGATTGTGTACATCCCTGCGTGACAGAGCCTTGTGTACTGTCCAAGGTGCTGATTAAGAGATACCCAGGGTCATTCCATTTTGCAGCAATAGTTATCTCAGAGAAAACAGGACAGATCACCTCTGAATCCCTTTTCCCTGGAGAAAAGGGAAGGGCAGCATATGATTGGCCAAGCCCACACCAAGGAAGCACTGGACACAATAACACATACTACTATTATAACAATTAACATCTATCAAATGCCTCTTTCTGCCAGTTACTGTGTTAAACACTTTCCCTAGATTTTCTCTTTAATATTTACAATAACTCTATAAGGTAAGCATAATTATTATCATCCCTTATATATCAATATATCAAGATTGATATGTCAATATATCAATCTTAATATACAGAATGTGAATGCTAGATATTCAATAACTTGACAATTAGGAGGCCAAGGCAGGCAGATCGCTTGAGCCCAGGAGTTCAAGACCAGCCTGGGCAACATGGCAAAAACCCATCTCTACTAAAAATACAAAAATCAGCCAAGTGTGGTGGTACATGCTTGTCTCCCAAGCTTCTTGGGAGGCTGAGCTGGGAGGATCACTTGAGCCTGAAAGGTCAAGGCTACAGTGAGTCATGATTGTGCCACTGCACTCCAGCCTGGGCAACAGAGGGAAACCTTGTCTCAAAAAAAAGTAATAAATTAATTAAATAACTTGACCAAAGACATAGAGCTGCCAGGTGGCAACTCTGGGACTTGAACTAAAATCTCTCTCTACCCAAACTCTACATAAAGTTGGAGAAACTGTTAGGAAACGAGTTAAATTCACTTAGTTGGTGGTGGGCTCAAGGAATATCAAGAAGGTATTGGAATTAAGGACTCTAGATTTATGGGATCACAGTAAAAATTCTAAGGATGAAAGAAACAAACATTTATTCCTATGTCTAGCAAACATTTCCTGCAAGCCAACTGTGTTCCGAGTTTGGAGTATAAGGGGTGACCATCTGTAAACTTATTGATCTCAGGAAGCAGTGAATTAACTATAGACGAAAAAAAAAGAAAGAAAGAAAAGAAAGCATATGTAATAGCAAAGAATAGGGACTCTGGGAGCAGATACAGGAATCACGACTTCAATTTTCTGTTCCACCATCACTAACTGTGAGATCTTAGACCAGTCTCAACTTCTCTGAGCTTCAGTTTCCTCAATTCTTACGCACCTCAGAGGGCTTTCCTGGGGCCTAAATGACATAATTCAGATTCAATGTTTGCTAAAGTACCTAGCACATAGAAAGTGCCCAGGGAGTGATTAGCATTCTGCCATCTCATTCAAGTATCCTAAGGACTCTCCTGAGACCCGACACAAACAGGTGGAAAGTTGCGTATGAACAAGGTGTGAAACCTCATGTTTGTGGTTATGAAATGGATACAATACATAGCCCTCATACAGTGACCTACCAACATCACCCTCAAATTCCATGACAGTTACCCGGCTTACGAATACAGTCTAAAAACAACAGAAGTTGTCAGTGAAGGCACTGTTGAACAGGACTCCTAAATATTTATTTAACAGATATTTGAATTCACTTATGTGCTGTTCTACACATTTGATAAACACTAATTTGTTCAAAGTTCAAAATAACTATCAAGTGGGTGCCATCATTATCCCCATTTTAGAGAGAAAAAACAGAGACCAAAGAAGTTGTCAGTGAAGGCACAGTTGAACAGCATTCCTAAATAGCTAACAAATATTTGAATTCACTTATGTGCCGTTCTACACATTTTATAAACATTAATTTGTTCAAAGTTCTAAATAACTATGAAGCAGGTGCCATCATTATTTCCATTTTATGGAGAGAAAACAGACAAGAGAAGTTGTCAGGAAAGGCAATGTTGAACAGCATTCCTAAATAGCAAAGATTTGAATTCACTTACGTGCTGTTCTAAGGATTTTACAAACACTAATTTATTCAAAGCTCAAAATAACTCTGTGAAGTAGGTCCCATCACTATCCTCATCTTAGAGAGAAAAAACAGAGTCAAGACAAGTTAGAAGATTGGCTGAGGTCACACAGGAGAGACCTGGACCCTGCGATCTGACTCCAGGGTCTGGGGACTTAACTAGTATCCTGTATCAGCTCCCTGCAGTGAACTTCTGCCTCTGTTGAGATGAATCAGGGAAACAGCTTCTGTTGAACAATCAGATCCAGTAGAAAGTTCTCACAGGAAAAAATAAATAAATAAATAATAAAATAATTAAAAAAAAAAAAAAAAACGTTTCCAAAAATCCATGTTAGCTCCTGGCTATGGCAGCAGTTAGTCAAAGTGAGAAGCAGCATGCATCTCACATGGCGCACCCCTCACCGTCCTGGACACAGACAGCCTTAGTATTTATACTTTAGCCTCTGAAGTTTATTCCATGTAATAAACTCGAGGACCATAAATGCAAGCCTGAGCACACACCATGGCTCATTTGAGGACAGAAATATGATATTATTACAGAAAAACACATTGAAGTGGTAACTGACAAAAGTGTAGATACATTTGCTTCCCAGAAAACCATCTGAATGTCTTAAAATCTAATAAGAGATCTATCCGGGGCACAGGTACGCTATTCAACAACCAACTCACCTCTGGTTTATAGCAGGCATTTTTATGATGTTTTTATGGCTTTGATCTTGGAAGGATTTCTTAATAAAGCAGCTAAAACATGAAGCTGCTAGTGCAAAAGCCAGTCCCATACAGCAGAGGAGGGAGATTGTCCGAGACCTTGAAAATAATGCCCCATGCCTGGCAAAACTTAATCATCATCTGGTTCCATTCTGAGCAATAATCATGAAAGGCAGCCATGCAGACCGGCTTTCGGAAATACATTTCAATGAGCCAGGCCCATCGCCAGGCACGGAGAGGAGGCAGCACCCGACAGGAACATCATGGTTGTCATAGCAACCGCATGGCATGGCAGGTGAGCCTCTGCCCCCTCGTACTTCGGAGAGGAGGAGAGAAAATGAACAGGATGAGCAGCACTGTGCTAGATTCTGACCGGGAAGTCAAGGCCTGCTGCACTTGGGTTCCGGGTTTCAAGCAAGCCTATGTTTTCAATGCAGAGTTTTGTTTTTTGTTTTGTTTATCACTCCACAGTAGGCCTGCCCTGGCACCATGCACTCTGTCTGCCCGGATCTTCATTAGCCGGCTGCAGAATAAGAAGCACTGTGGCCCAGACCTTCCCCTCATGTGGCCTGCATAGGATAAATTCATATCCAACGGATCAAGGAGGTTTCTATGAAGCCCTGGAGACCGGTGATTCATTCTCACTGTTTGCATAATTTTTATCTTACCGTTTGTCTAAGATAAATGATTGGAACTCAGGAAGCGGTACCAATCAGGGTGCCATCTGGAAACAAATGGCACCTCCAGCTGGGATTCTGAAAAGTTAGACAAGGAATAATGTAGAGGGGCATGGGTAGAAGTAAAGTCCAGCCAGGGATGCTCAGGCACTCAGGATGGACAACCAAGCAACTGTGAGAAACTGGTGACCCTCACCCAGGAGACCCAGGCCAGGGGAGCTGGAGCCTTGCAGGGAGGTGCAGCCACTAGAAACACCCCACCAGGAAGGAATGGAGATGAGGGAGGCTCCCCACCTTCTCGCCTGCTACCCTCCCATCTCAAGATGGTGCCATCCCCGTTGGCCAAGCCCAAATGGAAGGCAGACAGCTAGAGCCCAAGTGTGCAGTGCAGTCCCCAGGACCAGTGTGGAGAGGAGCAGGAAGGGGTTCAGGATGAAACGTAGAGAAGGTCAGAGCACCAGGCCAGTGAGCAAGTGCACCTCAGGGCACTGTGCACCCTTAGGGCGTCGGTGCAGAGACGTCTCCCATCGCCTTGCACCTCAGCTTCCTGATCTAAACAAGATGGTCATATCCTGTTATGGGTTAAGTCATGTCCACCACCCCAAGTTCATATGTAAAGTCCTAACCCCCAGTGCCTCAGAATGTGACCTTGTTTGGAAATAGGGTCTTAGCAGACATGATGAGTTAAGATGAGGTCATACTGGAGTGGAGCAGACCCTCGTCTCACATGCCTGTGTCCTTATCCAAAGAGGACCTTTGCACACAGACCTGCACCCAGGAAGAATGCCAGGTGAAGATGGGCAGAGAGGGGTGAAGCACCTACCAGCCCAGGAACACCAAGGGTGCTGGCAGACAGAGTCAGGGAGAGGACTGCAGTGGAGCCCCCACAGCCTCAGGAGGACCCAGCCCTCCTGGCCCCTGGAGCTCAAGCTTCAGCCCCCAACTGTCAGGCAACACGTTTCTGTCTAAGCTGCCAGTTGCTCCAGCAGCCCGAGAAACTCATCCATGTCCCATCAGCCTGTCTGAAAATACAGGCAGGCCTGCCCTCAGCCACGCGAGTGACCTTGGAGGCAGGTCCCACCCCAGTGGGGTGAGCTGGGATGTAGAACACCCCTGCCTGGCCTCAGAAGCGGAAATCCCTTCTGAAGCCCGCAACCCAGGTGACGCCTTGGCAGACTCACCACAGACTCTGAGCAGAAGGCTTGGCTGAGCTGTGCCCGAACTCTCGACCCAGAGAAACCACAAGACAGCAAATGTGTGTTGTTTGAAACCACTGACTTCCTGTAATTTATCACACAGCAATCGGTGACAAATAGGTCACAGCTATAGACGACAAATTCAGCTACCTGGGGAGATTGATTTTTAAAAACACATTTTAAAATCCTCTTTTTTCCTGGACTTATCTGTAGACAACAGTGTCACCTTGTTCAATGCCCCGCCTTCATCTAGAGACATGACCACAGACCCTGGGGTCAAACCGCCTTGCTCCAACGCCTGCCCCTCTCCACTGCACAGCTGTGGCTTCAGCAAGCTACTTACTCCTGGTCCCTGTGACTCAGTTTCCTTACCTGAAAAGTCAGGTGATAACAGTGTCCACCTCATTGTGTTGCAGAAGGAAATAAATAAGCAAATAAGAGGAAATATGTGCTTAAGACAGTGTTCAGACTTGTGTCTGGCATAGAATAAATGCCCAGTGATGATGAGCTGTAATGATTACTATGGTTATGACAATGATGATTTGATTCTGTTCACCCAGGAATGAATCAACCACAAAATGCAACGGCAGAGGCTGATTCTTCCTGGGTCATTCTTGTCGGTTTCTTAGCTGACAGCATCCACTCAAGTTCTCCCCTCATTGTCTCATGGAGAAGAGCTCACTAATGACACCCTAACAATTAGCACCACAGATAAATCTGGAAATAAACATTTCCACAGTTATGATCAGTTTGGACATATGGGATCATAATATTCTGTGATCACCAACAGACACACCTCTCTCTGCAAACACACACAGCTGCCAGGGCGGGGCTGGGCTGGGCTTTGCACTTCCTGAGATTGATAGAGCAAATTGTCTTCCTCACAGTGATGGTGGCAGGCAGAAATCAGCCGCTGGCTACTTCCACTCAAATCAGGCTAAGAGCATGTCAGCAGCCATGCAGCTCAGCTCAACTCCAGGGACCCACAGAAGAATGAGGCACGCTGTTAGGTCAGCAGGGAGAGCCCCGGAGACAAAGGGAAGAGACTGGGAATGCAGCCGGCTTGTGGTCTCACTCACGGGGTTGGGTGTAGCAGTCAGAGGGCAGGTGGCCCCCTTGAGAAGGGCTGGTCCGAGCAGTGTGTCCAAGACCTGCACGGGCATCTGAATCCCCTGTGAAAAGGGCAATGCTGACCTGCTAGGTCCAGGGAGGAGTTTGCAATTCTGTTTCTAACCCGCTTCCAAGGGGATACTTTTCCTTGCTAAAATGTTGTTAAATGACATTTTGCTGTTAACCCTATAGACTTTCCAGGTAATTTATTAACTTGGTCATGAAATTGAAATTGTCAAATAGATTAGAAACTCACATTCTCCCTCTTTTTTAAAAGCTCATTAGTCTGTATTTTCATAATCTCAACTTCTGGTAACTTTATCTTCTCTTATGCCAATACCTTGATTTTAGATTTTATTTTAATAGACAATAAGTGCATGTATTTATGGGGTACAATGTGATGTTCCGATATATGTTTATATTACGGAATAATTAAATCCTGCTTATTATTGTATCTATTGTCTTATCTCTTTGTGGTGAGAAGATTTGAAATCTATTCTCCTAGTGATTTTCAAATATACAAAACATTGCTATTACCTACAGTCACCATGTTGCACAGGCAGTTCTCTTAGAATTTATTCCGCCTGACAGATATTTTGTATCCTTCCACCAACAATTCCCCACCCCCTACCCCATCCCCGCTCCCAACCTCTGGTAACCATCATTCTACTCTCTGCCTGCATGAGTTCAACTGTTTTGGATTTCGCCTATGAGTGAGATCACGTGCCATTTGTCTTTCAGCGCCTGGCTTATTTCACTTAGCATCGTGTCTCCCAGGTTTATCCAGGTAAGGGCAGATGAGAGGATTTCCTTCCTTTCATGGCTGATAGGACTCCACTGTGCATACACACCACATTTTCCTCATCCTCATATCCCTGAGGGACACTTAGGTTGATTCCACACCTTGGCCATGAACCTCATGCTCTCTTAACAAACACGATTCCCATTTGTTAGGGGTGGCCTGGGACTGTGTGCAGGGCACTGACACAAGTACGTAATTCACATTAGTTCTTGAACTCTCCAAAGCTCCGTGAGACCACATGCTGTAGAAACTAAGGGTGCAGGCTTGGAAGCCACATCGTGACTGTGTCAGCCTTGGAGCTAGCAGGTATTTAGATCCCAGATCCACCCCTTTGCAGGTATTTAGATCCCAGATCCACCCCTTTGCAGGTATTTAGATCCCAGATCCACCCCCTTTGTAACCAGATGACTCCGAGCAAGCTACTGTCTGCTCAAGGCCTCCGAAATTTCTTCTATAAAGTGAACAATAGTAACACCTGCCTCGAAGGGTTGTTTAGGACATGCTCTGCACCCATGAGGCATTTGCTCTTATTACTCACTCTGCCCCCAGTTTACAGAGAGGGAAACTGAGAATGGGAGAAGGGGGTAATTTGCTTAAAGGCAGACAGCTGGTCAGCGGCAGCGCTGCCACTCAATTACAACACATGGCCAAAGTCCAGGGTTTGTTTAATCCAAGATCTGGGAATTACAACTCTCCTAGACAGAGCCAAAAATGTGTGCTAAAGGCAAAGTATTATTGCAGGTAGAATTTCTGTTTCCCCCACCATATTCAGGTAATGTGGTAAAAGACTTCTTAAGTTCAAATTCCAGGCTATCATACTTATTTAACCTCCTTAACTTCATCTCCTTTTAAATTTCACGGCAGATTTGATTTGGGGGGAGGGCACAGTCAGGGGTCTCTGTTCCAGGGTTTCTCAACCTCAGCCCAATGGCCCTTTTGGTCTGGAAGATTCTTTGCTGTGGGGCTGTCCTGTGCAGGGCAGGAGTTTAGCCACACCTCTGACCTCCAGCCACTGGATGCCACTAGATCCCCCACCGGTAGTGACCACCCAAAATGTCTCCAGGCATTGTTCTCTGGGAGGCAGGAGGTGCCCCCCTCCCACTCCCATCTGCTTTGAGATCCTCAGTCTAATCTACCATAAACTTCATGGGCTATACTCTCCCCACAACATAGCAACGCTGACTCCTCCCGTGGCCAAGCTGTGCCATTCTGTGGCCCACGTTCATGAGTCAGGAGAGCAGCTCATCAATCGCATGTGTCTTAACCAAATGGGACCCTACTTGCAAAGGGTCCCATTGATCAACAGGCATAGATCAACCTGTTAGACTCCACCCAAAATATCTCATCATGGTTTCCCTCCCAATGCCCAAAAGCCTATATTGAAATTTTCTTGTAATCAAGTATTAAGGACTGAATTGTGCCCTCACATCCAAATTCATCTGTTAAAGCTTTAAAACCCCTGGAACCTCAGAACACGATGTTCTTTGGAACTAGAGTCATTGCAGATGAAATCAGTCAGGAGAAGGCCATGCTGGAGCAGGGTGGGCCCCTGATTTAATATGACCACAGTCCTCACAAAAGGGGGAAATGTGAGCACACAGACACCAATGCAAAGAGAACGCCATGGGAAGATAAAGGCAAAGGTCAGGGTGATGCTTCTGCACACCAACGAACCCCAGCGATGGCCACCAAATCACCAGAAGACAGGAGAGAGGCCAGAACAGGGACTCCCTCACACCCCTTAGAAAAAACCAACCCTGCCAACACCTTGATCTTGGACTTCCAGCCTTCAGAACTGGGAGGGAATAAGCGCCTGTTGTTTCAGCCATGCGGTCTGTGGTCTGTGGACCTTTGTCACGGCAGCACTAGCAATCGAATACACAGAGACACTTATTTTCCCAAAGCCCAACATATTTTACGTCTTCCTTCATTTTCCTGATGTCTCAAACCAGGGATTGAGGCAACATATTTAGGGAAGCTAGGCCCAGGTCAGTGTGGTTAAAAGACGAGCATCAAATAGTTATTTGGGAACCTGACTGATAAGAGCAAGGAACCCCAAACCCAGTTACCACCACCTTCTTAATTGCAGGAGTTTGTAAGCCTCTTTCTCCTTGATTCAGAGAACCCTAGGGCAGGTCCTTCTTGCATAATCAGGTGTGATTTTTCTAGCGAATCACATACAGAATACGGTTATGTTTAACTCCCAACTGACCATTAAACCCATGTGGTCATTTGTGTTAGCTCTGAAATGCATCTCAAATCCCATTTTTAAGCTAAGGGATGAATATTCACTAAACATAATAAAAGGGAGTTTCTGAAAGCAGAGGCAGCCATCCTAGTAACGCTTGACTCTGCCTTAGTTTTAACCCACACAACTCTTTTGCTGTACAAATCTGTTAAACAAATTTTAGGATGAGATCTTTCATTCTTCAGAGTTTGGGAAGAGTCTTAAATTTATCTGAATTTATCTTTTATTAATAATTTATTCTGATGGTTATATGATCAGGTAACATATGTTCACTGTCAAAAAATGTTAAAATATAGAAAAGTGGCCAGGCGCGGTGGCTCAAGCCTGTAATCCCAGCACTTTGGGAGGCCGAGACGGGTGGATCACAAGGTCAGGAGATCGAGACCATCCTGGCTAACATGGTGAAACCCCGTCTCTACTAAAAAATACAAAAAACTAGCCGGGCGAGGTGGCGGGCGCCTGTAGTCCCAGCTACTCGGGAGGCTGAGGCAGGAGAATGGCGTAAACCCGAGAGGCAGCGCTTGCAGTGAGCTGAGATCTGGCCACTGCACTCCAGCCTGGGCAACAGAGCGAGACTCCGTCTCAAAAAAAAAACTAGTTTGGATAGTCAGTTTCCTTTTTAATACCATCCAGCGCCTAATGGGTTGGGCTTAGCAGCCTTCTGGTCCCCTTGTAGCCCGAAATTATGGCAACTAATTTTGTAATTTCAGTCCCTTTGGGGTAAAGTAAATGACTCCTTTTCCTTTTTCTCATGTGTCCATCTTTTTTCTTGGTTTTTGCGGGGGACACTAAAACTTAATAGAAATAAGGCAAAAGTTAGACCAAAGAACCGCAGTGCCTGTTTTTCTTCCAGGCATTTTTTGTTACTTCCAAAGTGGCAATATTTTAGAAATTGATTTTGCAAATGGGTAAGATGAAAATGGTCCTCCATGCTTTTTAACACTTTCTGGCATATATATCATTGTTTTTTTTATTTTTTTTAATTAAGAAAAAGCCTGGTGGGGGTGGGGGGGAAGGGAACATCCTTTACACCGTAGATTTTTGCTCAGTTTTAAATATTCTTACTATCCAAAGGACAATTTTTCCACTACATCAAAATGATTTAATGGGATGAAAATTTTCTTCCTAAGAGTTTTTTCCTATTGGTTTTGGTTCTAGGCAGAAATTAACTGTCACTCCATTTTGCTTTGCACCCAACCCCATGTAAGGGGGAGCCTATTATTATTTAACAATTTTTTACAAGTTAGCAAAGAACGGGTCTTTTGCAAATCGAGGAAGTTGAATATGGAATTTTAAACTTCAAGTTAAATTTCAAAGGTTTTTACTTCCCTTAATATTCCAATTCTTCCTTCTCTTTTCTTAAATCTAAGTCTTACTGTTCACCCTGTAACAATGTTTTTAAATTAACTGATTTAAATTCCCAAATCACTTATAATTTTGGCAAACGAAAATTCATGAGGTTTCCAACAGATGCCCACTAGGCCGATCCGTTCATTACTCCCCCTCCCATTTTTCTAGCTTCATTTTGGGAGGCTCACCGAACGCTAGATTGAAGGCCAGTGATAGGTGATGGGGTTTCTACCACAGCGTCACGGAGACTCCGAGTAGCTGGGATGTTGCCTGGCGTACATGGGTGTATAACCCGTCTCTACTCAAAAAAAATATAAATAAACAAAAACGTATGCCGGGCGAAACCTTTTTGCTGTGGTGGCTGTTCCGCGTTGTTGGGTAGTGTGTGTTCGCTTTCTTGTCAGAGGATCGGCAGACACAGGAAGGGCAAGATTTCTGTTGTCCCAGCTACTCGGTGAGGCTGAGGCAGGACGAATGGCGTAAACCCGAGAGGCAGCGCTTGCAGTGAGCTGAGATCCTGGCCACTGCACTCAGCCTGGGCACAGAGCGAGAATCAACGTCTCAAAAAAAAATAAAAATAAAAATAAAAAAATAAAAAAAATATAGAAAAGTGCAGAAAAATGACAGGAAAACTATCAAACTCTGCAAAAGTGATGGTACCTTTAATATGTGAAATAAAGCATAAAATCAGACACAAGGAGAGGAGATATGTCATCAATTTTAAAGTTTAAGTTTTAAAATATATATCCCTTACTCTTTTAGTGCCTTCTTTTCTAATACTTAGCAAATGAAACATTTGTATGTAATCTAAAATTGGATTTTATTAACTTACTTCAAAGCCATCCTCTGTGAAACTTAGAATACTTTATTCACAAGGAACAATAGCTCCATAAAAGTCTTAATAGAGTGGAGTTTTATCTGCTAGAAATAGAAAAAGCAATTTAAGCCAGCTTAATTGAAATGGAAAATTAAGAGTTTACCTAGCTGGAAGTCCTGGCATAGATCAGCCTTCAGGAATGACTTGATCCAGTCATTTCTACTCTTTTCTGTATATCAAACTTGTGGTCACACTGGAATGACATGGGTTCAGCAGGACCAGTTACCTTTGCTTGACAGCAACCAAGGGAAGGAAGTAGAGCAGTACTTCCAGAAGCTCACATAGAAGAAAGAAAAACCTTTTCTAGTAGTCACCTGTGAGCCTCTCCTCATCTCTCATTGGCCAGAGTTGGATCACATCCCCTGTCCAGGACCAACCCCTCATAAAGGCTGGGGTTCTAAGGCCAAAGGAGCTTGGCCTTGGCTACAAGGGTGAGGTCCTTGGAAAAGGGGTGGATAACTAAAAAAAAACAGCAGCAGCTGGAGTTCTGTTTGGCAGGAATAAATGAAAAATGGATGTCAGTAAGCAACGAAGTGCCTTCTCAATTCTGTAAGAGTGGTCTGTATCTGACAACTTGTCAGAATTCCACTGGGCACATTCAAGAGTGAAGGGAATTTGAAAGGCAGTGGAAAATCACTGAGCTGGGAGTAACTCACTGTGCATTTAATAAAATCTAAGCAAAAATCTCTGACAGTGTAGCTTGGTATGACGGACGGCTGGCCGTAGACAGCTTTTGACTTTACTGATCTCATCTCTCTTTCTAACTGAGGACTAAACTAGAAGCTAAAAACCTATTCACGCTGCATAAAATGTATCTGCTAAAACGTTGTTATCCTGAGTTTGGTTCTAAATCTAAGAGGGTTTTTCAAAAAGCATTTTAAAATCTTAAGAGCAAGTGACACACAAGGACCCACCCTGTCAATTTCACATTCCCATTACCCCTTAAACCAGTCTACATTTTTCTTCCACAAATAAGTGAATTACCAGACACTTCAAACGCGTTCTGATGCCCTGCCAAGCCTCTTGCTCAAAAGACATCTGGTGGCATCTCCCGCTGGAAGTCCAGTGATTAACCTGAGCATGAGAAGGCTAAATTGGTTCAAATACCAGATGGAAGAGAAGATCAAATGGTTGCCTGAAAGTCAGTGGGGTTGAATTTCCAGATCAAAGGTTAATAGCGAAAGATTTAGGATTCTTCTACAATTATTAATTAAGCTGTTCAAAGGAATGGCACAGTCAGACTTCACAGGGACTCAAGTATGAAAACGGCGACTCATCATTGAGACTATACTGGGAGCTTTCATTTCTAATGCTAATATCCTTTGAAAGGATAAAAAAATATGCCCTACTGCAGCAGGGGCTTTATTTAAGTGCAATTATTTTTTCAGTGATGCTTATTTAAACCTTGAGCCGCGTTGGCCATTTCAAGCCAATTGTGAAGTCATCCCAAATGTACACTGACCAGAGGTGGGGGCATAGGTACCCTCGTCTCTCCTCCATGTAATAAACCTCACCCCTCCACCAACCCAGCAGCTAGAGCGATCCTTTTAAAATGTAAGTCAGCTTGCATCATTCCTCCATCTAAAACCCTGCAGTGGTTTTCCGTTTCAATTATACAAAAAAGCCAAAGTCCTTCCTAGGCCTGCCGGCTCCACATAACCTGGCTTTCCGGGCTTCTCTGCTGCTACGTTTTCTCCTCGCTCACTCCACCTCTGCCATAGCAGCCTCCCTGCTGTTCCTATACAAGCCGGGCAGTCACAGCCCCAGGGCCCTTGCACCTCTCTCTGTCTCCTCTTCCTCTTCTCCCAGGTACCCACATGGCTAACTCCCCGACCCTCCAGGTCTTTGGTCATATTTCATCTGAGGCCACCTTGACCACCTTTTAGAACTTTTCAGGTGTCCCCTTCCTCCTTACTTTATTTCCCCAGTCTTTTTAGCACTGTGTTTTTTCCCCAAAGCATTTCTCATTTAAATGTGCCAAATCTTTTACTTTTTTCTAACATTTTAAAAATTGGGGTGAGATTCACATAATATATAATTATTTTAGAGTGAACATTTCACCAGCAACAAGGGTGCAACAAATGGGAGATGCAAAGGAAATCAGGGAGATGCAAAGGAAATGGGGTGTATACATAGGATGGAATATTATTCAGTCTGAAAAAAGGAAGGACATTCTACCACTTGCAACAGCATGTCTTGGATAGACCTCAAAGACATCGTGCTAAGTGAAATAAGCCAGCTGCAGAAGGACAAATACTGTAACACTCCTTTTAATATAAGGCCTCTAAACAGTGGTGGTTAGCAGGGGATATAAGAGGGGGATATGGGGAGTTGTGGTTCAATGAGTTTCAAGTTCACTGATATGCAAGATGTATTAGTTCCAGAGATCTGCTTTGCAGCACTGAGCCTACAGTGAATAAGGTACTATGCACTTAAAATTGTGTTAAGAGGGTAGACTCAATTTAAGTGTTCTTACCACACACACACAAAAGGACAAAGAAACACAAGAAAACTTTTGGAGGTGAAGAGTGTGTTTATTACCTTGATCATGGTGATAACATGAATGTGCACATATGTCCAAACCTAAACTGTATAAAGTTTTTGGTTTCCAATTATACCAACGTAAAGCAGCAGGGGGAAGGAAATGTAAGTCAAAACCACAATGAAATACTACCTCATCCCCTTTATGATGCCTACAATTTTATTTGTATTTATTTTTTTGAGAACTCTGTCACCCAGGCTAGAGTGCAGTGGCATGATCATGGCTCACTGCAGCCTAGACCTCCCAGGTCCAGATGCCTATACTTAAATAATTTTTTTAAAAGTGGAAAGTTACAAATGTTGTCAAGGATGTGGAGAAATTGGAACTCAACCCTTGCTGGTAGGGATGTAAAACGGGAAACAGGGTATGGAGGATTTTAAACACAGAATCAGCTATGACCCAGCACTTTCAATCTCTAACTAGGTATATATCATCATCAGCTGTCTCTCCCCAATGGATCATGAGTTCCACGAATCAATGATGTTGTTTTGTTTGATGCTGGATTCCAGCACCTATGGTAGTGCCTGGAAAAGAGTTGGGCTCAAACTATGTGTCAATTAAGTGGATACACATGTGGTTGCTTCCTCATTCTCAGAAAAGAACCAAGCCGTCCCTCATTTATCACTATTTCTAGGATAACCATGAGCTCCCTGCTAGTAGATACTAGCAGAGATTCCTGCTAGTATCCCATCTACAAAATCCACCCCTTTTCCCTCTTTTCAAAATTATTTTGTAGCTCAATAACATGTTTGGGGCCTTTCTTTGTAGATCTTTTTACTTATTACCATCACATTTGTTCACACAGCAGCACAAAGGGTGATATGGAAAACACTGTTAATGAAATAAATAGAAAGCATTTATTTCAGGGCTGTTGCCACACAGCATTTCAATTTTGCTGGAGATGGGAGAGGGAAGAGCCAATTCACTGCCATATTCGATTGTCTTTAAAATAATATTGTTTCTACTCTCAAAAATGAATGGTGACAATGTGAAAACCCATATCAGAGATGATGCATTTTCTTCCTTGCAGGCTTGTCAAGTATCAGTTCCTAATGAGAACTATGCAATGGAATTTGTCATTGATAAAGTGGGTCAAATCCGTAAACTGCCTGCCCAAGGTCAAAGGCTCTAATCTGCCAGCCCATACGCTGAATTCATTTTGCTCAGTCTGCATAGTGTTTAATTTTTTTCATTTGTTGCCAATTTATACACACAACACACACACTCACACACACACAAACACACTCAACAGCCCTAGCTTCTAAAACATATCAGGTGTTTGGGCAATTCTGGGCCCCAATTCCTATAAGGCAATAATAAAGTGGAGCTGCTATTGCCCCTCTAGACAAGACATGCAAGGTGGCTTGAAAAAATATGTGCACAAATTACCTGATGCTCCCATCTTTAAGGAGATGGAGATTAACTTGATTATGGGCTCAACTTAGTGGCTTGCTTCTAACAGAACAGGGAAGCCGTGACATGTCACTTCTGAGGTTAGGTCACAAAAAATACTGTGGTTCCTCTCTCCTTTGCTGTTCTGGAAGCAGCAAGCTATCATTCTATGAACAGCCTATGGAGAGGTCCTTGAGCTGAGGGTCAAAGCCTCCAGCCAATGACCAGCAAGGAACTGAACCTGCCAGCAACTACGCCAGACAGCTTGGAAGTGATTCATCCACCAGCTTCAGCTGAGCCTCTGGACTCTGCAGCCCCAGCCGACAGCTTGACTGCACATCTCGTGAGAAGCTGGAGCCAGACCAGCCAGCCAGGCCACTTCTAGGATCCTAACCCTCAGAAATGGTGAGATCACCAGAGTTTGTTCTTTTAAATTGCTAAGTTTGGGGACAATTTGTTACACAGCACTTGAAAACTGATACAACACAGTAACTAATACAATACCATGCTGCTGAATGTCTCCTAGGGCTGCATTAAGGGATTACCACCCCAGCCTTCGTGTTTTTCAGCTCCCTTTAACGGGCAGAGGGCAGCTGTGCCTACAGCTTGGATGGTTAGGGTGGGCTTAAATGCACAGGAAACAGGAGAGTAGGAAATGCTTTCAAAGGCAGAGAGTCGGAAAGGAAGGCATAGCGAACATGAAAGAGGTGAAGGAAGTTGGTGTAAAGAACTCTGACCAGACTAAACTCTGGGAAAGTCAAACACAAAAAACAACCAGGGAAATTAAAATTCTTTATAAGCAAGGAAGCTTTTGAGATATCTAGATGGGTGAAATTTTTATAAGTATTCACGTAATCATTATGGATTCAGAAGAAAGAACAGTGGATTAAAGACACAGAACATTTTTGTAGACCCCAGGTTTCCACATGATCTGGCACCTGGCATATGCAACACAAGAAGGCAGAGTCACTTGTCCCACTACAAATTGATTACTAGAAAGGCTGATGCTTATTAATTTGCATATGTCCTGATAAATGCGAGTTTGTAACATCACCATATTAGGATTGCGCTCATGTGCACTCTGATGTACTTTCCAGGCCGGAGCATGTCTTGTCTCCTCTGGAACCCACCCTTCTATCCCCCACTCTGCCTGAAGGGACACTGGAGGGAGACAGAATGGGGGAGAGGGAGGTCTTTGTCCCATTGTTTCCCGATAACTGGGCACTGGCACATCCCTGGGAAGGGGCAGCAGGTTCCTACTTGCCGTTTTCCCATATTTGCAGGCTCAGCATCACACATCCCCCCCGGCATAGCAGCCACAGTGGCCAGCACTCCGCTCTCAGGGGTCTGAGTCCCCTCCACCCTGCCTCTGAGTCTTAATCATCCCACCTCTTCCCCCTGGTCCTCCAGCCTTGTGGGGGAAGCCACTCAGCATCGTCTTTTTAGGTCTCTATTACCCGGCCTGCAGTTCTTCATAGGGAATTCTCTCTGTGGAAATAATTAACACGGGCTCTGTCTCCTGACTCTGCCCCACCTGATACACCTGTGCCTTTCAGCGCACCTCGGCCTGTCTTACCTATGACTTGGAGCCATCCCACGAACATCACCTGCCATGCACCAAGAAAAAAACAAAGACCCGTGGTCCCAGGACCATTATATATGATGTTTCTTCCAAAAGGTAGCCTGCTGATTAGAAATCTAACATCAGATGTCCCTCCATTCCAAATTAGTTAAGGTTCTCTCCATTGTCAGCCACAGAAATGGCCTTTGGCTGTCTTAAGGTAGAATGTAATTTATAGGAAGAAGGCAGGGTTTCTCATAACTTCTAAAGCAAAGCTCAACCAACCAACCTTGCAAGAGGGGAGACCGAGGACATCTCAGGGGACTCAGCCTGGGGGTGGGGGTTGAGATCTTTCTCTTCTGTGGCTGTTTCTCACATGCTTCAGCTTCCCAGACACCTGGCTCCTCTGCCTCCTGGCCTGTAAGTTCCCAGGAACCCAGATCTGACAGTCTGATTGGATCAGTGGTGACCCTAAGTCAGCTCCTATACAGGACAGAGTTCTCTGCTATGCACATAGACCCTGGGGCCAGTCCCAGAGAGCTGTGAGCAGACATTCAGCCCTTGGATCCGAACTTCTAATTCTGGGTTGACAATGACGTGATCTCCTCTGGGAAACCCAGAAGCAATGGAGAGACAAGCTCTGCTGCTCAGGAGACTCCAGTGGCAGTGGCAGTCTCTGCCAGATGAACAGCCCCTTTGCCAACTCGATCTGTGCGCTTCTTCCCAAGTGCTCAGAGCTAAATGCTTTGCTTTGAGACATCTGTTGAAAACACTTCCAGTTCCCCAATCCCACAGTCATGTTTCTTACATAAATGATTTGATACACACTATTTCGCAAACTTTTTTTCCAGCCAGCTCCTGGGAGGTGGGCAGAATTATCTGAGTGCCAAGAGGGCATCTGCTGAGTAGGAAAAGCTACTTCTGGATCCCAGGGCATCATCCAATGGAAAAAACCCGAATTCTTAGAGTTGATTTCTAAAATGCCACGTGCCCTCCTCACACAGCCACTGTAACTATTGGAGCTGTGTGTTAGTGATGGGGCACCTATCTGACATCTACTGCCTTGGAGACCCCCGCACTGAGAAGCTGGGGCAGACAGGACATCCTCATGCATTTTATGACTGTCTTCAGTTCCGTGTATAAAACCTTGTTCATGTAGGATCACATGAAGCGGATTGGGAGCACCTACTAGACAGTCCACACTCTGCTAGTCCAGGACACGTCAGCTCCCAGGGCCCTGGGACAGCCTCGTCCAGTTCTAAGTGAACCATGTGACCACACGAACCGCATGACCTCGGTCACAACCTGCACGGCAGGCATCAGACTCATGAAGAAACATCAGGAGGCGGCTTCCAGGGAAGACAAAGCCTTGTTAGCTTAAAGAGCAAAGCGTCCCCCTCCAGCCAACTCATTAACAGAATCCCAGGCTCTCTCTTCTCATGCCTGGTTCTTCTCCAAAAACCCACCACACTCCACTGACTCTTGAGAAAGCCGGGGCTGAGCCACACAACCTAAAACCAGCTGTCCCCAACTGGAACCAATACCTGTCTACAGAAACTGACACGAGATATGGGTTGGATCTGCGTCCCCACCACATCTCAGGTTGAATTGTGAGCCCCAGTGTCGCAGGTGGGGCCTGGTGGGAAGTGATTGGATCACGGTTTATACCATCGCCTTAGAGCTATTCTCCTGAGAGTGGGTTCTCACGAGATCCGGCCATTTAAAAGTGTGTAGCCCCTCCCTCTTCTCGCTTGCTCCTGAGTTCACCATGCAAGACACCTGTTCCCTTTTCACCTTCCACCGCAACTCAACGTTTCCTGAGGCCTCCCCAGCCATGCTTCCTGTACAGCCTGCAGAACCCTGAGCCCATTAAATCTGTTTTCTTTATAAATTACCCAGTCTCAGGTATTTCTTTACAGCAATACATATATGGCCTGATACAACATGACATGGCCAATTATTTGCATTTAAAAGGCATCTACTTAATGGTTTATATAAATAATGAACTCATTGGAAACCTACCTTGCCCTGCACAAACTCATTTCACACACACCTTTACGAGGAAGGAATGCCAGCATGTTTGTATGAAAATCACACACCTTGATTATTTCCAAAATACCAAAGCACAGCCCAGGTCTGCTCAACAGGAAGATCCACTCTCTTTCCTCTCTCTGTGATTTATTAAAATGTGGAATTTTAGGCCAGGTTTGGTGGCTCACACCTGTAATCCCAGCACTTCAGGAGGCCAGGGCAGGAAGACGACTTGAGCCCATGAGTTTGAGACCAGCCTGGACAACATGGTAAAGGCCCATCTCTACAAAAATTACAAAAAACTAGCCAGGTATGGTGGATTGCACCCGAAGGCCCAGCTACTTGGGAGGCTGAGGTGGGAGGAAAGATTGAGCCTGGGAGGTGGAGGTTGCAGTGAGCTGAGATCACACCAGTGCACTCCAGTCTGGGCAACAGAGTGAAACTCTGTCTCAAAAAGAGAGACAAAACAAAAACCCTGAAATTTTAAGCTCTTTATGGGAATAAACGTCAGAAAGGAGGAAAACGTTGATATGTCAACACCTGAAGAATAGCATAAAACAGGAGCTACAGAATGTGACAGGTAAGAGGTGAGGCCCTGGAATTAGACAGACCTGGGCTAGACCGCCTGCTCGACACCTGCTGTGTGGCTGTGGAGGAGTCGTCTAGACCGCCTGCTCTCTGCACTGCGGAGGAGTCGTCTACACCACCTGCTCCCAGCCCTCTGTGGAGCAGTGACTCTAGCAGTTCCCACACACAGCATCATACAGGACTCTGACCTGATGAGAACAGTGTTAAGTGCAACATCGGGTCCTTCTTATGTACTTTCACAAACATGATCACGACCGGGAATAATCAACAAAGGTCACAGAATAAAAATAACCGCAGCAGTTAAAGCACTAGCGTGGCCAGGTGGTTTTCTTGAAGCAGGTGGATAAAGGAGAAATTAACTCAGCAAGTGCTTATTGAAGGCCTGCTATGCACTGGGGGATATCGCTGGTGCTGGGAACACAAAGATGGGGATGAAACAGGCACAGACCCTGCCCTCATGGAGCTTAGAACTGAATTTGTGGCGGGAACTGAGGAGAAAATGCCACGAAAGAAAACATGTGGTGTCTTTGTTTTGGCATTTGAGGGAAGGGGCCTAATCCGCAGCGGGAACAGGGCTGAGTTCCAGGAGGAGGAGGAAAGAGACAGGTTTTAATGGCTCCGCATCATAAAAGGAGAAGGATTGGGGGGTTACTAGAGATGGGGGGAGAGAAGTAGCTCAGCCAGGGGAGGAGACGTTACTAGACATGGCGGGAGAGAAGTAGCTCAGCCAGGGGAGGGGATGCAGGAGGCCCCGATGGAAAACAGTCACGCAGGGGTCCCCGCAAAGGGAACGACCCTGGCGGGTCCAGGAACTGCAACCCCCCACCCCCGCCAAGGCTCAATGTCTAGTGGTTTTTGACCACCCATTTGCTGCCGCACACAAGCCTCAGCTGCCGTGTCTGCTACTGCTACCCACAGTAACTTTTTTTTTTTTGTTTTGGAGACAGAGTCTTACTCTGTTGCCCAGGCTGGAGTGCAATGGCACAATCTCAGCTCACTGCAACCTCAGCCTCCCAAGTAGCTGGAATTACAGGTGCCCACCACCATGCCCAGCTAATTTTTATATTTTTAGTAGAGACGGGGTTTTACCATGGCCAGGCTGGTCTTGAACACCACAGTAACATCTTAATGCCCAGACAATTGGCACCACCTGTATACTCAAGACCCTCCCATGCCGTCCCACCCCACTTGGGACAAAATGGGAACCTCACTGTGGCCTCTAAGCCTGTTTGTATCTGGCCCCATGACCTCTCAGACCTGCCGTCTGCTGTGTCCCCTTCACTCACTCGGCTGCCCCACACTGGCCTCCCTGTGGCCCCTCACACACCCAGGGAGCCCACATCAGGGCTGCACACGCTGCCCCTTCCCACCTGGACACCCCTAGAGCACCCTCCACCCTGAGCACCGTCCCCAGAGCACCCTCCACCCTGAGCCCCGTCCCCAGGGCACCCTCCACCCTGAGCACCGTCCCCCCTGAGCACTGCCCCTGGAGCACCCTCCACCCTGAGCACTACCCCTGGAGCCCCACCCTGAGCAGCTAATTTTTATATTTTTAGTAGAGACGGGGTTTTACCATGGCCAGGCTGGTCTTGAACACCACAGTAACATCTTAATGCCCAGACAATTGGCACCACCTGTATACTCAAGACCCTCCCATGCCGTCCCACCCCACTTGGGACAAAATGGGAACCTCACTGTGGCCTCTAAGCCTGTTTGTATCTGGCCCCCATGACCTCTCAGACCTGCCGTCTGCTGTGTCCCCTTCACTCACTCGGCTGCCCCACACTGGCCTCCCTGTGGCCCCTCACACACCCAGGGAGCCCACATCAGGGCTGCACACGCTGCCCCTTCCCACCTGGACACCCCTAGAGCACCCTCCACCCTGAGCACCGTCCCCAGAGCACCCTCCACCCTGAGCCCCGTCCCCAGGGCACCCTCCACCCTGAGCACCGTCCCCCCTGAGCACTGCCCCTGGAGCACCCTCCACCCTGAGCACCGTCCCCGGAGCCCCACCCTGAGCACCACCCCTGGAGCAGCCTCCACCCTGAGCCCCGTCCCCAGGGCACCCTCCACCCTGAGCACCGTCCCCAGGGCACCCTCCACTCTGAGCACCCTCCACCCTGAGCACTGCCCCTGGAGCACCCTCCACCCTGAGCACTACCCCTGGAGCACTCTCCACCCTGAGCACCGTCCCCAGAGCACCCTCCACCCTGAGCAGTATCCCAAGGGCACCCTCCACCCTGAGCACCGCCCCTGGAGCAGCCTGCACCCTGAGCACTGTCCCCAGAGCACCCTCCACCCTGAGCCCCATCCCCAGAGCACCCTCCACCCTGAGCACCGTCCCCGGGGTACCCTCCACCCTGAGCACCGCCCCCAGAGCACCCTCTACCCTGAGCCCCATCCCTGGAGCACCCTCCACCCTGAGCACCGTCCCTGGCTGCACTCTGATGGTCGGCCTGTCCCAGCACCCCGGGTCACCTCCACCCCTTTGCTGCTTCTGCACTGCTGCATCCACGCCAGCCTTGGCCATTGGTGTTTCTACTGTTTGTCTCCCAGCTAGCGTGTGCTCTGAGAGCAGACTCACTTCCGTTCCCTGCTCCAACTCCAGTGTGTGAAACAGCGTGGCCGAGAGTCATGAGGAAGGCCGGGGATGAAGGAAACTTAGCACCAGTGACAGGGACGAAGCAGCCACAGTGTGGACCAGCCAGGGAGACAAAGGCCCCCAGCCCCTGGAAAGGCCACAGAAGTTTTAGGGGAAGGGGCTTCCCACTGCACACACCACAGAGGTCCCAGTGACTTGGACACATCAGCAAAAGCTGCCTCTGAAGATCCAGGCGCTCCTGAGTCACAAATGCACTCGCAGTAACCCCAAACATGGAATCACCCCCAAACCAGCACTCACAAGAAACACATTGATTTTCCTTCTTCCCGGCTCGCATTAGCGTCAGGTATAGAAGGGACCTTCCCGTGGACACTTGGCTCCCTGGGCCTGACGGCGGACTCGTCCTTTACAAGGCTGCTGGAGACGACCTGGTTCTTCCATCCCTTTCCCCTCTGTGCAGGTTTTATTCGGCTGCATGAACTTGCTGGATGATTCTAGAAAGCTGACAGGGGCAGGGATGTGACAGCAATTTCCACAGCATGATGTGCTGTTATGAAAAGCACTGCTACAAAACAGACATAAGAGACGCAAACAGAAGAAGGCAGCTTATGCTCCTTCAAGTTCATTAATCCAGAGGCTGTGCAGGAACCCACATGGTTTCCAGGTGGCGAAGGGGCAGTGCTCTGGGGAACCCTGGCGCACAGCCAGCACGTGTGCAGCAGGACGGCCTGCATGTGCTGTCACCACAGGACGGGGCCTGAGGGACGCGCCAACCAACTTAGGGGACAGGTGGAGCGAGGCAGGAGCCAGGGTAGGAGCAGGGTCAGGAGGGCTGTGGGAGCTGTGAGGAGGGACCCAGATTCCGCCACAGGGCATCCTTCTCCCCGGGGGACAAAGCTGTCCACGGCAGCTGCGAGTGACGAAGCCTTCTTCCCACAGCCACTGCTGGCTGCAGCCAAGCAGATCCAGTTCAAGCACCCAGCGCCTGCCGCAAAACGTGGTCAGACCGCAAAGCAAACATGGCAGCCTTTGAGAATGAGTGAGGCAACGCTGCAGGCACCCTAAAGCACTGGTTTCATCAGAAGAAAAGGCACATATGTATTTATTCTATATATCTATACTTATTCTATATTTCTGTTTATTACATACTATACATAGTATAAATATTTTTATATTTGTATATTGTAAATAACAAAGCAAAAGACTCGGAGCGTAGAGATGACGATTGCAAAAGTAACTGTTGGATTGCAGTAGGATCACAGGTCAGTATTTTTAAATATTCTTTATTGTTAGGATGATACTTTAAAAGACAGATAAGTGTTCATGCGCACATGTATGTATGTGCATGTGTGCATGTGGGTGCACATGTGTGAGGTGCGTATGCTTACTGGAGATATAGATGTGCTCAGAAAATGAGCTGCATAAATGCATCAGCGATTCTCTGATCTGGGTCTAATTAGACATCAGTGATGGGTCTGAACAGTCTTTGAAGTTCGGAGATGTGACTCCAGGACAGGGCAGGGTGGGCTGACCCCCACCTGGGGGGCCAATGGCGTGTCTGGTCCCCAGTGACAGGGGGTAGCCAAGGACGTGGGCACAGGAGTGGGGCAGGAAGGTGCCAGTGGAGAAACGCAGGAAGCCTGGTCAGCATGACACAGCCAAGCTGCCAAACTTCAGGATATGGGTCATTTTGAAAGCCCTCTAGGCTGATCCAGGCCTGGAGCATGGCTGTCCACGCAGAAATCCCATCCCCAGCAAGTCCCCCCGACACGCTCCCCTCCAGCTCACTTTCCAGCCTCCACCCACATCTCCGCAGGCACGCATGGAATTCAGAAGTGAAGGGAAAGAGTTGCCAATTCTGATGGGAAGGAAAATGGCAAGCAGAGAACTAAGCAGCTGCGTCTGTCTCCCCGAGCGGGTTTTCACGTCAAGGGATTATCACCGCACTAAGGGATGACATGCAGGGAGGTCAAGCTTAAGTTCCCCCCTTCAGAGGGATTTAAAATGAAATATAACTAGCAAACAAGGAAAATCTAAATGAGAAAAATTCTCAAACAGATCAAAAGGAAACCTTATCATAAACACTGTTTTGTTTCTGGCTGGAGCTAAATAAATGCAAGATGCAGCAGTTTGAAAAACAGCAGCAGGTGTCCTGTGTGTTGGGGGGTGGTGGACGGTGACACCCACAGCCCCCGTGTTCATCACTGAGGAGGACACCCCACATGGACAGCCACCTCCTTCCCTAGGAACTCAGACTCAAGGGAAAGAACTCTTCTTCCCCAGTCAGCCTAAGAAAACCCCCACGACACAGTCAAATTCTCATCTCATTCTATTGCCAACAACAGAAGAGAATTCTGGGGCAAGTTATTTCCTTTTAAAGAAGTCTGTGGTTGCCATCATTTTACTTTTTATATAAAAGCTCCCAGTGTGTGCGAGAGACACGGAGATGCATCACTGGTAGGCCCCAGGCAGCTTTACCTTTCTGATCTGAGGTCTCACAAGCTCCAGCATCAGCAGCACATCAAAGTTGAAACTCCTGGGAGCACAGGAAGACTAAACAGCAGTCCCTGGCTTTTCTCCAGGACTCCAGAGAGGTCATCAGAAGCCCCACTGCCCACCCCGGGGCTCACACCCCCTCTGCCACCGCCTCCCTGTGCATAAGCTCCTTGGGCACTGTGGCTGTCACCCACTGCTTGCCAACCCTGGTTCGCTCTGTCCACTCACAGGGAAGACAACTTCCTGGACGCCTTCATTAGTTAGGCCCATGCGGCCAGGTCTCACCACGTATTGTGAGCAGAAGACCTGAGCACTGATGCCCTGTGCCCAGTCCTCCAGAATCACATCCCCCACCCCCAGATGCCCTGTGCCAAGTCCTCCAGAATCACCCCCCACCCCTACCCTCTGGCAGTAGCCTACAATGCTCACAGTACCAGAGCTGCTGGGGTCTCTGAGGGACAACAGTGAGCAGAAGTTCCCACCAACCCAGATGGATATGCCGCTGAAGCAAGAAACACACTTGAGAGGCTGGGGGCATGAGCTAGACTATCCAGGCAGATACAAGAATAGAATTCCTCCCCTCCAACCCTTCTAAGCAATACTCATGTGACATTTCCATTAAAGTAAAGCCAAGTCCCCATCAGTGAATACGTCCCTTTCTACCGTTACCAACAAAGTTACAGTGTATGGGTTCACACTCAATAACTACGTGACTCATTCCTGCCGGCAACTGTCAGGCCCTGTTCTAGGCACTGGGGATCGCAAAATGCAGGAAACATACAAAGCTTTGTTCTCCTTGTAGAGGGAGAGACCAATGTGCAATGTGCTACTTAGTACCTCGATGCAATGTGCTAAGTAGCGATAAGCACCGTAAAAACAAAGCTCCGTGAAGGGGATGGAGGATGAAGGAGACCAGGTGATCGGCAGAAGCTGCTCAGACGTGGCTGTGCTGGAGCCGCACACGTGGGCTCACAGGAAGATCTCCTCCCAAGTCGCGTGTGCTGAAGTCATCTGGTAACTTGAAAATAATCGTGGTGGAAATATTTACACTGTGGGAATGGGCAAACTGCAAACCAAAGGGTCCTGGGCTTTTTCATGACTTCCCCAGAAAGCTGGTTAACAGGACACCCCTGGATATTTGAATTGAGAGCAGAGGACAACGAGGGAGTGAGCTGGGTGGCTCTCTGCTGTGAGAAGGAGCATTGTGGACAGAAGAAACCGCCAGTGCAGAGGCACCACAGTGGGAATTGTGTGATCTGCAGGTAAGCCAGTGAGGTGGGACCAATAGGCAAAAGGGCTGCGGACGAGTGAGGAGGAGGAGGAGTGGGCTGCAGATTGTACCTTGTAGGCCACGGTAGGAGTCTTGCTTTGTATCCTGAGCATGAGAAGATGTCTTTTCGATCTTTCCGTATCTTTTAATGTATACACCAAAACCACAGGCCCAAAGCAAAAACTACAAACAGGGACAGAAGGAAGGGAGAGTTTCATGACCACAGACATGGGCACTTCCTTCCAAGAGCGATGGCCCTGCATGGTTTGAGAATTCCTGGGAGCTGCGCCTCTAGATCCTCAGCAGGTTGGCCCACAACCCTCAGAGCCCTAAACACCCTACCCTTGGGCAGCCGGCAAGTGGCCAGCTGCACGCCGGCATCTGAGCTGTGCGGGGTAGGTATCTCCTCCGCCGGAAGCAGATGGCCCCTGCATGTGCACTTGCTAATCTCCAGGACCAAAGCCATCACCCAGGAAAGAGAATCAAGCCAGACTATTTGGTGCTCCCAGCCAAGTGGCTGGTAAACTCGACCCTCCCTGGGTCTGGAAAATGGAGAGATGGGGCTGAAGCACGAGCTGGCAGGACAGGGAGGATGGCAGGGAGTCCTTAGCACAAGCTGCCGGCAGCAGCGAGGAGGAACCCCGCCAATTGCCGAGAGGCATATGTGCGCACCACATGACACAAACACAAGCCCCAAGTCCTAAACGAATCACACCAGGATGGAGATTGCAGGGTGGCGTGTTTCCATCGTGTGTCCAGGCACAGTGCCTGGGAGCAAAGATCTCCACATAGAAAGAGATCGACAGTGTGGTAGGAGTCGGGAGGTGGAACAGGAAATTTTGTACAGAAATGGGGACAAAGAGAAGCGATGGGGATGGCCCAGACCTTTACGGAGGAGAAAAAATGTTCCGGCTGCAGCCTGAGGTTTGCAAGGTCACGATGGGCAGCATTGAAGGATTTCTCCTTTCTCACCTGGTGAAGTGACCCACCCGTTTCTCCACTGGCACTGTTGCTCTGAGCATAGGCCAGAGGCTCAGGTTCAAATCCAGTCCCCTCTATTCACTGCATGACCTTACACATGTGCCTCAAGCTCTCTGTACCTGTCTTCTCATCTGTAAAACGGGGACGGTAATGGTGCCTGACTTACAGGACAGCTATGGCGACAGATTTGATTAGAACCATATGTGGCTCACTGGGTGGAAAATGGTGCCTAATAAACGCTAGCTAGAATTATAACTGCCACTGTATTCATCCCTTCTCACACTGCTTTCAAGACACCAGCTGAGGCTGGGTAATTTTTAAAGAAAGGAGGTTTAATGGACTCACAGTTCCACATGGCTGGGGAGGCCTCAAGAAACTTACAGTCACGGCAGAAGGTCAAGGGGAAGCAAGGCACATCTTACAAGGCAGCACGAGAGAGTGCAAGCACACAGGAAACCGCGAGCACACAGGAAACCGCGAGCACACAGGAAACCGCCACGTTTAACACCATCGGATCTCGTGAGAACTCCCTATCATGCGAACAGCACGGGGGAAACTGGCCCATAATCTAATCGCCTCCCACCTGGTCCCTCCCTCAGCACGTGGGGATTACAATTCAAGATGAGATTTAGGTGCAGACACAGAGCTAAACTATATCAGCCACATTATTGCTATTATTATAATTATATTGGTATTGTCAATATTATAATTAAAAATGCCTTTATGGTGCAATAAACAGGAAGCCAGCATCCCTCTGTCTCATTTGAAATTCAGCCCCTCCCCGCCCACCAACCCTCAGAACTAATGTGAAACATCTTTTTTTTTTTTTTTTTTTTTTTTTTTTTNAACTGAACATTATTTATGGAAATAATATAAATGTATAAATGACTATGCAGAAAGTCCAAAGAATATACACAAAGGTATTTTATGTGTTGGTCTGTGGGTAGAATAGGGGAAGTCTTGTATTCTCTCTGCTTATATGTCTATATTCTCTCATTTTTCTTTCATGAATATTATTAACATGAGAATGACATATATGTGTGTGTGTGTGTGTATAGTTTTTTGTTTGTTTGTTTTTGAGACGGAGTCTTGCTCTGTCGCCCAGGCTGGAGTGCAGTTGTCAGATCTCAGCTCACTGCAATCTCTGCCTCCCGGGTTCATGCTATTCTCCTGCCTCAGCCTCCCGAGTAGCTGGGACTACAGGCACCCACCACCACGCCCGGCTAGTTTTTTGTATTTTTTTTAGTAGAGACGGGGTTTCACCAGGTTAGCCAGGATGGTCTTGATCTCCTGACCTCGTGATCCACCCGTCTTGGCCTCCCAAAGTGCTGGGATTACAGGCTTGAGCCACCGCACCCAGCCGAAACATCTCTTTAAACAATGGTAATTATGTGAAACAATAACTATATAGTAACGTAACCTTTGCGGTATATAGGTAACTGTATGCCAATTAGCTTGACAGTGGTCATCATTTCACAATGTATACATCATCAAACACCCTGCCATACATCTTAAATAGCTATGGTTTTTACTTGTCAATTATACCTCAACAAAGCTGGGGAAAAAAATATCCTCTCTGAAAGGCAAATGTCAACTGGACAGTTTCACATTAAGCCATCATCACCCCGTAGCACATTGTGGCAAATTATTCACAGGATTCAGAGATTCCAGGAAAGTAAAGGCAGTGCAGGCTTGGGAGCTGGTAAGTAGGCCTGGGTCAGGGCCTGAGCTGCAGCAGAAGCTCAGAGGATTCCACCCATCCACTTCTGAGCCTTCCTGTTCTCTGCCTCCACTGGCCTCCGGTCTACCCACTGCCTTCTACCCCGTTTCCAGAATCATCTTTCTCAAGCATCAGTCTGGATGGCTGCTGCTCTGCACAAGAATCCAACATGGCTCCCAGCTGCCAGCAGTACCAAGTGCAAATGTGCCTGACATCCAAGACCTTCTGCAGCTTTGCCCCTGCCTCACCTGTCCAACCTCGCCTTGACCTGACTCTCCAGCTGCATCTTCAGCCACGCACAGCCCTGTTCTCCCGGCAGTCATAGAAGCCTGTGTTGTTTCTTGATCATAGCAAACTTGCTCCAGCCTTGGGGCCTCTGCACTGCTGGCCCCTCTGCCTGAACATGCATCCCTTAGATCTTCATGGTAGCTCATTCCTTGACATTCGGCTCTCAGTACAAATGCCCCCTTCTCAAAGACTACCCCTTGGTACCCAATGCCCGAGTCCCTTGCCCTGCCCCCTCTCCACACTTAGCTTGTGCCTTCCACTGCACGCTCCACTCTGACGTCGCAGGCCCACAGGTCCTCGTCTGGAGCCCTAGGGCTGAACATGTGCAGAAATTCAGAAAGGCTTGGATTTATAAGATGCGCACCAAACATAACTAATGCTCCCAGCGGTGTCTGACATCGCCTTTCATTATTAAATATATTCATAGTTCTGCTGTGAAATACGTAAATACAAATCAAGTGGGATTAAAAAAAGATGAGACGTTGTCTCACATCCGTTGGTTCCGATTTCAATGCCAAATCAGTTATTTTTCCGGGTCTTTTGGTTTCCAGGCCTTTTGAATATCGGAGTTGTGAGGAAGGGGTGGGGCATCCTAGCCCGTTGCTTTGGTTGTTTGTTCTTGGTCTCCTAGTGCAGAAAGGAGCTCACACAGCAGGTCCGAGCCCCCTCTTTTGAGGAAGGACTGATTGCAAGCCCGGCTGGTTGTGCGATCTTTGATCAGGAGGGTTTACCCCCTTCCCTGGCTAATAAGAGGGTTCACAGTGCCTAGCCTGTTTCTAGCAACAGTGTGATTTGGACTAGATGCCTGCTTTCCTTATGACAGCCTGGAATGTTGGTGCCTGCTGGGCAGAGGGTGCCCACGTGACCAGTCCCCGGTAAAAACCCTGGGTCCCGACTCTCTAATGAGCTTCCCTGGTAGATGACGTTCCACATCTATTGTCACAGTTCATTAGGCACGTCCTGTGTGACCCCACTGGGAGCGGCTCCTGGTCACTGCTGGACCTGGCCCCATACTCTTCTTCCCTTTGCTGATTTGCTTGAATACTTTTGCCAGAGTAAAACTCTCACAGCTGTGAGGAGGACTGTGTGCTGAGTCCTGGGAGTCCTGAGAGAATCAGCAAACCTGGAAGTGGTCTCAGGGACCCCTAGCACACTCCCCTATTGAGCACAAGCTCATTGAGTAAAAGTGCCTCGTCTGACTTGTGTACTAAGGCCTCACACTCGTGCCCGGTCAGTAAATACTGGATGAGTGGACCCAGCAATGATCGTGTTCACTATCAGACCACAAGCGATGGTGAAGGGTCCAGCAGTTCCCTGACCACAATACAGGAACCAGAGCTCGAGGGAGGCAAGGGAGGCAAAACCAACACTTAATAAAGACCGGATCGGTATGACTCACAGCCTGGGACCAAATTCAAAATAAGTAATATTCACTCTGGGAGGGTGAAGCAGGGGGATCACCTGAGGTCAGGAGTTCAAGACCAGCCTGGCCAACATGAAACCCTGTTTCTACCAAAAATGCAAAAAAAAAAAAAAAAAAAAAAAAAAAAATAGCCGGGCATGGTGGCAGGTGCCTGTAATCCCAGCTACTTGGGAGGCTGAGGCAGGAGAATTGTTTGAACCCAGGAGATGGAGGTTGCAGTGAGCCAAGATCATGCTACTGCACTGCAGCCTGGGCGACAGAGCAAGACTCTGTTTAAAAATATGAATATATTGACCCCGCCTTATATGGTTTGGCTGTGTCCCCACCAAAATCTCACCTTGAATTGTAACAATCCCCATGTGTCAAGGGCAGGGCCAAGTGGAGATAATTTAATCATGGGGGTGGTTCCTCCATACTGTTTTGGTGTAGTGAACAAGTCTCACACGGTCTGATGGTTTTACGAAAGGGCAATTCCCTTGCACACGTGCTCTTGGCTGCCACCATGTAAGACATGTCTTCCCTTCACTTTACACCATGATTGTGATGCCTCTGCAGTCATGTGGAACTGTCAGTCCATCAAACCTCTTTCCTTTATAAGTTGTCCAGTCTTGGGTATGACTTTATTAGCAGTGTGAGAACAGACTAATACACCATTTTTATCTGAAAGTGTGATATTTTGTTCATCAGGGACTGTTTGCATTAATTTTGATATTTTAAATATTGCATTAAGGCCGGGTGCAGTGGCTCACGCCTGTAATCCCAGCACTTTGAGAGGTTGGGGCATGCAGATCACTTGAGGTCAGGAGTTCGAGACCAGCTGGCCAACATGGTGAAACCCCGTCTCTACTAAAAATATAAAAATTAGCCAGGTGTGGTGGTGGGCACCTATAATCCCAGCTACTCAGGAGGCTGAGACAGGAGAATTGCTTGAACTCAAGGGGCAGAGATTGCAGTGAGCCAAGCTAGCACCGCTGCACTCCAGCCTGGGCGACAGAGTGGGACCCAGCGATGGTATCTCCCTCTCCATATATATCTATATCGCATTAACATATCTCCTATCTTGACTCCAGATCTTTTCAGTGCCACCACGCACTGTGCACTGAGGCGGGGCCTCGTGGCTGCACCCTCCTCCTGCCCTTCACCTGCTCCTATTCATGGGCCAGGCACTAGGGGTGATGGTTTCCAAGACAGGCAGGTCCTGGACAGAGCAGTGTGTGTGTTTGTCTCATACAAAAGTCTGCTCAAGGGTGGCAACCTTTGGGTCATAAACTGAAATGCCCCATGGTCCCAGGTCATGCAGGCATGTGCTGGGAGTCAGAATGAACACAACAGGGTAGGGGGGCATAGATTCAGTGAGCTGAAGCCCACACAGGGACCCCATCCCCTCCAGCAATGGTTTCCAAGCTTACTCTCAGATCACTTCTGTCTTAAGAGTTGATTTTACATAAACTCCAAAAGTTCCATCTCCATCCCAGCTCCCTCCTCCAAGGTCCACACTCACCCCCACCACCCACCCAGCCTGCCCCAGTGGAGGTCTCAGAGACAGCACAACTGCATTCAGAATGAAACCAGGCTCCCGGCCTTCCTGCCAGTCTCCCCACCCCACAGCAGTCCCGCGTCAGCAGGTGGCAAGTCCAGGCTCCCACTGCTTAGGCCTCAGACCCGTCGCCCTCCTTCCTCTGTTCTCTCTGTCCTATGGACTCTGACTTCAGGACATGTCCAGAACCTAAGCCCTTTCCTCACAGCTACTGCTACAAGCCTGGCCTGAGTCATCACCATCCCTCGCCGGGTTCTGAGAATGGCCTCTCAATGGGTTCCTCCTGATCTGTTCTTATTCCCCATTAGTCAGCTGTCAACACCAAAAAATAAGCCACGCACTGTTATTTTGCATATCACCTTTTAATGACTTCCCATCTCAGAGTTAAACCAAACATGCTAAAGGCTCCACATGACCTGGCCTCTCCTCCCTTCCCTGGTTCAGTCACTCTCTGACCTCACTGCCACCGCCACCGACCTCAGGGCCTTTGCACCTGCTGCTGCCCCTGCCTGGGGCTCTCTTCTGTGAATACCCATGTGGCTCACTTCCTCACCCACCTAAGGTCTTTACTCAAATGACCTCTTCTCAGAGAAGCTTTCCCCAAACATCCAACTAAAATTACAAATCCCTCCACCTCCCCCCCCTCTGCTGTCTCCACAGCACTCCCTACCTTTGAATGCAGCAGATGCCTTTACTCATTTCTTTGGCTAGCTTTTCTGCCCCCACTAGAAGCCAAACTGCACAGGGGCAGGATTGTTTTTTAACCTGTTTCGTTCACTATTGTATTTTCTGTGCCTGGTACATAGTGGACCCCCAATAAACTAGTATTGCACACATGAATGAATGAATCTCGTTTCCTTCATTGCAAAGGTGAAGAAGTGGGAGCTCAGAGAACTCAGGCCATTTGCCTATGAACACACAGCCCAGAGGTGGCAGAGGCAGATTGTGTGTGATTCCAGCCCGTGCTCTTCCTGCCACACCCGGCCGTCTGCAGTCAGGAAGCACGCATCCCCCTAGAGGGAGGACATGTGGCACCATCAGTGGCTCTGGTGAACACAAGTGTTTGCCAGTTGCTGGCCAGCTTAGAGATGGCTGTGGGTTTCTTAAGCCATAACGTCTTATTTGTTAGCACACTGCCTTCGCTTGATCTAGACCAGTGGTTCTCAAAGCACCATTAGCATCACCCGGGGGCCCTGAAAGAAATGCACGTTCTCTGCCCAAACCCAGGACCTACTGAATCAGAAACTGGAGGAGGGGCCCAGCCCTCTGTCTTTCAAGCCTTCCATGTGGTTCTGGTGTAATCTGGGCTCTGGGCCCGACCTAGACGCCGAGTCTCCCGAGAGCAGGGCATTTGTCTGGTTCATTCATTCCAATGCCCTTAACACTGTCATGCCACAAAGCTGGTGTGGAGAATGTGTTTGATGAATGAATAACTGAATGCCACCTCCACTGTGACTGACTGTAAAAGCATGACGTCAACAGGTATTTGTTAACGTCCTCTTCTATACTTAAGAATGTTCAAGGGGCAGATATAAAAGTCGTTAGGAGTGACTATTTTTTGTTCAAGAATTCACAGTACAGCTGGGGGATTAAATCACCAACATGTTGAATATCAAATGCCACCATCAATGCGAGGTGCACAGTTCTGCAGTGATTTAGTGCACAGACTCCATCCCCAGGCTAGGTGGGCAAGCAAAGGCAAGGTCCAACACTCTGTTGTGTGGCCTTTGGGAGGTGGTATAATGCCTCCGCACCCCCAGCTTCGTCTGTGAAGGAGGGATTTTAGCACCTTCCTTGTGAGATTGTCAGGAAGATTAAATAAGCTAATGAAAGAAAGCTGCTTGAAAAGGCCCCTGGCACCTAATAAACACTTTGTAGGTGTTAGTTATCATCATCACCATGACCATCACCTCATCACCATTACATCATCATCACCTTCATCACTACCATTACATCATCACTATCATGACCATTACATCACCATCACCATCACCTGATCACCATCACCACCATTACATCATCACTATCATGACCATTACACCACCATCACCATGACCATCACTACCACCACCTCATCACCATTTCATCATCATCATCATCACCTTCATCACTACCATTACATCCTCACTATCACAACCATCACTGCATCACCATCGCCACCAACACATCATCATCACCTTCATCACTACCATCACCTCATCACTATCACAACCATCACCTCATCACCATCACCACCATTACATAATCACTATCACGACCATTACATCACCATCACCACCACCGCCATCACCACCATCACCACCACCACCACCATCACCTTATCACCATCACTACCATCACCTCATCACCATCACTACCATCACCTCATCACCATCACCGTGACTACCATCACTGTGACTACCATCACTGTGACTACCATCACCATGACTACCATCACCTCATCACCACTATCACATCACCACTATCACAACCATTACATCATCATCACCATCATTGTTACATCATCACTTTCATCACTACCATCACTATCACCACCATCATCTTTTACTCTTTTCTTTGTAACTATTTTTTATTTTGTATTAAAATTTCATTTTTTGTAACTATTATATTTTTATTTATTAAAATTCTTTTTTTTTTTGAGAGTCTTGCTGTGTCACCCAGGCTGGAGTGCAGTGTCATGATCATAGCTCACTGCAGCCTCACTCTGTTGGGCTCAAGTAATGCTCCTGCCTCCTGAGTAGCTGAGATGACAGATGTACACCACCAAGCCCAGCTATTTTTTTAAAACTTGTTTTTGTAGAGATGAGGTCTCACTGTGTTGCCCAGGCTGATCTCGAACTCCTGGGTTCAAGCGATCCTCTTGACTTGGCCTCCAAAAGTGAGAGGATAACAGGTGTGAGTCACTGAATCCGATGACCACCCCAGCCCCATCATCGCTACTGTTATAAGCCGTGAGTGTAACGATGTCCCCCATGGAGTGAGAAGGGGAGAGCCTTCTGGTTTGTTACTTTCTGCTCACGAGTCTGGGCGATGGGGAGATGCCTTTTCTCCTCTTTTAGCAGCTGGACCCTTGGGAAGTGAAAAGGGAATCAAATACATTCATTGAAAATTTGGTAGGAAATTCACAGCCCAGACATATTTTATGTGGTCTGCTCAGTATTCGCACACAAGAAAACGGAAAATGTTGAATTAAAATGGCCACTTTTAGGGCAGGTTGTGGTCATATGTACCTGTAGTCCCAGCTACTCAGGAGGCTGAGGTGGGAGAACTGCTTGAGCCCAGTTGGGGAGGTCCTGGCTGCAACGGGACATGTTTGTGCCACTGTACTCCAGCCTGGGTGACAGTGAGACCCTGTCTCAAAAAAAAAAAAAGGGCCAATTTTTAAAACCAGAAGATTCTACATGAGAATCTGGTTTTCCGGCATCTTTTGAAAAATCCAAAGATCTAGCAGCACTGAGCCCAGGAAATTCAGTGGGCGCTGAGTCTAGGCCGCCCCTGCTGGGAAGTAGGCAACATGGCCACAGTCCCCAGCACTCCCCGCTGCCCTGGGCTCTGCAGGGTTCTCTCACGTCTTGCCTGATTCTCGCATTTCACTTCTTGATCTGGCCCCCACAGGCCTTTTGAGTTTGCCATTCCTGAGACTACTAAAAACAAAGTGTCCATGAGAAAAAAAGTGGAGGAAATGGGCCAGAGTACCCTTGTGGGAGCAGCTAATTGTTTTCCTATGACTGATTTCTCTAATATTGCTGAAATGTATTTTGGTAGCTTAAAAGTATTTCAGAAGTAGTTATGAAAGTGACCACAGGCACTTTCTGTGATTAACCAGGAAATATTCACTAATCTGTCTCTGATGAGATAAATGTATTTCATAGCTTTGTCTTCCCTCAGGAGAATTTATAAATTAAGATGAAGAGGCTGGGCACGGTGGCTCATGCCTATAATCCCAGCACTCTGGGAGACCGAGGTGGGTGGATCACGAGGTGGGTGGATCACGAGGTCAGGAGTTTGAGACCAGCCTGGCAAACATGGAGAAACCCCGTCTCTACTAAAAATACAAATTAGCCGAGCGTGGTGGCGGGTGCCTGTAATCTCAGCTACTCAGGAGGCTGAGGCAGGAGAATCACTTGAACCCAGGAGGCGGAAGATGCAGTGAGCTGAGATCATGCCACAGCACTCCAGCCTGGGCAACAAGAGGGAAACTCCATCTCAAAAAAAAAAAAAAAGAGAGAGAGAGAGAGAGAGAGAGAGATGGGGGAGCAATGTCCTCCAACCTCCCTCTCACATCTGGATGCTACTGCTGCCCAACGCACCCTATTCTGCACTTGCTGGCACATATGACATCCCTGTCCTTCCTCTGTCCCTCACACAGTCCTGCCTGCACCCCTCATTCAGCAAGCCGGAGTCCTCACCTCCCATGGCATCTCAGTCCCGTTCCTGTCCATTCCTGCTCCTGAGCCTTGGCACCTGTTGTTCCCCCTTCCCATCGGAATCGTCTCCTTTCCTTTCTGGCCCAACAATCCAACTCCTTTCCAACCTTCAAAACCCAGCCCAAGTCCTGCCTCCTCCAGGAAGCCCTTCATTCCCCTCTCTCCAGCCTCCAGCCCTTTCTCATGCTCTGAGCTTCATTTACGAGTATTCCCCAGCCCACTGATGAGCGGGTTCCATCCATTCTTGGTGCCACATCACATCCAGTCTGTTTAGTTCATTTTGTAATATTTTTATTTAAATCAGTTCACTTTAACATTTTCTCAAGGAGACTCACCTTCAAGGAGACTTGAGTTCACTACACTGAAATGGAGAACCAGCATCATCATTCACTACAAATAGTAGCCATGAAAATAAATACAAGAAAAGCCAACTGCAATTAGATCTCGGCTAAATGCGCCACCTTGCCCCGGTCACTGCGAGTCACCCGAGACCTATTCTTTCTGCACGAGCTGAAGGGAGACGCGCTGTTGGAGAGGTAGTGGACGTGCATGGGTACCCACCAGAGATGTCCTCGTTGTCAGAGCTAGAAAGAGTTCAGAAGACGAGAAAGGGAGTCCAATGCCAAATGGTTCAATGGTACAGAAAGCATTTGGGGACATCTCCGCAGAGCATATTCACTTTCTCACCTAGCGTATGTTGTATTATCCTGCCTTCTGTTGAACACATGATATCTTGGTTCATTCCCAGACAAAGCAGGAAGCTCAGTGGCTTTGCTAACTGTCTGCCAAGGTGACCACACAGTAGAACTCACAGAAGAAACCAGATGTAGACTGTGCTTTAACGACAGTCCCGAACCTCATTAAAAGTCTTCTTTGGTAGCTGCAAGCCCCACGGGGGATTTGCAAAGATGGAATCAGGAATTCCTTATGAAATTAATCTCCCCCAGACTTTGGTGCATTAAACACTCAGGACGTCAGCCTTCTGTCCTAAGCCTTCTGTGTCCTAACAGAAGTCGGTGACTGTGTGTCGATCAGACTTGCTAACCAGTAATTGAAAAATCAATATTCGGATCTCCAGTGGCTATACCCTCATATCCCAGCTACAGTCAGTAACAACAACGAAATGTAATCATCCTTTTCAGGAAGACCCTGGGAGGGCTGTCAGCCCAATTAATTCCAGCAAAGTAACGTGGCCTCTTTCATCAAAAGATTCTTACACACACACAAACACACACACCTTCACACGCACATGGTGCGGACACATACAACACACACTTTGTTCTGTTTTGTTTTGCTTTCTGCTAAAATGAATAGAAAGACTCTTTAAAAAAAGAAAAGAGAAAAAGAAAATAGCTCCTGGTGAAAAGCACTCATTTATGTATTCAATGTTTCATTTTCTTTTCTGCAAAGCTCCTCACGTCTCCCAGGAGGCTGCTTTGAAATCTTTGCTGGAGGACAGGGTCAGCCCCAGGACGACATGAAGACTGTGCCTTCGGGTCCTGCCACACAGGCAGCTAACTCCTGAATCTCCACCGAATGACTGACGGAGTGCCAGCCACGCCCAGTTTGTTCTCACCACAGAAAAATACTAAATAGGTGAGGTGATGGATGTGTTAACTTGATTTAATCCTTCCGCAATGTATAAATAGATCAAAACATCACAGTGTACACTTATAGACACTATTATCTTTAAAATAAAAAATTAAGTATTTTTAATTTTTTAAAATTTGACCCAGTTTGAATAGCTCCTTCTGAACCCACCCTGATTCCCAGTGAAAATTAGAGCCTACCTCCAAGCCAGGCTTTCCAACTTATCTTCATATTGAAATTACCAGGGGACTTTTTAAAATTCGCAAAGCCCTGGCCACACCCCAGAACAGCTCACCCACAGTCCTCAGGGTGAGGCACTGGTACGGCCCCCTCGGACTCCCCAGGTGTGGATGTGGTTAGAAACCGCTGTTCTTGAGTGAGTTTCTGGGAGGGGTTGGAGTCTGACTCTGAGATTCAAACCTACTAAGAATTCATTACATCTTTACAAGAAACATGTGAAAGCATTCTTCCTGCAGCTGCTTCTACACCGGGAAGGCAATCCCACACCAACGGGGAAAGGCAAGTTTAGAGTCAATAACACAGTCCCAAGTGGTCTCCCCAGTGAGGGCTCTCAGCACAGCACTGAACACGAAGGGAGCAGAAATCCACCTTAAGGAATGTCATCCTCACACCCTAGGCTGAAGCTCAAGGCCACCCGCCAAGTGACAACACACATAATTGTTCCTAATCAACCTCATCTCCCCCGAGACCAGGTGATAGACTCCCTGGGGCCACAGCACAAAGAGGACAGCGGGCCCCAAACAACAAGCTCAAGCTTGCATCCCCCCTGTCCCTCAGCTCCGCCCATCAGGGTCCCTGCCAGAATAAACAATCCCAGCAACGTTCCATGAAGTCTTCCAATCCACCCCAGGGCTCCCCGCAGCCCTCTCTCATCAGCGGACAGCACACACTTTTTGGCTGGTAAAAAAGTTGAGGATCTTGCACTAAAGAAGGATGACAGATGAGGTTAGAAAAATAAGAGGGTTTACATCTGCACAAGATGACAGGTGGAGCTCCCTGCATTGCTCCCAAACACAAAACTTACTTCTTTTGGAGCCCTCCTTTCGCCAGGAGCAGCCAGAGGCTTCCCCCATTCTTTTTTTTTGAGACGGAGTCTTGCTCTGTCGCCAGGGCTGGAGTGCAGTGGCCAGATCTCAGCTCACTGCAAGCTCCGCCTCCCGGGTTTATGCCATTCTCCTGCCTCAGCCTCCAGAGTAGCTGGGACTACAGGCGCCGCCACCTCGCCTGGCTAGTTTTTTGTATTTTTTAGTAGAGACGGGGTTTCACCGTGTTAGCCAGGATGGTCTCGATCTCCCGACCTCGTGATCCGCCTGTCTCGGCCTCCCAAAAGATTTCCCCCATTCTGAGGCACCTCTCGTTTGCTATACTTTTGAAGAAATGCAGTTTTTTAAAACTGCCCAGAAAAGCCTAGGATGGCAGGGACTCCCCGTTGCATTTTACTAGCACAACGATCCTCACCCCCAAGGTGTCACCCGGACAGCTGCCTGCGCCAGGCGCAAGTTGCACAAGAACTTCCACGAGGAAGTGGATTGTCGCCCCAGAGCAAGTGCAGCCGGGGGAAAGCAAGGTGCAGACTCTAGCGTTCAATATCATCCAACGAGAGCAACGCACTTGGACTTCAAGAGAAGGATAACATCTTCTCAGGGTGCATACTGCAGGTCATATCCATTGGGCTAAGCTTGCTGGTACCAAGAAAAGTTGATTAAATATCATCTTCCTAGGTCCTGGGTATGGAACCAGAAACTGACTTTAAAAATTAGGAGGTTAATGAGAAGTCAAGACGCCACAATCCACAATGGACTTGTTGGTTCTAACATGGACCCAGCACGTGGCTGGAACGTCCACTTTCCACACAGAGCCAGAAACATTTTCTGTACATTTTTTTTAGATCTTGCAGGCTAGACTGTCCCCGTCGCAACCACTTTGCCATCAGGTGCCAACCCAGTGATAGAGGATTCATAAATGGATGGGGAGCACTGCTCCTAGGCATGGAGGGTGCCTGAGTATCGCATGCACTGTTCCAAGGAATATCATGCTGTTTCCTAGGACTGCCTTGACACATTCCCGCTAACCGGGTGGCTTAGAACAGTGGAAATTTGTCCTTTCACAGTTCTGGAGGCCAGAAGTCTGGAATTGAGATGTCATCGGGGCTGGGCTCCCTTGAGAGGCTCCAGGTCGGGGCTCCTTCCAGCCCCTGCCAGCCTCCACCCTGGCCCTCATGTGGTCTTCCCCTTTGTCTCTTAGAAGGGCAGTTTTCTCTGGGTTTACCACCCACCCAGGTGCTCCAGGACGATCTCACCCAGAAATCTGTAATTGAATTACAATTGCAAAGACCCTTTTTCCAAATAAGGGCGTATTCCCAGGTTGTAGTGATCGGGACACAGGTATATTTGGGAAGCCACCATCCAACCCCTGATAGAGACACTAAAAAACACTTGTTATTCTGACACTCAAAGTTAACTGTGCATTGGCATCTTATCTGACAGCCCGGGTGGCTGCCCTGCCCTGCACCACTGCCCCAGCCAAACCACTTCCCCGGCCTGGAGGCAGAGACGCATGGAGGAGGCCTGTTGAGCGGAAATTCTCAGCGTCTGCAGGGGAGCTCAAAGCTGGGTCAAGGGGCTGGGTGTCCACAGCCCCTCTTCCTCCCAAGAGGCAAGAAACCGACAGCTGTTTCCTGACAGCCTCACGACTGATTACCAGCACATGCCATGAGCTGGTTATGCTGGTTATAGGTTAACTATGTCCTCTCCCAACTGTGTAACTGAGTCAAGTAAGCATCTTTCACCACAACCTGTTACCATCAGCCCTGTAGGGTATTTCCTGGAAACTCAAAAATTATCCTAAGTCCCAGTACCAGGGAGGCTGTGGACACAGGGAAGGGGAACGAAACGGTGGGAAGGGGAACGAAATGGTGGGAAGGGGAACGAAACGGTGGGAAGGGGAACGAAACGGTGGTCTCTTTTCTCTTTTGACAGCCACGCCTTTGTCTATGGGCACTTGCTTCTCTGTAAAAATGGATGTGCTGGCCAGACGCAGCGGCTCACACCGGTAATCCCAGCACTTTGGGAGGCCGAGGAGGGTAGATCATAAGGTCAGGAGTTCAAGACCAGCCTGGCCAAGATGGTGAAACCCCGTCTCTACTAAAAATACAAAAATTAGCCGGGTGCAGTGGCAGGTGCCTGTAATCCCAGCTACTTGGGAGACTGAGGCAGGAGAACTGCTTGAACTCGGGCAGCAGAGGTTGTAGTGAGCCAAGATCGCACCACTGCACTCCAGCCTGGACAATAGAGTGAGACTCTATCCAGAAAAAAAAAGGCGGAGGGGGCTGTGGCTGTGGGGGGCCCATTGGCCTGCGTTTGTGAGAAGAGCCTTTCGCCCAGCACATGGATTTGTTTCCCAGGTGGGGAGATCAGGGGCAGGAGAGAGGGACAGTGAGCTGGTGAGGATCCAGGCTGCGACGTCAGGAACGGTGAGAGCCCGGCTTCCACGCTGACCCTCCTGGTCTCATTTTCCATGCTGTCGCCAGAGGAAACGTCGGGCCCACAAACCTGGTCATCTCACTCTGTCGCTGAAAACCCTCCCAGGGCTCTGCTTCTGCTCGGATAGAATCCACATCCCATCATTCAGCCTCAGCTCAGTTTCTCAAACAAAGCAGGCTCTTCCCGGGCCCATTCCCTCTGCCTGGAGCACCCTTGCCAGCACATTCTCCACCAGCCCATTCCCACCCACTCCTCATGGACTGGCCCAGGTGTGGCTCCCCAAGGAGGGACTCTCCACCCACTGACAGCAGTCTCTAACTGTCGTGACAGCCACCCTCGTCATCACAGCACTGAACACGTTTCTGCAACACGGCCTCCTTCACGCTGCTCTCCCGCCACTAAATGGCTGGGCCCAGGAGGACGGGGTTGGGGGCGCTTTGCCTCCTCCACACACCCAAGGACAGGCACAGTGCCCAGCACAGGGCAGACGCTTGAGAAATACTCCTGAACCTGTGAATTGAGAGACCAAGCTTGTTAGCCATGGGATTATCCGCATTTGCAACTTCAATGGGAAGAAAAGAAAACCTTTCTCGGCAGGAAGTGAAGTTCAGCACTGAAGAGGGCCCCACACCCTTTGGCGGCTGGAGGGAGAGGAGAATCTGGGTGCGCCGTGGGCTGGATGGCGACGTGAGGTGGACAGCTCTGTCCTTGCCTGAGCCACTCCACGTCATGCATATCCAGTCTGATTTTATGGAAAATCCTGACTTTATGTGAATTCTCTCCATTTTTAATTGTTAGCAAGTAGTTTTTTCTCAACACTGCATGCCGAGCACAGTATCTCTGTCTCAGGCAACATTCACTGAGTGACCTCTCAGATTGACCTCTCACCTCTCAGACTGACCTCTCACCTCTCAGACTGACCTCTCACCTCTCAGACTGACCTCTCAGACTGACCTCTCATTGAAAATCCCTGGTTTCATGGGTGGTTGAAAAATAATTACTGAGTTGTCAAGAATTGCTCTTCTCACATCTCCAGAGGACTCTCTCTCTCCTTTCCCAATCGCTGCATCTTAGGTTTCTACTTCAATAACGATTAATGTTATGAGGTTCTCTTATGGTGGTTTGCGGTGCAGTGTCTTCCAGCTCCACACCAGCATCTCAGTAATACTGTTATGATTATTTGCAATACCAGAAGGCTGTGTCTTGATCCATAAAACACTCAGCACCAATGATTTCCTTTTGCCCTCCTAACGTTCCGGAGGAAAGTACAAGCTGTCCATTGTGGACACTGGAGAATGTGCTGGCCTTGTTTTCCTTTCGTCACCTCACCAAGTGAAAATGAGTTTCACTTTTGGGAAGAGCCTTCCGTCATGTTGTATAGTCACGTGATGTCAAGACCCTGGCAATGACCCCCGACTCCCAATTCAGACTGTTCACCATCAGAAAGCTACCTCTGGCCGGGCTCTTGCCAGAGAAGTGTCCCTCAAAATGTGGGTCACAATTCATGATCAGGTCAATCTAGCGGATTATGACCAGTATTTTGTGAACAAGACAGAAGGTAAGACGGGCAGAGTAGAGCAGAAGACTCCAGATTGCATCGCACATAGAAGAGGAAGGTTTGCTTGTATAATACTCCTCTTTTAAGGCAGGGGTGTCCCCCTTTTGTCTTCCCTGGGCCACGTTAGAAGAAGAATTGTCTTGGGCCACACATAAAATACACTAACAATAACTGATAAGCTAAAAAAATTTTGCAAAAACATCTCAGAGTGTTTTAAGACAGTTTATGAATTTGTGTTGGGCTGTGTTCAAAGCCATCCTGGGCTACATGTGGCCCATGGGTAAAGGGTTGGACAAGCTTGCTTTAAGGGGTGTGTGTATGTTTGTGTATGTGTAAGTATGTATGTACGTGTCACTACTATATCTCCATGTACGTGTCTATGATTCATGGTCCAAAAACCCTAAAAACCCATTGTTCTAAAGTAAACAACTCCCAGAGATATTTTGCATTTATTTTAACCATAAATCATCTTCCATCTCAATTTGGGGTGGGGTGAGAATGTCCTGAGCAAAGAAGGCCAAACTACTGTTGCCGGGGAGTAATACAATGAAACACAGCAATGATAATTATGGTAATGGTGGCTCACATTTGCTAAACTTCTACGCCCTATCAGGCACTAGTTTAAAACACTACCTGTGTTAAGGCCATTACAGCTATAAGATTGGCACTATGGATATTACCCCTGAGCAAGTGAAAGAACAGCCCAGTTAAATAATGCACTTTAAAGACATATAGTTAGTAGCAGTCAAAGACTGGATTTGAACCCAGGAAGTCTTGCTCTGGAGCCTGTACTCACACCCATGAGATTGAACCATCTGTGTCAGCAAACCATGCCCAAAGCCTCATGGGCTACCCTACAGCTAAACTCGGACTATTAAAACTTCATCTTTAACAAGCATCTCTCCTTGCCTTGAATAATTAACAGCTGTCATTGCTTCTGCAGCGGCAAAGAATCCGTGTGAGAAACAGATGTGCATGCACTCACAGCAGAGGGAAGGAAGGGAAGCACCTCCAGGAGGCTTTGGCTCCAAGACAGCACCCTGGGGCTGAGCAGGGCAAATGCCCTGTGCCAGGGAGCAGGGGAGAATGCAGCATGATGCCTTCAGCCAGCGTTCGGCTAAGGAACCAAGAGCTTGAGTTTCTGAAATCAAGTGTGCAAGGGGCTTAAAGGCAGAAGGACTCAACGTACCCAGTGTGGATATTGGTGGCATTTTCCAACACAGAAATCTCACACTGATACCATGATACCTCCTCTTTTTGAACATCTGTTGTGCAGTTTCTGAACATACTGCTTTAGCCAAGAAGTATGCTAGAAAGACTTTCCGGTAACCAACACAGATGTTGCAGAGCCATTGTCCCTGATATCACACGGTTTACTTTCTAGGAGGCCATTTCAGACCCTCCCTTTGCATCCACTCACCCTCAGTGTGCACACAGTTCCAACTAATCAGCTGATTTTGTTCTTAAACTCACAACTGTCTGGAAGCAGGTAGGCAGGAAGGCAGAAAACAGACACATGGAAACCCATTCATTAGGAAGCGATGGGTAGTAATGCCCACAGCCTGCGTTTACTGTGCACTTACTGTGTGCTCATCATTACACCAAGGGCGTTACTTTCATCTCCTCATACGATGCTGACAAAACCCAGAAAGGGACAGTATGACCCACCCCCACCTTCCCATTTCACAGGCATTGAAACCAGGCTCACACAACCTTGCCCAAGGCCACATAGCCCATCAATTGCAAAACCAGGATGTGAACCCTGGCTATAGGGCTCTGAAACTGAGGCTCATCACCATAGTCAGTGACACCCACTCACAAGGTAGGAAAACCGTAGAGTGAATTCACAAGCACACAAAATGCTGTAGCCTAGAGCCACTGAATACACAGCAAAGAGGATTTTCTGTCTTCTCTGCCATAGTCACAGCGCGTAATGCCGTGCATGGGACAAAGTGCTCAGTAACACTTGTTAAATGATGTAAGAACACACATTTTTAAGAGCCCCTAACAGCCCCACGGATATTCCTGTGCCATTGGGAAAGGCCATGCAACCACTCTGCTCTCTTCAGTCAGGTTTTTCAAAGATAACCAAACGATATATCTGAACTAAGTATTTCTACAAAAATAACTTACATTAAATGGATGAATTTCGTAGAAGATACAAATGCCCAGAGTCCACTCAAGAAGAAATAGATAACTTCAGTGGCTCCATGTTTATTAAAAAGTCTTAATGTATAGTTAAAGCCTTCATACAAAGAAAACTCCACAGATAGTTTTGCTGGGGATTTCTAACAATTATTTATGGACCAAATAATACCAATTCTGCACAAACTCTTCCAAAAAACCAAAGGAAAGGAATTCTACCCAATTCATTCTTTGAGGCTAGCATTAGTTACCCTGATACCAAAATCAAAGACATTATAACAAAATTGCAGGTCACTATGCCTCATAAACAAATTATAAACACAATTTTAGAAAACTAAATCCAACAATATATTTAAAAGATAGCCCTTATTTTTTCTTGAGATGGGGTATCACTCTGTTACCCAGGCTGGAGTAGTGCAGTGGCATGATCTCGGCTCACTGCAACCTCCACCTCCTGAGTTCAAGCGATTCTCCTGCCTCAGCCTCCCGAGTAGCTGGGATTACAGGCACCCACCACCATGCCCAGCTAATTTTTGTATTTTTAGTAGAGACAGGGTTTCACCATGTTTGTCAGTCTAGTCTCAAACTCCTGACTTCAAGATCTGCCCGCCTCAGCCTCCCGAAGTGCTGGGATTACAGGCATGAGCCACCGCGCCTGGTCAAGATAATCCATCTTAACCAAATAGAGTTTATCCCGGGATTGCAAGTTTATTTTAACATTTGAAAAATCAACCAATGTCATTCATTATACAAAGAAGAATCTCTAACTAGACACACACATGAAAGTATCTGAGAAATGACACCACCCATGACTGATCACACCACTCGCAACACAAGAGAAAGGAACTTCCTCCATGAGATAAAGAGCGTCTATGGAACACTTGCAATTAACAACCTTAAGGTAAAAAATTGACCACCTTCTCCCTAAGGTTGGACACAAGACAAGGATGTCACCCTTACCACTTCTATTTAAAATTTTACTGGAGGTTTAAGCCAATGCAGTATGACAAGGATAAGAAATAGACAGCATTTACAGACTGGAAAAGAAGGAGGAAAATGGTCTTTATTTGTAGACAACAGGATAGGCTAGGTGGAAAATCCAGCAGAATTGACAAAAGAGCTACAAAGAACTATTAAATGAATTTGGCAAGGTAGGAGAAAAGGAGATCAACATACAAAAAATAATGTATCTCTATATACTAGCAACAAACAAAAAGTTAAAGTTTAAAACATACACAGATTAAAATAGCCTTAAAATATGAAATATCTACAGGCACATTTGACAAAAGATATGAATGACGTGCAAACTGAAAACTATACAATATTCCTGAGAAAAATGAAAGAGGACCTAAATAAGTGGAGAGATATATTGCGTTTGTGGGTTGGAAGAATCTACATCGTTAAGAGGTCATTTTTTTTTTTTTTGTTTTGAGACGGAGTCTCGCTCTGTCGCCCGGACTGGAGTGCAGTGGCCGGATCTCAGCTCACTGCAAGCTCTGCCTCCCGGGTTCATGCCATTCTCCTGCCTCAGCCTCCCGAGTAGCTGGGACTACAGGCGCCCGCCACCTCGCCCGGCTAGTTTTTTGTATTTTTTAGTAGAGACGGGGTTTCACCGTGTTAGCCAGGATGGTCTCGGCCTCCCAAAGTGCTGGGATTACAGGCTTGAGCCACTGCGCCCGGCCTAAGAGGTCATTTTTTAAAGAATTGATCTATAGATTGAACATGACCCAGTCAAAATCCAAGTATGCTTTTTTTTTTTGTAGAAATTGAAAAGCTAATCCTGAAGATTCACATTTAAATGCGAAGGATATAAAATATACCCCCCAAAAAAACAAAATTGGAGAATATTATTTTAAAGCTTATTATAAAGCTACAGTAATCAAGTAGTAAGGTAATGACATCAGATAGACAAATAGTTCACTGAAAAATAATACAGATCCCATAAATAGACCCACAAATGTATTAGCCACTGATTTTCTTTTGGAGTTTTTGATGGGGTCTATGTCACCAAGGCTGGCCTCAAACATCTGGCTCAGGCGATCCTCCCACTTTGGGCTCCCAAAACACTGGGATTACAGTTGTGAGCCACCACGCTGTTATGACTGATTTTTAACAAAGATGCAAAGAGAATTCGATGGAGACAGAATTATCTTTTCCAAAAATGGTGATGGAAATATTGGAGAGTCATACGCAATAATTGAACTTCAACACATCCTTCGCATCATATGCAAAAATGAACGCAAAATAGAGCATCAATTTGTGACTTTAAACAACGTTGTTTTAGATCTGACACCAAAGTACATTCTGTCAGAACAAACTGGTAAATTAGATGTCATGAAAAGCACAAGGTTCTGCATTTTGAGTGACATCATTAAGAGAAGGACAATAAAAGCAACATACTGGGAGAAGACATTTGCAAATAATATATCTGACAGTGTATGCAGATTATACAAAGAATTTTCAATATTCAGTAAAAAAACAAGCCCTCCAATTAAACAAATGGGCAAACTGATTTGAAAAACACTTCACCCAAGAAGACATATGGCAAATAAGCACATGAAAAGATGAGCAATAGCATTAGTCACTGGGGAAGTGCAAATAAAACTCAAAATATCATAATACCATGACTTACCCATTAAACTCACCACAGTGAAGAACACTGGGTATACAAGTGCTAGCAAGGATATAGATGACTGGAACTCTCATACACTGCTAATCGGAGTACATAATGGACCCACCATTTAAATAATTTGGCGATTAACTCAAATGTGTTATATTTGTATATATTGACAGTTTTACAGTTTCTACAAATGTCAAATGCACACCTACCTATATCCAGCCATTTCATCCCTATATTTTTCACCCAAGTGAAACTATTATAAAAGGAAAATAGTTCTTGGGGCCCCCAAATCACTAAGTTAAAGGGAAAAGTCAAGCTGGGAACTAAGGGCAAACCTGCCTCGTTCTATTCATCACCCCTCTGCCCACTGAGAGAAATGCATATCCAATCGCCTCCTTTGGAGAGGCTCATCAGAAACTGTCTCTTACCTACCTGTGACCTGCAGCCCCCACTCCGCCTCCAACTTTCTAGTCTGGAGTTTTCCCACCTTTCCGGACTGAACCAGTGTACATCTTACACATATTGATGGATATTTCATGTCTCCCTAAAATGTATGAAACCCACCTGTGCCCCTACCACCTTGGGCACATGTTGTCAGCACTGACAGAGCAGGAGCATTGCCATCTTGGACAAGTACTGCCATTTTAAGTCTCACCTTGATCAAAACCCACCGAAATCCAAAGGGCATCAGCCTAATGGCTAAGGTCAGCATGACCATAAAACACCTCCGACCAGAAACGTTCCAAACCCCTCCCCGACCAGAGACACGCCAGCCCCAAGATAACCTCCCCTCTGCCCAGAGACATTCCAGCACCGCCATAAACTTCTCCCCACAAACACATTCCAGGCCTGTGATAAGCCCCCTCACCCTAAAACCAATATATACTCTTAGTCCGTAAGACATAATGCTCCTGACTGAAATCAGCCACAAGCCCCACACCCAGTAGCTCATCTGAAAACTCATTTAACTGAAAGCTCCAAGGGATGACCCAGCTGCTTCTTCCCCTTCAAGTCTAGGGATGATAACAGCTTCCTGCTGTTGCTAGACCCTGTATGCATCACTACTTATTGGTTCTCTTAACCTGCCCACACCTCTGTAAGTTGTCCCTTGTAGCCATCTCCAAACCCTAGCTGAGCGCACCCTTCATTTCCTGCCAGGGTCCTAACTGCACATCATCTGCAAGTCCACACTCAACTCTCGGTGGGCATTTATCCACTTTGTCAGGAGAGCAAGCATGTTTGCGAATCGGGATTTGGTGAACACTCTTACTGCCAGAGCTAATTCTCTATGTGATTTAACCAACCAGGACGACCAGCAGTCAAGATCACAAGCTAAAACCAAGTTAGTCCAGGCCGGCGGAGCTCTCACCTGAGTGACATCAGACAAACCATATCAACTGCCCAAAAGCCACGGGCTGCTCACCCACCCTGGGGATGGGGTCAAAGTGGGCAGGCCAAAAAAGAAAAAAGCAAACCAGCTGGCGAATGTGATTATCTTTTACTTCTCGTTGGATTGGCAGCCTCTGGGTTGTGGTACATCCATCATGTTGAAAGCCAGCTACATCCATGGATTAAAAATTAATTTACTGCCCAGCCTGGCTTCCAGCTTGATGCCTTAATTAAGTTTGTTATTACAGTAGTGCTGAGCTCTGAGGCATCATTTAGCCCAGTCTAGAGACCTCAGTGTTTGGGGAGAGGTTTATGAGCTCTGTAATGCAATTATCTTCCAGCACACATAGAACGCTTATCTCCAAAGTCACTCTGAATTCATCCCAGGTTCTTTGTGCATATGTAACTAGGAAGAGAGTTATTGATCTACTTTTTCAAAGACATGCTCAACGGTCTCGAATCTCAAAAGACAGGAGAATTTGATCCTATTGCTGGGAAAGACACTATTTGGAGGAGCACATTAATTTAATTAAACATTTAATTGAGCAGCTACTATATATATGTTCAGTATGCACATAAGTGTGACATAATCCCTGTAGAAGCTTTCAGCGAACCTTTTAACTAAACGGAATGTCAATGAGAAGGAATAAAGAGACAGCTCCTTATCACACCCCCCGCAGCCTCTGCCAAGAAAGGTCTCCAGATATTTTTCTTTCTTTAAGAAATATTTGGGCCCGGCGGGGTGGCTCATGCCTGTAATCCCAGCACTTTGGGAGGCTGAGGCGGGTGGATCACAAGGTCAAGAGTTCAAGACCAGCCTGGCCAAGATGGTGAAACCCCCGTCTCTACTAAATATACAAAAAAATTAGCCAGGCATCGTGGCACGCGCCTGTAACCCCAGTTACTCCAGAGGCTGAGGCAGAGAATTGCTTAAACCTGGAGGAGCGGAGGTTGCAGTGAGCCGGGATCACGCCTGGGCGGCAGAGCGAGACTCCATCTCAAAAAAAGAAAAGAAATATTTGGTCAGCCACGGTGGCTCACACCTATAATCCCAGCACTTTTGGAGGCCAAGGCAGGTGGATCACCTGAGGTCAGGAGTTCAAAACCAGTCTGGCCAGTATGGCAAAACTTCATCTCTATTAAAAAATACAAAAAAAAATAAAAAAGAAATATTTATACAGTGCTAACTTGTGCCAGGCATATGACAAACATTAACCCATTAGCCCTCATGATAATCAAAGGAATCCTAAGGTAGGTACCCACATTTTGCAGAAGACGACACGGGCACTCTGCTGCCCATCTCTCTCCACACCTAACCTACCTTAACCATTTCAGCTCTGAGGTCCCAAAGGGACATTCAGCATCATAGGTGGGGCTGGTTGTGCTCCAGACACACCCTTTGGAGTTAGGAGGATGTGTCCTTCAATGCCCTCCTTCCATCTGGGGGAGATTTCCTGAATTTCCAAGGACAGTTTGGATGGTGTGCACATGTCCCAGAAACGGGGTCACCTGTGGTGTGATAGCGCTGGGGGCTGCTTCCCCAGGGACTCCTATAAGCATGGGATGGCTCCCACCTTGTGTGCCATTGGCAGGGCTGCCATTGACTTCTTTTGCTTGACTTTTTTGGTAGCAAATGTGTACTTTGATCATTGTCTGATGTGTAAGGAACAGTCATTAAAGAACTGAACAAACAGATATAGACGGTCGCATGACAGAAGAATTCGCCAACGGTGGTTCTGTTGTACCATATTGTAATCAACAACGTTAAGAACGTGTATCCTTTTTTTTTTTTTTTTTTTTTTTTTTTGAGACGGAGTCTCGCTCTGTCGCCCAGGCTGGAGTGCAGTGGCCGGATCTCAGCTCACTGCAAGCTCCGCCCCCCGGGTTTACGCCATTCTCCTGCCTCAGCCTCCCAAGTAGCTGGGACTACAGGCACCCGCCACCACGCCCGGCTAGTTTTTTGTATTTTTTAGTAGAGACGGGGTTTCACCGTATTAGCCAGGATGGTCTCGATCTCCTGACCTCGTGATCCGCCCGTCTCGGCCTCCCAAAGTGCTGGGATTACAGGCTTGAGCCACCGCGCCCGGCCATATCCATTGTTAATGGGATTTGGTGTTCTTTTAGCACAAACAGAGAAGTGTTATTTTGGCAGCTCAAAAATTGAATTATTACAATGATACCTTTTAGCTATGAGAACTGGAATTCACCCTTCAAATGGTCTATCAGGAGTCATTTAAACACCCCCTCCTGGAAAGGGAGAAGAACATACTTCTCATGTATAGACATGAGGTTTTCAGTTGCAGCACTATTCAGTAAAGCAATACAATTTCCACTTGTCTATCTCGTAATTTTAAAACCAAAACTGGCACCACGTTTCATATTCAAAATACATCAAGAAACAGTACTCATAAAAAGACAAGCAAAAGATAAACTCAAGTGGCAAATGAGCACACGCAAACATGGCCATCACTAGCCATCCAGGATACGCAGATTTAAACAATGAACTCCCATCAGGTGTGCACATTTTACCAATCTCACCATACCCAGTGATGGCAAGGCAGGGAAGCATGCTCACCTGTACAGGGCTGGCAGGATCATCAGTCAGTTGGCCCAGCTGCTAGAAGCACTGGGAAGTCTCTGTTGAAATAGAAGTGAGCACATCCCATAACCCTATTAACTTCAACGGACTCACACATGTACTCAAAAGGCAGGTGTAAGAACCTGCATCACGGAAGAGTGGAAAAAACCCAATAGAGAAATGGAAAAGGAAAATTCGTCAGCCCCAATGCATCTCAAAACACAATGCAGATCCAAAATAGAAGCTGCAGAATCATGTGCCCAGTATGATATTTATGAAGAAAATTTACATAAAATCATGTTTTTATGGAGACTGACAGATGGGTAAGTACAGGCATAAGTTACACTTGCAGCCATGAGCTGATGAACAACATTTCCATCAAGGAGGGACACATACGCCATGATGGTGCCATAAGATTAAGATTCGGAGAGAGGTGAAAGCTCCCTGTAGCCCTATAGCCTGGTGACTTTACAGCCAAGGTAACATCGTAGCACAGCACATGACTCGTGTGGTGACACTGCTGTAAACAAACCCACTGCACCGCCTGTCCTAGAAAAGCCTAGCACATATGATCCTGCACAGTTCATCATACTTGATAGGTGATAATAAGCAACTCTGTTACTGGTTTAGACATTTCACTATGCTATACTTTTCTCATTAGAGTGTACTCCTACTTATAAAATAATAACTGTAAAACAGTCTCAGGCAGGTCTTCCAGAAAGTATCCAGAAGAAGACCTTGTCACCCTAGGAGATGGCAGCTCCATGTGCTTTGCCCCTGGAGACCTTCCAGTGGGACAGGACGTGCAGACACAAGACAGTGATGTGACGATCCTGACACTGGGTAGCCCTACGCTCATGTGTACGTTTGTGTCTTCGTTTTAAGACATTTTAAAAGTGTTAAATGTTAAAATGTTTTAAAATAGAAAAAAACTTATAGAATAAGGATATAAAGGATTTTTGTGTAGCTGTGTAATGTCTGTGTTTCAAGACAAGTGTTATTACAAGAGTCAAAAAAAATCACAGTAAGCTAAGGTTGATTATTGAAGAAAGAAAAATGATTTTTTAAAAATGGCTTTGGCTACTCAGAGCGGTCTGAGTGTTCAGTGTCCATAAAGCCTACAGTCGTGCACAGGAACATCCTACGCCTTCACATTCACTCACCACCCACTCACTCACTTACTCACAAGAGCAACTTCAGGCCTGCAAGCTCCATTCATGGTGAGTGGCCTATACAGATGCCTCTTTTCTTATCCTTTTTTTGAGACGGAGTCTCGCTCTGTCGCCCAGGCTGGAGTGCAGTGGCACAATCTCGGCTCACTGCAAGCTCTGCCTCCCGGGTTCATGCCATTCTCCTGCCTCAGCCTCCCGAGTAGCTGGGACTACAGGCACCTGCCACCACGCCTGGCTAATTTTGTTTTGTATTTTAGTAGAGACGGGGGTTTCACCATGTTATCCAGGATGGTCTCAATCTCCTGACCTTGTGATCCACCCGACTTGACCTCCCAAAGTGCTGGGATTACAGGTGTGAGCCACTGCACCCAGCCTCTTTTTCTTATCTTTTACACTGCATGTTACTGTGCCTTTTCCGCAAGGTTTAGATATGTTCAGATATACGCATATTTACCATTATGTTACTGTTGCCTACAAGGTCCAGTACAGTCACATCCTGAACAGGTGTATAACCCAGGAGCAATGGGCTCCACCACACAGCCTTGGGGTGCTGTAGGCTCCCCAGGTAGGTTTGTGCAAGTGCACTGCAGGGTTCACATGACGAGATCAGCAGCACGCCTTTCTCAGAACTCGTCCCCATTGTTCAGGACACAGGACTGTGAAAGTATGCTTTAAAACCTAGAAAGATACAGACTATCCTAATAATATAATGAATGCTTCTGGGAGTGGAGGGTGAGTAGGTGTTGCAGTAGATTCTATAAATCAAAGAATTGAACTTTACTTGTAATGCCTGATTTATTTTTAAAGGTGGTCTGGTCTCTTCAATAAATCAATCACACGGGGAAACCATGCTTCCAACTAAAAGAGACTAAAAAGACGTGGCTGCCAACATCATACATGAGGCGTGGCTGGATCTGGGTTCAATCAAAATAACAAGGTATAAATGTTCTGGGGATAACTAAACATTTTGAATATGGGCTGAATACCATATGCTATTGGGGAATTACTGTTAATTTTTAGGTATGATGATGGTATTGTGGTTGTGCAGAAAATAATTTTATTTTTAATGATGCATGATAAAGTATTTAGTAATAAAGTGACAATATCTACAACTTTGAAATAATACAGTGAAAAAATAGATGATGATAGACAGGCAGACAGCAAATATGACAACTTTGTGAGATGATTGCATCTGTGCACTGTGTGGGGGTTCATTGTGCTATTCTTGCCATTTCAAGGTATGCTTTAAATTTTCATAAGTAAAAGCTAAAATGGGCCAGGCACAGTGGCTCACACCTGTAATCCCAGCACTTTGGGAGGCTGAGGTGGGCGGATCATTTGAGGTCAGGAGTTCAAAACCAGCCTGACCTACATGGTAAAACTCCATCTCTACTGAAAATACAAAAAAAAAAAAAAAAAAATTAGCCAGGCGTGGTGGCGGGAACCTGTAGTCCCAGCTACCTGGGAGGCTAAGGCAGGAGAATTGCCTGAACCCAGGAGGCAGAGGTTGAAGTAAGCCGAGACTGTGCCATTGCACTCCAGCCTGGGAGACAGAGTGAAACTCTATCTCAAAAAAANGACAGCAAATATGACAACTTTGTGAGATGATTGCATCTGTGCACTGTGTGGGGGTTCATTGTGCTATTCTTGCCATTTCAAGGTATGCTTTAAATTTTTCATAAGTAAAAGCTAAAAATGGGCCAGGCACAGTGGCTCACACCTGTAATCCCAGCACTTTGGGAGGCTGAGGTGGGCGGATCATTTGAGGTCAGGAGTTCAAAACCAGCCTGACCTACATGGTAAAACTCCATCTCTACTGAAAATACAAAAAAAAAAAAAAAAAAATTAGCAGGCGTGGTGGCGGGAACCTGTAGTCCCAGCTACCTGGGAGGCTAAGGCAGGAGAATTGCCTGAACCCAGGAGGCAGAGGTTGCAGTAAGCCGAGACTGTGCCATTGCACTCCAGCCTGGGAGACAGAGTGAAACTCTATCTCAAAAAAAAAAAAAAAAAAAATTAATGAAAGGTTAATGTGTAACTTTTTGAAAGTATGAACAACAACAACTGGAAATAAATATGGTAGAAAATTTAAAAAAAAGATTGGCCCTGCCTGAGAGTCTATATGGTGGGAATTATACATAGGTGTTTTCTTGTCTGTATGTTTCTAAGAAGAAACGTTCTCCCAAATTAAAAATCACAGTCAGAACACATTGCATTCCTGGGATTGCCCCCTCTCACTATTATTCTACCACTAACTGCCTGGGCTAGGCCATCAAAAAGGAAGCATGGGGTTTGCAGAGAGGCACAAGCAGGACGCGTAGGAAGGGAGTCGTATGTCTACGCAGCTCCCCAGTTCCACGCAAGGAGGCAGGTCTTTAGGTGGCTGTCACTGCACCAGCAGTGCAGAGGCGGGGACAAGTGCAGGTTGAAGAGGCAGAAGCTGAGCCAACACGTTCTAAAAGGTATTCTGTGGAGTGTCTCTTGGGATTCACCATTTATAGCAAAACTCATAGTGGCTTCCATCCAAACCTCATCTGAAAGTCTGCACTTCGTGAGCTGTAAATCATTGGAGCAAGCGGTAGAGATCATGAACTGGAGACACTCTCCAGCCTCCTCCTCACCTTCTAAATATGACCTGTGAGAGGAATTCTGCCCTGGTGCTGGAGCCTGGCTTTCACTGGAAGTCAAAAATAAAGCAAAATCTCTCAAGGCTGCAACAGTCCAAGTCACCACAACAAGCAGTTCCAATTCTTTTTTAAGACAAAGTCTTGCTCTGTCGCCCAGGCTGGAGCACAGTAGCGCGATCTCAGCTCATTGCAACCTCTGCCTCCCGGGTCAAGCAATTCTCCTGCCTCAGCCTCCCAAGTAGCTGGGATTACAGGCACCTGCCACCACACCCGGCTAGTTTTTCTGTTTTTAGTAGAGACAGGTTTCACCATCTCAGCCAGGCTGGTCTCAAACTCCTGACCTCATGATCTACCCTCCTCGACCTCCCAAAGTGCTGAGATTACAGGCGTGAGCCATCGCCTGGCCCAGTTCAAATTCTTCAAACACAGCTTGCCCTACCAGTGAGCCTGAGGTGTAGAAAGTGTCCCTTCTTCACGTTTAATTTCTGTAAATAGTCCCAGCTGAAATCCTGTAATGAGTCTGGACAGAGCACTTACTCTACCACAGACCTGGTCATCTGAACATTCCCGTTAAGTGTTTGCTGACGTTTCCTCTGGGCGAGAAAGGGTCCTACCCATGACCGCATCTGCTCACATCACAATTTAACAGGCTGATTAAGATGATATTTAATAGATGGTACCTCCATTTGGTAGATTTCCTTGAATTCACCACACAGTTCCCCGGCTAATCGTGGCTACTTGTGCACTTGTGGGTTTCGCTCACAGGGTTTCTGTCACGTCTCCACACCCAGGACCATGTTTCCACACACTCGGTGGGAACACACTTCTCATTCACGGTGCTTTGATCATCTCCTGGGAGTTTCTCGGGGACAGGCATGAAAACACCTCCTCAAGTCGTCCTCACCGGCGACCGTTTCTCCACACTCAGCCCGAGAGCGAGTCAGACACAAATCTAATTCCCCAGCAAGGAGGAGCCCACATTGGTCAGAAACTGCTCAGAGCGCTCAGTAAGGGGAGCCCTGGAAAACGGTTCACTCCACCAGGTTCAAGTTCCATCTCCTTTTTTTCCCACTTTTCTCTCCACGCTGACCAAGCAGAAGCGAACACTTTTACAGCCGCTTAGGTTCTGTGCTGGGTGCAAGCATCAGAAACAAAGGCCATGACTCCACCAAAAGGGGAGCTCCCAGAAGGACGTGGGAATGTTCCGGGGGCAGAGGCTTGGAGGGCCAGGTGCAGAAGGTAGGGGTTCCCCTGCAAAAGGACCTGCCAGAAGTTCCTGTCCCCCAACCTGGGAAACTTTCCACTGAAGTAAATATGCTCAAAAACGTTGATTTTCTTTTCCCCCTTGATTCACTCAAAGATTCAGCATCCTAGGAGAGCGCTTCCAATCGGTCAGCCTTCCATGTCTGACCCCTCAGCCCCTGCCTGGGAACCAGGGCAGGAAAAGGAAGAATATCCAGTGGAAAGAGCTGCTAGAAAATGCTTTGGTTTCTATTGTGAATGGGCAAGTTCTCTGAGCTCACAGCTGAATCAAACCACACACAACAGGACAATGGGAAACCAAGACACTCAGGAATAGAGGATGCTGGGCAGGAAGGCCAATGACACCACCGCAGGGGGTCGCAGACAGCACCCCCTATGCACAGCCCACGGGCATTGCACATAGCCTTCTGCCTACGCTGGTTTCTCTGGGCACTTCAGGGAAGTTTCAAGTTCTCAGAGCCAAAGAGACCTTCAGTCCAGGTTACGTGTCCCTCTTACAGGTCTGATCGCCTACCCTGGTGTCTATTGGGGAGGAGGGAAGTCTCAGTTCCCCAGAGATGAAGAGGCTTCCCCAGGCCAGGAACTGTGAGGCTAGGACCCTCCTCCTGGGGGGAAGTGGGCAGTGGGGAGAAGTATCCCTGCCTCATCTCCGCCGGGGAGGGGAGGCTCAGGCCCTGTGGGTACAGAGCACTGCCCAGGCCACTCCTCTTTAGGACTCTGGTCTGTTTTGTATGATTTTATTGTGTATCACATGGTGCTTTGTCATATATGTACATTGTGGAATGGTTAAATCCAGTTAATTAACAAGTGCATTACTTCATAGTTATTTTGTGGTGAGAGCACTTAATACCCACTCCCTTAACATTTTTTACCAATACATCATCATTAACTATGGTGAGCTTGCAGTGCAGTAGATCTCCTGAAATGCACCCTCCCATCTAACTATAACTACACGTCCTTTAACCAGCATCTCCCCATGCCCCCCAGCACCCCAGCCTCTGGTAACCACCATTCCATTCTCTACTTCTGTGAGATCAACTTCTTAGCTGCCACGTATGAGTGAGGTCACTCAGTATTTGTCTTTCTGTGCCTGGCTGATGACTTAATGGAGCATCCTCCAGGTTCATCCATGTTGTCAGAGAACAGTATGAAGGTTCCTCAAAAAATCAAAAATGGAATGACCATGAGCCCACTATGCCACTGGCACCGACCCAAAGGAAATGAACTGAGTCTGTTGCAAAGCTGTCTGCACCCCCACATATGAACTGAGTCTGTCGCAAAGCTGTCTGCACCCCCACGTTTAGACAGCACCATTCCCACTAGCCAAGGTGCGGAATCAACCTAAGTGTGCATCGATGGATGAATGGATCAAGAAAATGTGTTCTCTACACAACAGAATGCTGTTCAGCCATTAAAAAAAAAAAAGAAAGAGAGAAAGAAAGAAAAATCCTGACGCTGATGTTGGCAGGGCTCTTGATTAACCCTCCTTGGTGATATGGTCAGAGGGACCCTGATCCATCCAGAGGAGAACTGAGCCACGCAGGGGACCTTCTCTGGTGAGGTCGGGGTCAGGAAATGTTGGGCCTGGGTCACTTTCTTCTGTTGGATGGAAGCGGGGTCGTTCGTCAGGGTTTCTTGGAGGAACAGGACAGGATCTATACACACGAAGAGACTTACTTGGGGAGTTCCCTCATGTGATTACAGAGGCCAGTGAGTCCCATGACCTGCCGTCTGGAGAGCCAGGAAAGCTGACGGTAAGAATTCAGTCTGAGACTGCATGCTTGAGAACAGGAGGAGCTGACGGTATCGCTCCCAGCCCATGGCTGCAGGTCTGGGAACTGGGGGTAGGGCACTGGATGGGGATTGGTCAAGGCCCGAGACCCAGGAGCTCCAGCATCTGTGGGCAGGACAGACAGAAGTCCCAGCTCCGGAAGGGAGCAAATTTACCTCTCCCCTGCCTTTTTTTCCTGCTTGGGCCCTCGATGGATCAGAGGATGCCCTCACATTTGTGACGATTCCTTACTCAGTCCACTGATCCAAATGCTCACCTTCTCCAGAAATGACCTCACAGGCACCCCAAAACATAGTGTGTGACCAGCTCTCTGGGTGTCCCTCAACCTAGTCAAATTGACACAAGGGAAAACGGGAAGCCTGCTCCTCCTGGTCCCTCCCATTCTGTTGGCGGGAGCAGAATGGGAAGCCTGCTTCTCCTGGTCCCTCCCATTCTGTGGGGGGAAAATGGGGAATCTGCTTCTCCTGGTCCCTCCCGTTCTGGAGCCTCTGGCAGTTCAGCTTCCAGGATCCTCTCTTCATCAAGTCTTGCTCCATTTCCAGGGCTTAGAGCTACACTTTGAAGGGAGGGTCTATGCCATCTCTGTGGCCCCAAAAGTCAGATAATTTTTTAAAAACCTCTCCATGCTTGTATAATACTTAATAGATTTAATAAACACTTATCTCTTTGATAAATAAAACAAAAGTGTAAAACTAGTTCATGTGTCCTAGCAATGTACAAGAGACTAACAAACATTTTGTGACTCATAAAAGTAATTTTCCTGCTTTAAATTCACTGTCACTGCCCCCTAGTAATACCTGCAATGTCTCAGAAACTTGCATCCATTGGAGGCTGTTGCTGCCCAGCGAGTCCCTGGACACTCTGCCTTCGAGTTCCCTCATTTCTAAAGCTCTAGCAGGAAAAGCTCCCAGGCACCTTCACCCTGGGGAGTCTCATCCAACACCTTATTTCACAGAGGAGGCCTCAAAAAAGGCAGGAGAAAGGAGTGTTGTGCCTCTAGCCACACCGCCCAAAGCAGGCAGAGCCTGAACTCAGCCTCAGGCCACTGACACGGGCTCCAGCCTCCAGGCGTCGCTGCCAGCACCACAGGGATGCAGAGCCCCCAGGTCTCCTGGAACTGTACATCCCCCCCATCCCATGAGCTCTGTCCCCACTTCCCCCAGACCCCACAGTGGGGAAGCACTCAGTGCCTGGCTCTCCAGGAGCCGAAGTCTCCTCCCTGATGATGACGTCCCTCCCATAAACGATCTCTCTGAGCTGCAGCCTCCATCAGACAATACATTGTGGGATATTTGGGGCCCTTTTGTCTTCCACTCCCACAGAAGCCAGAGCAGCCAGTGCCGCCTCGTTTACCCGCATCACTGCCCCCGATCCTCGGCTGGAAGACACGGGCTGTCGGCTACCGTAAGCAGCAGACACCACCATGCTGGCGGCGAGGCATCTCCTGCAGAGAGGATTTACCTCTGTAGCCTGGGCTAGGACCTCCAGGAGGCCTGTACAGCCTCAATTTAGGAAGCCCTTTGCCTTTAAATACACTGACTGCTTTCTCCTTCAACAGCTCGCGTCTGGCCCCAGCACACATGTGCTGTGGAGTCTTGGATTCTGGTCTGCAAGGCTCTCAGTTGTACACCTGACAAACACCTCAGGCCCGGCAAGCAGGACACAGAACCCATGTCCACCCACTGCCTGTTACACAATGGGTGGGGTTGAAAAAGTTCTCCGTCATGCAGGGCACCTGCAAGAGAGGACCCCAGGCCTAAGAAGTTGCTTTGCAAGTAGAAAGTTGGGGAAAACCAACTGGCCACAGGACTCATGCCTGAAACAGGTGCAATGCATCCTCTGAGAAGCATGTCCTGGATAGTTAAGAAGTCATGAGTCTCTGCCCTGAAGAGCTCATAGGGCCTGCGGGGATCTGGGCAGCAGACCCGCGTCCTCCAGGGACAGCGTGCCAGGGCACGTGTTCGGACGTCACACAACGCAGCTCAGAGTTACGCAAGGTCACCTCTCTGGGACAGAGAGGTGGCCTCCAAGGACAGCAGCTGCTTGGATTGACCTGTGTCCGGCCCAGACTGGAGAAGAGGCTGCCACCTGTTCTCTCCATCAGCCTCACCTTCCACGGTGAAAACAGGCCTTCTGAGGGCCGAGTACCGCCCCGGGTGTTTCAGTTGGCCAGGGTATCTGGCTTTTGGCTTTTTCGTAAAGCATCACCTTCTCTCTCATGTATGAATATTTACTTGGCTTGGACAAGCCCTCGGGCCAGGAGTTGAAAGGTTACAGTGCATGAGCTGCTCTGCTGTGTGCAAAGCCCAATCCAGACAAAGTTTGGCCTAGCTGCTGGGTTAATGAAAAGCCACCCTGGGTTTGGGGGTCCCCAGCCCAGCCCCTGGGACCACCCAGTCTGGGGTATTCTGTACAGCAACCCAAGCTAAGAGAGCACATTATGGAAAAATGGTGTTTTTTAAAATAATTTTTAAAACACCATCTTGACAGGATGGTGAAGACCGTGATGGGAAGACTTCAGAGGAAACAGTGTAAATGCAAAACCGGGAGAAACCGGGAGGAGCTTGTCAAACACAGCTCTATGACTTAAACAATTGGCTTCCCTGGTAACCAAACCATGCTGACATCACAGCAGGCTCCCCTGGATGCAGACCCTGGTACCTTATTCTGGGCTTAGATCCCATCGGGGTGAAGCAAGATACACAGCCTGCAGGGCTGAGCTGGGATCTGTCACTTGCAATATAGGAGTCCGGATGGGTGAAACAGCGTCTCCTTTCCCTCCACCCTCCCCCAAGTCCAGAACCTCCCGGGTAACCCCTGATGATTACACAGCCTCCACCTAGTCTCCAGTGCCCCGTAGTCGCCACCTGCACCAGGCTACTTAGACACTGGGTTACCACTCACCAGCTGTTTCTCCCTGGCCTTTCCTTGGTATACATTTCCCAGCTCCCCGGCTGGCAAGGATGACTAGGTGACATTTTTGACCTCAGGAATGTCCTTTGGAAAGTCGCATCTGTCAGAATCCAGGACAAAACGAAGGCCATGCCTGGTGAGTAAGGAGGGGATGGGACAAAGGGAGAGTTGACAGCAGTGCTGGCAGGTTGCAGAGGTCAGCAAGGCGGAGGACACTGCAACTGTGGGATCTGCAACTGCCCCGCTGGAGGGCCAGTGGGCAACCCACAGATACCCCTGCCGCCATCTCCAGGCTCCTGCTGCGACCTCATCGGCCAAGCCACCTGGAAGCCATGGGGCAAGAGAACCTGAGTGAGGAAGTCCAGTGTGCCCAGCCCCCCACCGCACGGGCAGAGGACAGCACAGAAAGAGGTAGAGGGTGGATCTGGGAGACAAGCAGGGAACACCTGGCACAGACTTCTCCCTTTCTTAAGATTCAGTCTCGGCCTGGCACAGTGGCTCATGCCTGTTATCCTAGCACTTTGGGAGGCCGAGGAGGGTGGATCACAAGGTTAGGAGATCGAGACCATCCTGGCCAATGTAGTGAAACCCCATCTCTACTAAAAATACAAAAATTAGCTGGGTGCCTGTGATCCCAGCTACTTGGGAGGCTGAGGCAGGAGAATCACTTGAACCTGAGAGGCGGAGGCTGCAGTGAGCCAAGATCATACCACTGCACTCCAGCCTGGGCGACAGAGTGAGACTCTGTTAAAAAAAAAAAAAAAAAAAAACACACAACTCAGTCTCATTAAGAGACAACCCTCGTGGGCCTTTTCCGTTCTTCCCACCTGGGATACAGGCACGATGCCAGAAGGTGCAACAGCCACCACAGGACCCCAACAACAGCAGAGAGGGAGGGAGGCAGGGTCCTTTCAGACCTCATGCCACCCCTGCAATGGTGGCCTCTGACTTTCTGCATGAGAAAAGCCAGGCCGGTCTCTGCAGGGCAGTGTTAGCAGGTTCTATCGTTACTTGCAGCTGAACGCTGTCCTACCTGACGCAACAGGCTGGCCTACACTTTGTTTTACAGCACTTCAGACTTGGTAACACAGTTGCACGTATACTATGTGATTGGAAGCAGAAGACATCAATGCCATTGCTCCCATTCCTTAAAGAGCACAATAAAGAAACAGAAGTTACTTACAGCCAAGGACTAACGTGAGTTGGGGCAGCACCCCCAGGAATCAGCAAAAACCAAGTGATTAATTACCAACATGGTGCCCAACCTCCCTTATCCTCAGAAGACGTTCAGTGAGCAATGTAAACAAACCGACCACATTCCCTGTGCTCTAACAACACTACACTTCTCACACGTTAGATATGGAAAAACTGAAGCACAGCATCAGTGAGCACTGGGGTGTAAGGAAAAAGGAACAGGCCGCTCCATACAGAACCAGTGTGAATGTTGATTCTTGGAGTCTTTCTGAGAAGCAGTCTCTCCAAGGTGTAATTAAAAAGCACAGACACAGACTCTGACCCAGAGATTCCCAGAAATAGATTCCATAGAATAAAAAACACAAGAATGTGTGCATGAAGATCTTTAGCATAGCGCTGACGAGGCAAAGGAAAACGGGGAAATCTTGCCGGTCTGCATAGGGACATCTTTTCATGATGGTCAAATAAAATTATGGTGTATCCGTGCCACAGGTTACAATGAAGCAATGCAAAATCACAAGTTAGAATTCTATGTGTTGACATGAAAAACGTTCATGATGCACTTTTGAGTAAACCAAGTTATCGAATACCTGTATACAAAAATATATATGTATATATGACACAAATATAAAAATATGTATCTATGATACATGTATTTTATATGTACTTTATAAAATATTTTGTAAAATATTTATATACATATTTTTGATAACTTGTGTGTCCAGTCCTCTTCAGATGTGTAGGTATGAAATGGACAGCCTGGACAGCTCCCTGTTTGGCAGGAAACGTGCAGATGCTGTGTATTTGTGTGTGTATGTGCATAAATACACATGTACATTTCATATACATATATACACATGTGTATATGTGTATATTATGTATATATACATATATATGTGTATTATGCATATACAATTATATAGACATCATGCATATACGTATAATAATGCATATATTATACTGTATATACTATATACAATATAGTATATATTATAATAGCACAATATATAATATACAATATATGTTATATATTACATACATATATGTATATATGCACATATAATTACATATAATGTATATATGATATACATATATACAAACATATATAGATTTTTTTTTTTTTTTGAGATGAAGTCTCACTCTGTCACCCAGGCTGGAGTGCAGTGGCACGATCTCAGCTCACTGCAACCTCCACCTCCCGCGTTCAAGCAATTCTCCCATCTCAGCCTCCGGAGTAGCTGAGATTACAGGCGCCTGCCACCACACCTGGCTAATTTTTGTGTTTTTAGTAGAAATGGGTTTTCACCATGTTGGCCAGGCTGGTTTCGAACTCCTGGCCTCAAGTGATCCGCCTGCCGCAGCCTCCCCAAAGTGCTGGGATTACAGGTGTGAGCCACTGGGCCTAGTCTATATTCTCATTTTAATAAACCAACAACCTCCCCAAGGCCTAGCTGTGGGGATACAGGTGTTTGTCTTTGACTATAGACAGGAAGAAAGGGGTGGAGGGACATGCATTGCTTACCTGGGCTATGGAATGTGATACTGTATAAGAATTAGGAGAGGAGAATTAAGAAAACTAATGCCCACTAAGTTTAAACAGCACCATTTTTTCATGAACAGTGACAGGTATTTTCCTGTGGTGGTGGGCACGGGTTTCAAACCTCTGCCATCATGCTTGGAAGCCCCCCCAAGCCCACCCAGACAAGCTATGTGGAGAAGTCCCTGTACGCCCCTCAGATGCCTCCCTGACCCTCCTGCTCCGGGACGGGACATGATCTGGACAACAGCGTTTGCTTTCTCACCTCTGGCAGGCACCAGTCTCCCTGCCTGGCAGGAGAGTGACGCAGTTGGATGCACACACCCCCGGTCTTTTGCATTCTTAAACCTGCATGCTGGGCTCTGTGTCCAAGAGCAAGGATGTCTCATCTTACAGATCATAACGTTCCGCCTGCACGTTTCCCACCAGATGAATGGGGAGCTGTTCACGGTGTCCCCTTTCATCCCTAGACATCTGAAGACAACGACTAGACACATGCCACGTTCTGTCTCTGGTTTCCTGCTCTCCTCTCCTTTCTCACCCCATCTGTTCTCCCGCCATGTCTCTTTCTCTTCCTCCCCTGTCTTGCTCCCTTCTCCTCTTCTCTCCTTATTTCTGCCTCCCCTATTTCTCTCTCCTTCTCTCATCTTCTCTGACTGTTGCCATGTTCAGCAGGGCTCCTGGCTCGGGTCAGTGCAGAATCACCTGAGCCACTACCACAGTTGCGAATCCCTTCTTGAGGGCTTGCTGGTTTCTCCTCAAACCTTCTACAAGGCAGGATTATATTTAAACCCATTTAAGACCTAAGGAAGCTGAGGCATAGAAAAAGCCACCCAACCCATCAGCCATGTCTACTGAGTGCCCATATGTGCAGGACACCGTCCTAGGACACAATGAGTGAGATAGAAGTTAAGGCATCTTCCCAATCCCACACCTTCCCAGCTCATCAACGCAGAGCCCAGCGCTGGCAGGAAGACATGAATGTCCAGAGATGGGGTCAGTACAGTGTTCTGGAGTCTCTCCTAGTGACAGGAGAGCTCCTTCTACATCTCCATATGGCAGCCAGGAAAGAGCTTGGCTGGGCACAAGCAGGACCACAGGAAGAAGTCAGAGGGTGACTTTGGTTTCCAGCACGGAGGTCTGGAGAGCTCTGCCAGAGGCCTGAGCAGAAAGGAAGGATTTTCGGGGACTGCTTGTGTGGGCTGTGGATCCCTGCAACATGGCCTTGGCATCAGCTGCTGACCTGAAGTTGGGGTGCAGGGGCCCCCCTCCTCTGCAGAGCCCCCCATGTTCCACTGATGAGAGGTTCCACCCCATCTCTCATTTTTCCAGGACCCCCAGCCTTACACCTCATGTTCTGAGAGCTTCCTGTGGGCCAGGCTTGGTGCTGAGACCCTACCAGTCTCCTGTGTTTCACTGCCACCAACAACCCCTGCCACCCCACCCCGGCCCCGAGTTAGTGCTGCCACCTCCATCCAGCACACAAGGACACAAAGGCTTAAACTAGAGCCCAGGCCCACACCCTGCAGCTGGGAGCTGCTGGACCAGGCTTGGAACCCAGGTCTGTCCTCATGCAAATGGTGTCATCCCTGCCCTCTTGACTCTCGCTGACATTTCCTTTCCCTCCTCACTGGAAGGAGTGAGTCACCATCTCCCTTCACCAGACTCCATTTTTTCCTAGCACACATTGCCCTGGGGCACCAACTGAGAGTTCAATCAATGCTCTGGCCCCACCGGCCTAGGCCAGCTACAGCTCCAGGCAGAAATGACAAGTAGGTGTCACCTGACACTGGCTTTAGTTACTGCTAGAGGCTGCTTAGCAGGAGGTATTGAGAAGGGCTTGGAGGAGGCCTTTCCTTTAGCAAAGGTGGGCTGCTTCTTGTTTCAGCTGAAGCTTCAGAAAGTAACAGAAAGGGCCTTGGACTGAGTATCTCTGACCTGACGCTAAGCAGCCCAGCACTTCAGTCCTCAAAGGTCCGCAGATGCACCCCAATTCTGAATTCACAGAATGCACATAAATTAGATTATTTTGGTAGAACAGGAATCGCTCAGTTGTCTGGGCTACTTGGAGATGTTATCCAATCATTGAAAAACGTTGATTGCATCAGTTGATTTTCAGATTGCCAGGTCTCCTTACTCTTAGAAAAATCTAACTTGGCTGGGTGTGGTGGCTCACGCCTGTAATCTCAGCACCTTGGGAGGCTGAGGTGGGAGGATCACTTGAGCCCAGGAGTTTGAGACCAGCCTGGGCAACATAGCAAAACCTCGTCTTTACACACACACACACACACACACACACACACACACACACACACATTTTTTAAATGTAAAAAAGGAGAAAAAGAAAGTCTAACTCTCATAAGAGTCACGGATCCCCAAAGCAATTTTGCAGATGAAGAGTTAATGATGTTCTCCAGTCCCCTAGAAAGCAGTTTGCTTGCCCGTAACTGTGCGTCAATGCCAGGCCTAATATGAATGTATTATCTAAATAATCGTTCATACCTCATGTGATCAGCACTGAACACCTTCCTCTCATCACATTCACTCCTGATTTGATCAAGTCAACACAAAAAGTTCTTTCCAGAGAACATCAGATTAGAAGGTTAAACGTGTTAATTATCCTTTTTTAAAGACAATGTACAGCATGGGATATCTCGTAGGATCTTCATCTCGCTCCATGGGCCCCGGTCCAAGGAGTCCCACAGCAGGATCCTCCTGGCCCCCTCGTCTTGGTAAAGACAAAAAGATCAGGTTCCCTTCAGTCTGAGGTTTCTCGCCCTCCCTGAAACGTCCCAGTGTTCAGCAGGTGGGGAGGGATGAGGTTCGCCACATCCAGGGGCTAGTGTGGCCACCTCTTTGCCTAGTGCTGTGGGTGCCCAGGAGCTCTGCGGCTCTTCCTGCTCACAGCCACACCTGAACAAGCATCCTGATGGCAGCTGGGAGGCTCCTCAGGAAGCGATTCAGGCAAAACACCTCCGTAAAAGTGCCTAGACGGAAACATCTTTATAGCTTTGTAATGTAAATGATCTTAAAGTCAAAATTTCAACAACATAAAGCAGTGTAAATGGGAGACTGTGCATGAAAAGGATGGGAGAAGAGATTTTAGCTGCACCCAGTTGTACAAGGATCTGGCTAATAGTGCAAGCCTCAGCCCACCTAGAAAGAAAAGAGGAAAGAACGGATGGAGGGAGGAAGGGAGGGTGACTATTTGGACCTCTACCCAGACTTTCATCACAAATGGGTCTTTATCTAAAAGCCAAAAGTCAGTTAACAGCTTTATTGCTGATGGACTTTCCATGTTAAACACACACACCCCCCTTACTTTGTAGCAAGCAACCTTCAAATTATGGCACCAAATAGGCAAAATTGAAGAAGTATGTTTTCCCATTACATTAGTATTCATTAATCCACTTCTTCCTTCAATTATCCAATTATTTATTCAACAAACTTCTGCACTATTTTCAGAGCAGCTTTCCAGGTACTGGGAATACTGAGTGAGCAAAGGTGAAATCCCTTCCTCAATGAAGTCCACATTACAGCAGGTCATACAAACCGCAAACGCACACGATTTCAGGCAGTGGAGGGGGCTATGCAACACCGTCAGAGCTTTCGTTCCCTCACCTCTTCCAGGACTGAAATCATTATGCTCTTTACTGATCATGTTATTATTGATTTTTTTACTCCTTGGGAAACTGGCCCTTCAAATTCAAAGATATCTAAAACTTTCCATTGTCCAGAGTGGAGATGATGCAAGCGAGTTACCCATGCTAAATCAGGTAGCGATTTTGGAAAGCCCCCATTCTGTAGTAAGGGGTCTGGGAGATGTTCACACAAAACAGGAAATGCACACGCATGTGTTATTCTTTCCACAGCAACTGATCAATGTGGATCTCTAATCTAGCCACAGCGTGTTGTCAAGGGGACCGCACAGACACCGTGGCCCCAGGTTAAAGAGGAAGCTCTAGCTGTGCTCACAGTCCCTTATCAACCTTCTCTCCTAATCCGAAGCCCTTTCATTTGCACTGGGGAGTTGGCTGCTCTCTGTGGATGTCTATCAGCGGCAAATGTTTCCGTTGCCTGGTTACTCTTGGAGACCGCACAGGCCCGGGGTGGACAGCCTGTCAAAGCACCTAAAGGGTCAATAACTGAATTGTGTCAGCAAAGAGGTGGCCCTGCAGACACATGCTGTCCTTGGTGCTCTGCACCGGGAAGACAGAGGGCCCACGTGGAGCAGGTGTGCGGCGCTACACTGAAATCTGCCCACCAATATGTGGTGTGCAGACTTGACTTTATGTAGAGAAAGAAGCTCCCAGAAACCCCTGCAGCAACGGGTCGGAAAGGGCCTCCCAGGCAGTGGCTCACTCTTCTGGCCAGAGCTTCCTGGCTCTGCTCTGGAGGTGGTCTGCTGAGGACAATCACGGTGCCTCATCCTCTCCAGCCAAGGGATGCGCCTGAGACTCAAGTGCTGCCAATTAAACAATCAGTCCCTTGAATTTAAATCGTGAGCAGAGGGACCAAGGACAAAAAAGAACCAGCGGCCAGAGCTTGTCCCTCCATTCCCCTGTCCCCCCGTCCCCCCATCCCTCCATCCCCTTGTTCCCCCCGCCATCCCCCCAACCCTGGGTGGGGCATCCTGCAGCTCTCCTCCTCCCTGAGGCCTGCTCCTGGTCCCTGATGCTTCGCTGGCCCTCTCCATTGGTCCTTCTAGCAAATCCCCTTCCCTTTTAGGTGGCCAGCACCAGGTTCTGCTGCTTGCAACCAGAGACCTCACATTAGTTTCCTGCAGCCACCATGACAAAGTACAAGACAGGAGGCTTGAAGAACAGGCACGCACAGCCCCACAGTCCCCAGGGGCCAGACGCCCAAGCTCGGGGTATCGGCAGGGCTGGTTCCTCAGGCTGGCGCCAGGCTCTGCCCATGCCTCTCCCCAGCTTCTGTGGTGGCTGGCATTCTTGGTATTCCGTGGCTCCTAGAAGCATCACCCCAATCCCTACCAGTGTTCTCTGCATCCAAATCCCTGTCTGGAAGGACACCAGTCACAGTAGATTAAGACCTAATCTAATGACCTCACTTTAAGCTGGTCACCTCTATAAAGACCTCGTCTCCAAGTAAGATCAGTTTGAGGGTCTGGGCCTCCAACCTTCTTTTTGCAGGGAACACCATTCACCCAGTAACAGACCTACCTCTGTGCCCCGCAGTCAGCCACCCCACCCAGCAGTGGTGAGCACCTGGGAACCTGTAGACCTAGACTCCAGGCCTGGGGCACCTGTGTGGCTTGAGCCCTGTGAGCCCTGTGAACGGTCCTTGGCATGGTTATGTTAGCCATGGGCAGGCGAGCAACCTGCCTTGAGATCTGGCTGAATGGGGAGGCCTGAAAACATGCACACACCTCTGTAAGGAGACAAAGTCACCCCTTAGTGAGGGTGGGTTCATTTTTTTTTTACCAGCCCCCAGGAGCTGGTCATTCCCATTTGGAAAGTGACCTTAGGTGAGTTGGAAACTCTTGAGTTCAGTCGCCAGGCTCTGGAGATGGGTCTTCTGAAAGGTGAGGGTTAGGGTGATGGACTCCAGGTGGATCCTCCCCATAAGAGAAAAGCAGGGGCCCACACCATGGTTGTACACCGTGCTGCTGGCTTTTTGGGCCTAACTGTAGATACGATAATACAAGGTGGGAACAGGGCCAGGCCTGTGAACTCCAAGTGCATGACTAAGGAACTGATTAAAGACTGACACCACACAGAGGAAAAGGATGGAGATTCCCAAAAACATCGGCAGAGTTCCTGGATGCAGCCACTCCTGAAGCTAGAATCTCCTCTCTTCAATTTCACCAGTCAAGAACTCCCGTTTTTGCTGAGGCTACTTTGAGCTGGTTCCCCGTCATGTAAAATCTGAAGACCGCGACACACATAATAGAATACCACGGGGCATAGCAAGCCCCAAGGCCTGAGCACACGGCTATATCAGCAGCCTCATTTATCTGTCCTGCAGAACAAAAGGAGCAAGTAAACGACATTCCAGGGCCCAAGTTCACCAAGAGGCAGGAGTGAAATGGATGATACCGAGACCTGGGTACCATAGCTGGAAGTGTGACTATTTCCTTGCCATTTCCAAAGCTCTTGCCAGACACATTTGTACTCTCCCCTTTTACTGCCCTTGCAGGTAAACCTGGAGACATCACTGAACCCAGCCCGGTACTGAGGCCAGCAGGCCAGCATCACACACACTTCCCGACAGGCCCAGGACAGCACTAATGACTCGTTTGACTGTAACCGGCACTCAGACTTCAATATAAACAGAGCCCATTCCATGTTGACTTGTCTACTTTAAAAAATAATAACAGAACAAAATGAAACCAACTAAATGGAATTTAAAATACATAATTGCTTTAGTCATGAAGAGTAATGACATTAAAAGACATTTTAACTAGACATTTCCGCACAAATAACATTAGGCCGAGACAGTTAGTCTTGGGGTCCTGACCAAAAACGAGCCCTGAGAACTTGCAGGCCTGTTTGTTTCAGGTTGGGTCCTGGGTAACAGGCACGGCCTATGGCTGGAGCAGCCGTGAAGCCCCACAAGGCTGCATCGGAGGTTCCAGGGAACTGAGATTCCCCAGACATCACAAGCTTTGCCAACTCTGTGCCAACTACTAACTGACCCTCTGTCTTTAAATGAGCGTGTGTTTTACATACGTAATTATATTGAAAAAGGAAACTATATATGACTAACACAAAACTGTTGGTTAATTCACTAGTTATTTTATATATAAATTCGCTAGTTATTCGCTAATTGTACATATCATTCACTAGTATTTTTTATATATGAATATATATTTCATAATAGAGACGGAGTCTCACTTTGTTGCCCAGGCTGGCCCCAAACTCCTGAACTCCAGTGGTCCTCCCACCTCTGCCTCCCACAGGGCTGGGATTACAGAAATGAGCCAGTGCACCTGGCCTACTAGTTATATTTTTCCTAATAATTTTTCCAATAAATACATGACCATAGCTAGCTAGGGTTTGTGGATTGTTTTTGTCTATTTTATTGCCTGTACAACACTCTTTGAAATATTGGGCTAGTTGGCAGATTCAGGCAATGCCTCCACTAGGCTGATAGTCACAAAATTCTCCACAAAAGGCACAGAAGACCAGATTTCTCTCTCTCTGACCCTGCTCAACGCTTAGATGTAATCTCTGTTCCCAGAGCTCATGGCATCAAGTAAACAGTTCTTGCCTATCAAGCCCTGCAGGTAGGAATAACATGACTTATCTAACAGGGAAAATGAAAGAACAGATGGCGTGGACGAAGGTCCGGGGACACTGGTGGGGCCATTTCCTTCTAGTACCAGTGGTTTCTTGTCTCAACAAATATAGGCCAAGCATCTGTAGTGCACAAAGTCAGGTTGCTGGACTAGATACACACACACACACAAATATACAAAACTAAAGTCAACTGAATACTGTTAAAGACTGAGGTAATTCCATACTGCATTATTGAATTTAAAAAGCATATTATGATGAACACACGGCACGTATTCCCCTTTAGCTTTTTCTACATATTTCAACACTTATACAAATAGAAGCACTTTTATTTTACTTTAAGTTCTTGGATACATGTGCAGAACGTGCAGGTTTGTTACACAGGTATACATGTGCCATGGTGGTTTGCTGCACCTATCAGCCTGTCATCTAGGTTTTAAGCCCCACATGCATTAGGTATTTGCCCTAACGCTCTCCCTCCCCTCGCCCCTACCCCTTGAAGTAGAAGCACATTTGCACAGATTCTAGAGTAATGTACACAGGGAGCATGGACAAATGTGTTCCCTACAGTAGTGCTGATAACAATTAGGCATGGTTATGGGACAATTAGTTCACTGTTGTCATCTATGTGTGCATCTACATAGTGCACAATTGTTCATCAACAGCAGTAAGTGCCTTCAGCGGGCATCAGCCGCCTCCCATAACCTCTGAGCACTCAACTCCTTGCACACCAACCTGGTTACCACCAACACCTGCATTTCTGTGCCTGGGGGCTCAGTCTAGCTGAGACCCAAGCCTGGTCTACATGCAGGGCAAGCAAGACATGCTGGAGCCTCCATGCACCTGCAAGGCTTCCTCAGCCAAGTGAAGAGTACTGGTAGATCAATACCCCAGCTCCCTCATCCCTCAAGCAAATAATCCCACAGCATACATTGCAAAATCTCCCAGAGGTTCCACAGCAGGACTGAACCCCCATCACCCACAGTGGCAACTGGCTGGATAACACACACTCATTACTGACTTCCTGCCCTTCCCTGTCTCACTTCCATACTCCCCTCCCAAAATTTCCTGGGGTCACCTCCCCGTGAGTCACTTTTACTGGAATCCTTACCTTGGGCTTGCTCTAGGAGAGCCCAGGCTGAGACACTCAGTATAGCTACACTGCTGGGTGATACACAGCGATTTACAAGGCTGAGGTTGGGTGCCAATGTACTCATAGGAAATAACAGGCAAAGGTCTCTGAGAAATGTTCTGGAAATGGAAAATACGAATCTGCAGAAAAATATAGTTTTGTTTAAAGCACACACAAAATTCTAGGATAGAGTTTCACGTATGTTTGGAAGGACCAAACTGATGACAGTGGTTAGCTTGGTAGAAGAGTCAAGATACATGAGATTTTACAAATTAAATATATAAATTTAGTACGTAAGTAATGAAAAAAGTTGCAGAGCAGATTATGTGTGTACTTGGACATGCACACATAGAATTGTGTATCCACGTCCACTTTTGTCGATGCACCTGCCTCTGTTTTACCTCAAGACATTACGTGTGTGTGTGTATATTTGTGGATGCATGGGGAAAGGTCTGCATTCTGAAAAGAAACACCAGACTCTTAATAATGATCGCCAATGGGAATTAGGAACGGGAAATATTTATCAAGGGACTTTAATGTTTTACTTTATACATCTCCGTGAGATGTGACTTTTTTGGTGAGCATCTGCTGCCCTTCAAATCTGACAAGGTAAAATAATTTTGTTTTTTATTTTACTGTACTGATTTAATTCACTTTAACTAGGATTATATTTGGGTTTCTTTGAGACAGAGTCTTGCTCTGTTGCCTAGAATGGAGTGCAGTGGCGCTATCTCAGCTCACTGCAACCTCTGCCTCCCGGGTTCAAGCAATTCTCCTGCCTCAGCCTCCTGAGTAGTTGGGATTACAGGTGTATGACTCCACGCCCAGCTAACTTTTGTATTTTTAGTAAAGCCGGGGTTTCACCATGTTGGCCAGGCTGGTCTCAATCTCCTGACCTCGTGATTCATCCATCTTTGCCTCCCAAAGTGCTGAGATTACAGATGCGAGCCACCACGCCAGTTGATGTATCTGGGTTTCTTAAATTGATACATAACAGATGGACATATTATTGAGGTACATGTGATATTTTGATACACCCATATAATGTGTGAAAGTCAAATCAGGGTAATTAGGATATCTATTACATTAAACATTAATCTTTTTATGCTAGGCATGTTCAAATTAAATGAGCATAACTTTAAACCTGCTCACACATACTCAGCTCCTGTGAAAGTTGTTAACTTTTCCAACTTGGATCTGTGAATACACATCTTAATATGTTTTATTGACAGAGGGGTGCTGAGACCTGTCTGGATGGAGGGAAACGATGGAGCTGTTGAGAATGGTCATTGTGGATTTAGACAGGAAATGCTGCCTTTGGAGAGATTAAAATGTAGCAGCCACTGAGGTGTGCTTCAGGCAGCTCTAACTTCCTCCAGACTGGAGCTACTCTCAGAGAGCCTCCTCTTCCAAGTCAAACGTGCAGCCCATCTCAGACTCACGAACTAGACCCACTCTTTCAAACAGTCATGAGGACCTATTTTCTAATTGCCCTCCCTTCATGGGGAAATAATTCAAACATTCCATTCCCTTCTAGAGTGAGAACAAGAGCTAAATTTAAATGCAATAGCTTAATGATGCATCTGCAATTCCAAGCAGCCAACAATCTATCAAAAAAAGACCAGCTCATTCCAAATATAGGAAAGACTCATACACACATACATCACTCCACTCGAGCTTCCAACCCCAGAATGACCAAAATTTAAAAATATCAAGAAAGTAATAAGCCCTCAAAATAATCTGCTTGTGATCCCTAGGATAACAGATTGGCTTCTGCATCCCATAGGCCAAGTGTAATAAATGCACTGGAAAAAATTACAAATAACCCACAGCACTCAGTTGAAACACACTCTTTGAAAGTGTTCTTCATGATACGATTTGTCTTTTTAGGGCATACAGATAAAGATATTGTCATAAATTATATTCATTGAAGAAACTGATACCATTATGTTAAAAATGAAAACAAAAGGGTTTTGAAATATTTTTCAGGAATCTGACCCACCTCCAACGAGGCTGCCTTTACTATTAAGTGATGATTAGTGGTTCTATTGTAATGAGAAACAAATGATGGTCAAGTGTATATCCTGCATTGGAAACAGTTAAGTTTCACATCAGACCTTCTCTGCCTTCTTCTATGGAAAATGAATGCATAAAATAGGAATCAGAGGACTGAGTGTGGATTTAGGTCTACTGAACACATACTGGCCAGATCCATTACCACCATTATCATGACGACTACAGCCAGCATCACCATCAGCTCCTCTGTCGCCACGACTACTGCTAGCATCATCACCATCTCCTCTGTTGCCACGACTACCACCACCAAAATCATCACCATCTCCTCCATCTGCATCACTACCACCAGCATCACCATCATGTCCTCCATCACCATGACTACTGACATCATCACCATTTCCTTCATCACCACAACTACCGCCGGCATCAACACCATCTCCTCCATCACCACAACTACCACTGGCATCACCACCATCTCCTCCATCACCACAACTACTGCCGGCATCACCACCATCTCCTCCATCACCACAACTACCACCAAAATCATCACCATCCTCCCTCACCATGACTGCCAAAATCATCATCATCTCCTCCATCACAACTACCACATCATCACATCTCCTCCATCACCATGACTACCACCAGCATCACTACCATCTTCTCCATCACCATGACTACCACCAAAATCACCATCTCCTCCATCACAACTACCGCATCATATCTCCTCTGTCACCATGACTACCGCCAGCATCACCACCATCTTCTCCATCACCATGACTACTACCAAAATCATCACCATCTCCTCCATCACGACTACCACCAGCATCACCAACATCTCCTCCATCACCATGACTACCACCAAAATCATCACCACCTCCTCCACCACCACAACTAACACCAGCATCACCATCTCCTCGATCACATCTACCACCAGCATCATCACCATCTCCTCCATCATCACAACTACCGCCAGCATCATCACCATCTCCTACGTCACCAGGACTACCGCCGGCATCATCACCATCTTCTCCACCACGACCATGCTTACTGGAATCTGAGACTCAGACTCATTTGCCAAGCCCAAGCAGGGGCACCAAAGGTCCAGCTGGTTCACCTTCTGCTGCACGATCAAATGCAGGTGGAACAGTCAGTGCCACCAGTGCCGAGCCGGCCATTTCAGGGTTGAAAACCTTTGATAACAGCAGCTGTTATTCTTGCTACCCAAGATTGTCTCATGATTACATGGGGTGAACTATTGCCCTGAGTTCAGATCACACCTCTGCACAGGAAATCTCAAACCAAACATTCCACAAGGAATGAAGAAACCAGCCTAGAGTTCTCTCCTGAACACTGAAACTGACTGTCAAACTGTGGATTTTTCCCTATATTTAGGTGTCAGTCAGGTAACTCAAACTCAAAACTGGGCTTCAGCGCAAACCTGGATATGAATCTCCCCACACTTCTACTGCTCTCTCAGTCTTTCTCATCTTAGGAAATGGTCTTCCCCTTCCGCCATGTGCTCCAGGCCAAAAATATGAAGGCCATTCTTGTCACCCCCTTACACTCCCTCTCAGCCCAGTCTATCACAATGGCTAGCAGGTCCTGCTGCCCAGATACATCCAGGGCCTCTCCAATGACCCTCACGTCCACTACCATCCTGGTGCAGGCCTGCAGGCCGCCCTTGCCAGTCATGTGGACTACATGGTCGCTGCCTAATCCTCTTTGCTCCCACGCTTACCTCTACCTCCATTCAGAACTGGGAGTGATCTTATTAAAATAAAAATTGGATCATGTCACTCTCCACCTAAAATCAATCACTACTCTCTGGCCATTGTTCTTCAGATTTAGAATCAATACCCTAGCACAGCCAGCCCTAAGGTCCTGAATGAACTGCCCTGTCCACCTGTCCCATCTGTGCTCCAGACACCCAGATTTTCAGGCATCAAGTTCTTTCTTGCCTCAGGGCCTTTGCACAGCTGTTCCCCATGATGTTCCTCTCTCTGTGAGGGTAAGGACCACATCTGCTCTGTTTACCACTCCTTCCTCTTAACTAGGGGACATACACTTGGCACCCGATAAACATGCCTCGAATAAATCAGCAAACTGTGAAAGAACAGACACAGCTCCTAACTGACACAGAGGAATACTGCTTCTGAGAAAAGAAAGGACGACTTACCACAAAGTTTCTCTGCTGAGTTCCTGGTCTCAGGACAGGAAGTGGGAAGTTTCCCCAGGGGTCNCCTCCATCACCACAACTACTGCCGGCATCACCACCATCTCCTCCATCACCACAACTACCACCAAAATCATCACCATCCTCCCTCACCATGACTGCCAAAATCATCATCATCTCCTCCATCACAACTACCACATCATCACATCTCCTCCATCACCATGACTACCACCAGCATCACTACCATCTTCTCCATCACCATGACTACCACCAAAATCACCATCTCCTCCATCACAACTACCGCATCATATCTCCTCTGTCACCATGACTACCGCCAGCATCACCACCATCTTCTCCATCACCATGACCACTACCAAAATCATCACCATCTCCTCCATCACAACTACCACCAGCATCACCAATCTCCTCCATCACCATGACTACCACCAGCATCACTACCATCTTCTCCATCACCATGACTACCACCAAAATCATCACCACCTCCTCCACCACCACAACTAACACCAGCATCACCATCTCCTCGATCACATCTACCACCAGCATCATCACCATCTCCTCCATCATCACAACTACCGCCAGCATCATCACCATCTCCTACGTCACCAGGACTACCGCCGGCATCATCACCATCTTCTCCACCACGACCATGCTTACTGGAATCTGAGACTCAGACTCATTTGCCAAGCCCAAGCAGGGGCACCAAAGGTCCAGCTGGTTCACCTTCTGCTGCACGATCAAATGCAGGTGGAACAGTCAGTGCCACCAGTGCCGAGCCGGCCATTTCAGGGTTGAAAACCTTTGATAACAGCAGCTGTTATTCTTGCTACCCAAGATTGTCTCATGATTACATGGGGTGAACTATTGCCCTGAGTTCAGATCACACCTCTGCACAGGAAATCTCAAACCAAACATTCCACAAGGAATGAAGAAACCAGCCTAGAGTTCTCTCCTGAACACTGAAACTGACTGTCAAACTGTGGATTTTCCCTATATTTAGGTGTCAGTCAGGTAACTCAAACTCAAAACTGGGCTTCAGCGCAAACCTGGATATGAATCTCCCCACACTTCTACTGCTCTCTCAGTCTTTCTCATCTTAGGAAATGGTCTTCCCCTTCCGCCATGTGCTCCAGGCCAAAATATGAAGGCCATTCTTGTCACCCCTTACACTCCCTCTCAGCCCAGTCTATCACAATGGCTAGCAGGTCCTGCTGCCCAGATACATCCAGGGCCTCTCCAATGACCCTCACGTCCACTACCATCCTGGTGCAGGCCTGCAGGCCGCCCTTGCCAGTCATGTGGACTACATGGTCGCTGCCTAATCCTCTTTGCTCCCACGCTTACCTCTACCTCCATTCAGAACTGGGAGTGATCTTATTAAAATAAAATTGGATCATGTCACTCTCCACCTAAAATCAATCACTACTCTCTGGCCATTGTTCTTCAGATTTAGAATCAATACCCTAGCACAGCCAGCCCTAAGGTCCTGAATGAACTGCCCTGTCCACCTGTCCCATCTGTGCTCCAGACACCCAGATTTTCAGGCATCAAGTTCTTTCTTGCCTCAGGGCCTTTGCACAGCTGTTCCCCATGATGTTCCTCTCTCTGTGAGGGTAAGGACCACATCTGCTCTGTTTACCACTCCTTCCTCTTAACTAGGGGACATACACTTGGCACCCGATAAACATGCCTCGAATAAATCAGCAAACTGTGAAAGAACAGACACAGCTCCTAACTGACACAGAGGAATACTGCTTCTGAGAAAAGAAAGGACGACTTACCACAAAGTTTCTCTGCTGAGTTCCTGGTCTCAGGACAGGAAGTGGGAAGTTTCCCCAGGGGTCTCCCAAAGCTTGGGTCTGATCGAATGTGGCCTCAGCACCTGCAGGCTTCAGGTGTGGCGCGTCATTTCCAAGCTGCAGGAAGAAGCAGACACAATCTTCTGTCACCAAAGAATGACTTGCAAGTTTGTCTGTCTGCCTCCTTCACGTTCCTTGATGCTTAAGAGCCAGGGAGAGGCACGAATTCTGCTACCATTTTCCAGTTCAGAAAAATGAGGGCTGAGTGAAGGACAAATTTGAAACTGAACTCATGGTCCTCCCAGCCTGAGATTTTTCTTTCCCTTCAACCAAATTTCCTGGTATAGAACAATGCAACGATACAACACAGCCATTGACGCGAAGCTTTCATGACTCCTTGAGTAGACCGTCAAGTTCCTGAATTTGCCAAGAGAAATGCACTTAGGGCTAATTATCCAGGTTAGACAGATGATAGCAAGGGACGGAATTGAGGGAACAGGTCAGTATCTGGACATGCACTGAACATATCCTTAATTATCAAGATGAGACTGATGTCCAGCCAATGACAGAAAGAGTTATTATAGGTCAAATTAATTAATAAAATCAATATAAAAAGCAACAAGCATGCTACACAGAGTAAACTCTTAAGGAATTCCCATCTTGGCCATCAAATATTCAAAAACAAAAATTCCTGTATATCAGTAGACCTTCATGTCGACATATACAATCAAAATATCAGAAATTTCTTTACTTCTATTTTGTTAAAAAGAGTTATTGACCTGCTCAGAATCACAAAATAAGATAAGTTGAATTAACTTAGGTTTTATTAAAGAGCTTGCTAGTATCCTGTGTCCATATGAACCAGCAGAAGCGAAAGGAAGGATAAAAAGCAAGTGAGGCTTTATCCTAGAACTTGGAGCTGAAAAACCATCTGTATGGCCAAAATTCAATTTATTTCAATTTAGCAAACATGTTCTGAGTGCCTGCAAAGTTCCTGACAGCTGTTAGGCCCAAGCATGAGTAAGATCAAGGCCTTCCAGGACTCTCCATCTGACAGGGAATAGCAGAACAGGCACGCATAATGTTAGTTGAAGCTGGAATTTAATAAGATTTAGAATTTTGTGCAAGGGATCTGTGAGGGAAAGACATCTAGGCAGGAGACCGAAGTTTATTTTCTAGAGATATTTAATGAGGGAGCTCGGGACTCACATGCAGCAGGCAGAGGTCATGATAGCCAAGTGCCATTATATTGAAAACAAATTAGACAGTCTGCCTGTGGATACCCCTCCCCAGATCCAATGCATTAAGCAGGTAGGTGGATGCTACCCCACACCACTCTCAAACTAGGCAGGAGACTGGAAATATTTTGGTAGAAAACTACAATCCAAGAGCAAAGACTGTGTTTGACATTAGGAGCTTCTACAACAAAATGTGTTCCACTCCCTCACAGCTAGCCTGGAGTGAGCTCACCACTGACTTCCCCCAACCTGTCGAGACTATGCTCCAAAAGCAGTCAACCAAGGGGTACAGCTTCATTTTAAAAACCTCTAACATGGAAGAGTAAAAGAACGTAACGATAAAACCCAGAAGACAGAGAGATCATCCAGGCAACCAAACAAGGAAAAAAAAAAAGCAGTAAGTCTAACAAGTATCTTCAGAAAGCATGTAAAAGTCAAGAACAAGATGCTAAAAAGGCCAATGAAGGACAAAAATAACTCCTGTGAATGCAAAAGATAGTTGCTGAAATAAAAATTGTAATGGCAGATTTGGATGATAAAAGAAATCTCCCAAAGTGCTAGAAAATATTAAAGAAAAAAAAGAGACTATCAATCCAGGAGGTCTAACTTTTACCAGTAAGGTTTCCAGAAAGAATAACAACAATCAGTTGACTGATGCCCAGCCAACTACAGAAAGAGTTATTATGGGTCAAGTTAATTAATAAAATTAATATAAAAACCAACAAGCATACTACGCATAAACTCTTCGGGAATTCTCATCTGGGCCACCAAATATTTAAATACAAAAATTCCTATATTTATCAGTAGACCTTCATGTTGACATAAACAACCAAAATATCAGAAATTCCTTTACTTCTGTTTTGTTAGTTTTTAAACTGCCCAGAATCACGATAAATTGAAAATTGTCAGAAAAACATAAGAACATGTTCTAGATTAAAGGATCTCATGAGTGCTCTGCAACATAGATGAAACAGACCTAAGCAAAGAGTACCATGAGATTCAAGAAGGTGAATGATAAAGAGAAGGCCCTAAATACTTCCCATAACCGTTAGAAAGAAGAGGTGGAATTTTAAAAAGGAAAAGGATGGGTTAGAGCCTCAGACTTCTCAGCAGCAACCTTGGAAGCCAACAGAATGTCTTTAAAATTCTGATTGACTATTATTTCCAACTTAAGGTTCTATACCCAAACAAGCTGTCAGTCAAGTGTGAGGTTAGAGAAGAGAGATTACCATACATGCAAAGACTCATAAAATGTACCTCCACAGCGTGTTCTTTCTTAGGAAATGACGGCTGCAGCAAAACAAGTGGGAAAAAAAGATAAAAGGTAAAGCCACAGAATCCAGGGAACAACAAATCCTACCTTAAACGGGGATAGAGAAGAATTCCAAGGTGACAGCTGAGCCTTAGCTCTCAAGAGCAACCGGTTTGAAACAAGACAACAGAGAGCTTTAGAAATAAAGAATCTAGAGAAAAGAGAGACTCAAGAAAAGCTTTTGATACCAGAAAGAACTGGAGAAGAGTTTTTAATATGTGGATTGCAAATGGCACAATTGAAAACCAGGCTATTAATAACTCCAGGAAAACTAAAAAGCCATACAACGAAAGAAATGTAATCACAGTCACTAATTCGTGCCACCATTAACAATATATACACAATAGCAATGTAACAACTAAGTATTCACTTAAATAAAGTAGCAATTTAACTACGTGTATAGATTGGGGGAGGAAAACTAAGATAACCAAATCTTCATTTACCACAGAGCTTCTCAACCTCAGTAGTGTGACATTTGGGGCAGAGAATTCTTCCTTGTGCAGGCTGTCCTGTGCACTATGAGGTGGTTAGCAGCATCCCTGCCAGTAGCAACCAGAGGCCAGTAGCACACACCTTTCCCTGAATCATGACAAACAGAAGTGTCTCCCAACACCAACCCTGAAAGGCAAAACTGCCCACTCAAAGCCCTTTGAGAACCACTTATCTACCACCCCAGAAAGTGCTATTAATATTTTTTACTTAGGAAAATTGGTAAGTCAAAAAAAAAGTCACAATATAGGCAATTTTTAGTATTAAGAGCTTCAAGAAGAAACCACTAGAAGTATTGAAAGTGGGCTTGAGGGACTGGATATGGAAAGAAGAGACAGCACGAGAATTTTTTCATATATCTTTATACATTTGATTTTTCTAATTATATGTGTGCACTTTCAAGTTAAAAAATACTGTTGCAGCACAAAAGAAAGCATGCTTGTGTCTAGTTTGGGAACTCACTAAAGTCTTTCTCTACAAATCTTTCTCAAAGGAAACCTTATACTATCACGTTAACTTATTTGATAGGCCTATGTCTTTTCTTTAAACTACATGAAAGAGCTATCACATAAAAATATTTCAAAAAATCTATACATCTTCTAAAGTCATCTGATGTAACATCACTGGTCCACCTACTTCATTGTGGGACGATTTCAGCAAACAATAAAACGGAGATGTTTCTAACCATGATCAGATGGGCTGGATGCAAAGGAATCAAGGCAGAGACCTCCCGTGAGATCCCTGCAGGCAGAGGCACATCGTCATCATTGCTGACTACCTCCTTTTAATGCAAACCACCAAGTCCTCACCTCCACCGACACACATCCTATTCTTCTCCTCTAAGGAATCATGTTCTCTCAGAGAATAACATGAAAAAACAAGATTACAGAAAGTCACGATAATCTGCAAGTGATGTACATTTTTTTTTCTAGTTCTGTTGAAGAAAAAATTTTTAGGTGGTGCAATGGTTCCCAGCTTCTCAATGCATTTAGTGAATGTCAGTGCCCTTGGCATAGAATAAGTAAATCCATTGCTTTCTCCCCTCATCTTCCTGGGCTCCTGGGATGTGCTTTTTCAACCACCCTGTTCTCTTTGCCCTGGGACCCCTCCTGCCCTCGGCTCAGCCTGCTCAATCACTAAAGAGGCTAAGGGGCTCTAACATCTCACCAGGTTGACTGGAGAGCTTGCTAATGATTATACGGCATAAAAAAACTACTCTGTATGGTTACAGGTGAAATATGATAATTATTCATTCAAAAGTGGTCCAGCAAGATAAAGGATTTGTGGGGCTGTGCATAACCAACCCTAACCAGCCCAAGTGAAATTGAGTACAGAGCTCGAAGACCACTTTACACAAAGTTTTAATTAACAGAGCCATTCAGGCAGAGAGGAAAACAAAAACAATGATTTATTGATGTACATTGTACCGCTGCCATCGAATGCCAGGCAACAGAAAACACCGGCCACCTGCCCTGCCCCATAAACATGTTCATCATGGAGCACAGGATTATGCCTTCTGCCATGAGGGAGGAGCTCGTTCTTACTATTTAATGTTAGGCACAGACGCAGTTCATTTCACCTGTTTACTACAAGGTCCTCGCTACATAGAACACATAAAAAAAAGAACCCCCCCAGGTCTTAAGCCAGAGTCAGCACCCTCACATTTTTGCTGTATATTTCAACTAACAGCGGACTTACATGAAATTAAAATGCTACAATTATATCCATTGTCTGATTATATTGATTCTCTAAAGGGTGTTCAACTTCGTCTCATCATTTGAGCTCAAAGAGTTGAAAATGCTGCACAAAAATCGAAAAAAGAGTAGGAATTTCCACTTGAGATTTCCCCCTTAGGACTTGGAAAACATGCTGTTTCTAATGCCAGTTCTGTGATGCTTAAACTAGCAAAACCAAACTGTTTCCACCAGAATGGTGAATTCCCGAGGGAGGGAAGTTGGAGGGACAAATAACGGAACACCCAGCCCTTGCCTTTCCTCCTGAGCCCCATCTTATCCTGAGTGTCCTGCCCACAGCCTACCCAAACGGACCCTCGGGACCAAAGGTCTTTTTTAGCCTGATACAGGGCCTGAGGACAGATTTGGAAAGGAATACCCCAGGGTAGTAACCGTGATTTGAGCCGCAATTAAGACCCAAAGGCTTAGAAACCAGGGGTTATCACAACCCCGCCACCCTCCCGTCCCCGAGTCTGGAAACGCCTCTTCCCACCTCTCAGTCCAGAGAACAGCCCTTGCTCTACAGCCCACAGCCTAGAAAGAGATCAATTTCCCGTCTGTGTCTAAGCTGTATCTCATTAACCCATCGGGCCCTTTGCTCAGCCCCAAAAGCAGGTACTTACAAGGCACCGGAGATCAGTGGTCTAGTGGACCAGACAGACTGGTCCAGGCGTCCCCGCCAGCCCCCCTTCCTGTCCCCGTGGACGCCAGCCTTTCTGAGCCTCAGATGTTTGTGCTCAGCACCCGGCTGGAAGGCTATTTACTTATTCATGGGCTGCCCGAGCCGGCCAGAAACTGCTTTATGTCAGCTGAATAGGATGGTAATTCAATCTGCGAATGGGAGCCGCTGGCACACAGCACGCCTGTCTTAATGAGTCACAGGGGGGACAAGCGCCCGGTGTGCAGAGCCACTGGGAACCTGTCCTTCGACAATGAGCTGTGTCACAAGACACCACCTTCCCTTCCTCAGTCGCTCTCTTCCCCCCCGAATCTCCCCACCCCAGATCAACTCTCCTGGAGATGCATGACACAGAATTACATATCCTTGGGAGCGGGGATGGGGAGGCGGGAAATGCCACCTGTTCTCTTGAGCTGTATACACGGAGAGAGGAGACAGAATTGCTGGGAAGGAATCTGAAGCAAGAAACGTGGAGTGAGGAAGCCGGGGGAAAAGTTCACCTGCACCAGGAGTGCTCAGGTTTAATGTTTTCTACGCCCTGTCTCACGAACTCCTCATCAAAGCCCTTGGAGCAAATGAATGATTAGCTTCAGGCAGGTTAACAATCACACCCAAAGTCTCTGACTGGGGGTCTTTGAGCCCTGGTCCATCCCACACCACAAGCCATATGCTGCCTTTGGTCCAGCAGGTCACAGCATCCAATCCAAAGAAACCTGCCTCTCTTTAAAATGACTTTTTTTTTTAAGACATGGTCTCACTCTGTCACCTGAGCTGAAGCACAGTGGCACAATCTCAGCTCACTGCAGCCTTGACCTCCCAGCCTCAAGCTATTCTCCCACCTCAGCCTCCCAAGTAGCTGAGGCTACCGTGCTCGCCACCATGCCTGGCTAATTAAAATTTTTTTTTAGAGAGATGGGATCTCACTGTGTTGCCCAGGCTGATCTCGAACACCTGAGCTCAAGTAATCCACCCACTTCAGCTTCCCAAAGTGCTGGGATTACAGGCCTGAGCCACCGCACCCGGCTGACTCTACCTGTAAACAAATCATTTTCTGTTTCTGATAACAGGGTCTCCAGCACATTAATTAAAATCACAGAATCCAGAGCACAAGAAAAAGTGAGCTGAGATTCAGAGATGAGAAGACCCCAGCTGGGTGACAGATCCCAGCTCCCCCTACCCCAGGGGGCCACACAGGACGGAACCCATCCCCTCTCTGTTCTCGTCCCGGCTGCGGCTCATGCCTGTGTTCATTGTTTCTTGAGAATTAAGCACATGCCTTTCATCAGATTGCTTTGTTCCAGCCTCAGGAAGCTCAGCAGTTCATTTTCTCCACACCCACTGCATGGGCTGATGGTCACTGCTGTAGAAAAACCATAAGCCAGGCGGGCCAGTGCCTGGACCTACCTCTGTCCCCATTAGACAGTCAGCTCCAGGAGGGGAGGGACCCTGCTCATCGTATTCTAAGAACCCAGGAGAGCATCCGGCCAAAGGAGCTACTGAAACACTTGCTGAGATGCTGAAGGAGTGAAGTCTTCAACCTCTCTGTTGCCTTCCCATATGTAGCAGTGAGGGTAGGCTGGACTCTGCTGTGGTTACAAATAATTCTGATTACAGTGGCTTAAGATCACCTGGGTGCATTGGCGGCACCTGCCCTGTGTCTGCAGCGCTGCTCCAATCATCCCCACCTGGGACACAGGCTGACGGACTGGCCACCACCCAGGTCACCACACATCGGCGGGAAGGAGAAGCTCGAGGGGATACTGCTGGCATTGAATGCTGCACCCCAAGACATTGGCGATTTCTGTGCTCTGGACACCAATTTGTGACTCACAAGTTATTCATCCAATGCTCTCTCATTCTAGCAACTGCTGCTGTTTCCATGCATCATGCACAGGCCCAGATGGAAAAATGGGGCCCAGGGGTGCAGTCCCACCTAACAGCTGAAAGGGACCTGATGAATGCTCACACATCTTAAGGTCCTTCCAACCCTTCCCCGCTCTACATTCCAGCTTCTGACTTCACTCTCCTGCATTCTCCCACCGGACGCCCTACATCCACTCCACCACCCCCTGCTGTCTTCTCCGCACAGCCGACTTGCTAAACGGAAATCTCTGTCCCTCCCCTGTTCAAGTCCCTCTGCCTTCCAGCCTCGGAGTGAAGGTTACTATACCACTCGTGACGTGGTTCCACTAAGCCCTCAGTGTTCATCTCTCGCCACCACCCTCCCTTTCCACGCTTTATGATGAACTACTCCTTCCAAGATCTCAAACGGAGCCTTTCACCTTTCTCGGTCAGACCTCACACTTGCTGTCCCCCAGCGAGGCTGGTCTACCCTCCTTGTCCCGACACACGGCTGGCTCTATTGTCTTTCAGGCAGATGTCACTTCGCCCAGGAAGCCCTCCAAGATCCTTCATCTGTGTTCTCATGGACTCTTTCCTCCCCACCGGTGCTCTCAAGCACCAGTGATTCCTAATTTCCTAACTACCTATTGGTGGTCCTCACAAAACTAGGACCAAGTGGAGATGAGCGGTTGTATTTATCTTATTTACCAGCTGGTTCTGTGCAGGTGCCAGGACTCCAGCGTTGCTTCTTACCAGCTGAATCACCTTGAATGTTCATTAGACCTCACTGAACCTCAACTGACTCAGCTGTGAAGTAGGTAAAATAGTATCACCTTATCCAAGGGCTTCTTGAATGGACTAGATGAGGTAATAACCACATAGCTCTTAGCCCAGTGTTGGATATGTGCCAGATACTCGCACACTATAGAAGAAATGAATGGGTGGGGAAATGAGTGAACACTAACCCATCAGTCAGCTCCATGACATGAGCCCAGCAAGGTAGGAATGATAGCCTGGCATTACAGAGAGTTTGGGTGTGGAGTCAGCACTGCAGAGAGCAGCACTGAGCTATGAGGAGAAACCAAGACCTCACAGCATTACTGGAGCCCCTGGATCAAGCCGTAACTGAAGCTGGATACCTACAGCTGGGTTTTTTGGTTGTGTTTCAACACATTCCCTTTTAGGATTAAGTCAGTGTAATTAGATTTTCTGCCACTTTTAGTAAAAACCCAAACCAATACACACCTAGTAGTGTCGTGGGGACAGTGTCTTGTCACCTTGTTCTGGGTACGGAACAGCAGAGAATCGTGAAGGTGTGTGTGCCATGCCTGTTCAGTACCACCTCTTTGGCTCCACATTGCATTCAAATGTTAAAATGGGAAAGTGTTCATAGCAGTATATACAGAAAATTCCACACTTCATAGCCATCGGATCTTTGCGCTGAGATGTTCTGCAGAGGGGCATCCTATTTTCCTGCCTCTGCTGCCTCATCCTGTCCTCAGATCACCTCTCAGGAGAGGCTAAAGCCCCACCCCATCACCATTTCAAATGCTTATCACCAATTGCCCCAGTAGAATGGGAGGCCCCTGGGAGTAGAGTCCTTGTTGGTCTCACAGCCCACGGGGCCCCTCCCAGCCTAGAGCAGTGCCTGGAACGCAGGACACACTGGATCAACACATGTCGAATGAATGAATGAATGAATGCATGCCTGAGACAGCACATCGGACTGGAGGATCCACAACGCTTTAGTATAATTAGTCATGCAATTAGTGAGTCCAAGAAGTAGCCCCCATTAAAGTGAAAGTAATGTAAACCAACTCTGGGAACATATAATAAGAATAATGTGATTAGAACCAAAGCTTCGAGTCACAGTTAGGGAATCCTAAAATTAATGAAAATAAAGAATTGATCAACATATCCCCTGTACTGTCTGCCGGGAGCAAAGGGATTTGTGGGACTTGGTTAGAACCAACCCTGATGCCTAACAGAATGAGAGGGAGCCACGATGTCCTGCTGTAAATGTCCTTCCGACAACAGTGTCCTCTTCCCCATTTGTTGTTTATCCAGAAACCTTTGGGCCTGGCTTGGGGTACCTTCCTGTACAGCTCATGGGAAAGGACAGGAGGAATGTGCAGATTCCCTGGGTCCTACTGGCTTTACTAACTTTGGTTATTAAGAAGATAATATTCTGCTTGGTAAATAAGTTATTTAGGGACTTTGGCCAATGTTTTGGCGTTGACCGTGTAGACAGTTGAGAAGATCAGGCGTCTTGTAACGCAAACTTAATGACCATGGGTTCTAGTGTCCTCTGAATCCACCCCCAGCTGCTTTGGTATAGTGGCATCACCAACATCTAGTTGCTAGAATGAGTAGGCATTGGATGAATAACTTGTGAGTCATGAAATTGGTGTCCAGAGCACAGAAATCGCCAATGTCTTGCCTTCTTGATTTCTCCAGGGTCTCCCCAGATGAACACACATGAAAGCCACCCTGTTTGAGAATACACACCAATTAGGTTCAGCTTAGAATTAGTCCCACGAGCAACCAAGATGTCTTTCATAGGCGAATGAATGGTACATCCAGATACTGGAATAACTCAACACTTTAAAAAAATAAGTTATCAAGCCATAAAGAGACATAGAGGAGCCTTCACTGCACATTACTAAGTGAAAGAAGTCAGTCTGAAGAGGCTACAAACTGTACGATTCCAACTCTATCGGGGTCCCGAAGCCCCGGGCTGCGGGCCGGTAAGGGTGGCCTGTTAGGAACCGGGCCGCACAGCAGGAGGTGAACGGTGGGTGAGCGAGCAACTGCCTGAGCTCCGCCTCCTGTCAGATCATCAGGCATTAGATTCTCATAGGAGCACAAACCCTGCCATGAACTGCGCATGGGAGGAATCTGGGCTGCCTGCTCCTCGTGAGAATCTAATGCCTGGTGATCTGAGGTTTCATCCTGAAACCTTTCCCCTCCCCATCCGTTGTCTTCCATGAAACTGATCCCCGGTGCCAAAAAGGTTGGAGACCACGAACTACAGCACATTGTGGAAAAGGCAAAACTATGGAAATAGTTAAAAAAAAAAAAAAAAATCAGTGGTTGCCAGGAGTAAGGGGAGGAAGGGAAAAACAGGTAGAACAGGAGGGATTTTTAGGGCAGTGGAACTACTGTGTCTGATGCTATGACAGAAACACACCTGGCAAAAGCCATAGAAGGCACAAGACAAGGAGTAAACCTTAGTGTAAACTATAGACTCTAGTTAATAATAAAATATCAATATTGGATCATCAACTGAAACAAATGTACCACACTAAAAATAGGGGAAACTGTGGTGTCAGGAAGAGGGGATGCTTGGGAACTCCCTGTACCCTTTGATCAGTTTTTCTGTAAACCTAAAACTGCTCTTTTAAAAAAAGTCTGGCCAGGCGCGGTGGCTCACGCCTGTAATCCCAGCACTTTGGGAGGCCGAGGCGGGTGGGTCACCTGAGGTCAGGAGTTCGAGACCAGCCTGGCCAACATAGTGAAACCCCCACTGTACTAAAAAAACAAAAATGAGCCAGGCATGGTGGCGGGCACCTGTAATCTCAGCTACTCGGAAGGCTGAGGCAGGGGAATCATTTGAACCCAGGAGGCAGAGGTTGCATTGAGCTGAGATCACACCATTGCACTCCAGCCTGGACAACAACAGCAAAACTCTGTCTTTAAAAAAAAAAAACAAAAAAAGATATCTATTGGCCAGGTGCAATGACTCACACCTGTAATCCCAGCACTCTGGGAGGCCAGGGCACTCCAGCCTAATAGATAGAACAAGATGCTGCCACAAAAAAAAATAAATAAACAAACATAAGTATTAAATTTTTTTCAAAACTGATCAAAAAGTTACCTCACCCCTTTAATTGCTATTCTTTTGTACACAGCAAGCGTCTACACCATTCTGGGTGAGCGGATTTCCTCCTGGTCAGCAGGCTGGGCTCATTCAGATGAGTCTGAGCAGCTCAGGGGCTGGGACCACCGTATCCCCTGCTATACCCCCAGTCCCCGAACGGCACCTGGCTCATGAGACCCGCACCCTAACTATAGTGTTGAATGAAATATTTGATTTCTTGTGTCTCCACTTAGCTACAAATGACAGAACATTAACAGGTGAAAATTGAAAGCCGAGATAAAAACCTCCCCCAGGAAACATAGTCAGGCTGCTCCGTTCTCCAGAGATGTAAATCAATAAAATAATTCCAGAGAGCTTAAGACGCTTGGATTACTCCATAAATTCCTGGCATGTGAGGGAGCCCTCAGCTTCCTGGCATTTCTGTTCCAGGAAGTCTAGCCCTGTGGGGACCTGGCTAGCTTTCTAGTCAGTTCTAGTTGGTTTGAATAACTGCAGACTGCACAGGTCACGCCTGTACACTCCACCCCAGCACAATGGGCATCTCACCATGTTACTCTCGATGATAGACATTTCAGCCACCAAGGAAGATGGGGAACAAACCCACTGCCTAGAACCCCCCTTCCTGCTCAAGGAGACAGCTCAGAGAACAGGACACTCCCCGGGGACAATGTGTACCTGAGCTCAGCGGCGCCCTGCATTTAATTAAACACACTTACCGCTCAAGAGCAATTTCATCAGCTTAATCATCTTACATGAAAATTAATTTTGCTCCCACTAAAAGCCCTGGAACAATTATGTATAGAACCTTCCATCACAGATTAAGCTTATCTTTAGCCCAATTACTTCTTTATTTTCAAACTGAAGTTCAGTGTATCATGCTATTTTCTAAAATAAAATTATGTCCAGAATTTCATTTTCTGTTTTAGTGCTAACTATTAACACTATTCGTGTCCGTAATCGCGGCCAACTTTTGAGAGCTTACTCTGTACTAAGCAAGGTTCAAAGCATCTTACTCAAAGTGTCCACTGAAGCTCCGAAAGAGGCCATGAGGTAGGTACCGTGATGAACCGTGCATGTTACGAGGGAGACACCACGGCCCAGAGGGCTTCAGGCGCCTCCTGGTCCTACAGCTCGAAAGGTGAGGCGTGGGGATTTGGACGTGGGCATCTGGCCCCAGGGACCACACACAAGCACCGGGCTTCACCTCTGCCCCCTCCTGAGCCACCCCCTAAGGTAGAGGATCAGTACAGACCAAAGGGAGAGAGGCAGCTGCTCTGGGCCACCAAGGTTTTCGAAGGAAAAATTATTCTCTTTTCAGATATGAAAGAAAAGCCTAAGTGGGCCTTTGGAAACATTAAATTGATAACTTTAATACTAGGAAACCACGGGGAACGCTGTCAACCAAAGAAAGGGCAGACACGGCCCTCTTAAAGCTAACTAATGACAGCATCACAGCCGTCCCTGCGTTCAGCGCTGTTTCTGTGGATGGGCGGGAGAAACCGCAGTCTTGCCATCATTTTAACCGATTCTAATGCATGCCTTGGAATGCCAGTGCAGTGCCCTACTCGTAGCCTCTGGAAGGCATGCCATCATCATTACAAGACCACAGAAGGGTCAGATGGTCCCAAGTCCTCTTCTGTTTGCCATTTCAAGGACAGAAAGCTAAATCACGAGCCCTGACTGCACCATGAGGGCCCGGTCTCGCAAGGCTGGAGGAAGCCTTCATTTCACAGGTTTCACAGGCTGGATTTTAGGATCGTGCTGACGGGACACTTCAGCCCAGCTCACAGGCTGGATTTAGGATCGTGACTGACGGACACTCAGCCAGCATCAACAGGCTGGATTTAGGATCGTGACTGCAGTGTCTTGCCTTTCTTCTGCGTCATAATTGCCGCCCTCAATTCTTCTCTGCTAATCAGCCTCATGGGCGGTGAGCCCCTCATTAGTGCCTGGGAATTAACTGCCGTGCAAAACAGAAAAACAAACTGCGCCTATGTTGTTCCTGGAGTCCTGGGGAAGGAAGAGGTGGCCGTGCTGAGAGCACTCCAGAAAATGAGTCAGCCTCGGGGCACCTCATACTCCTTATGCATGGCTGGAGAGTAAACCAGGAGGACAGAATGGTCAACACAGCAAGGGGTGCCAAGTGTGGCTGCACCAGGTTGGGCTCCTCAAAGCCATAGGTGACAATGACAGCTGCCCAGGGCCATCCAAGGATGGGGTCATACCTCAGTGCTGTACATCATTAATCCCCAACCTGACTCTATAGATAAGCCACTATCCCCATTGTACAGATGAGAAAACTGAGGCAACCAGAGGTCAAATGCTGTGTCTAAGGTCACACAATTTGTAACCAGCAGAGCCCAGAGTCAAATCCACGTCTCTGGTGCTAAAGCCATGTTTCTCACTGTACCCCCAGCCTCCTGCCACAAGAGCCTGAAAAATCTTTGCATTGGTACTTGGGGCTCAGGGGACGGGGTGTGGGAATCAAAGGCAGACCAGAAAGCGAAGATGGCTTCCCCTCCAGGACACCCCAAAGGATGCCCTACACTCCAGGGAGAGGTCCTGGCTCTGGCTGGGACTCTGGGTTTAGTCTTTTTCTTTTCTTTTCTTTTGAGATGGAGTTTTGCTCTTATCATCCAGGCTGGAGTGCAATGGCGCAATCTTGGCTCACTGCAACCTCCGCCTCCTGCGTTCAAGCGATTCTCCTGCCTCAGCCTCCTGAGTAGCTGGAATTACAGGCACATGCCACCACACCCAGCAAATTTTTGTATTTTTAGTAGAGACGGGATTTTGCCATGTTGGTCAGGCTGGTCTTGAACTCCTGACCTCAAGTGATCTGCCTGCCTTGGCCTCCTAAAGTGCTGGGATTACAGGCAGGAGCCACCACGCCCAGGCTGGTTTTAGTCTTACAAGTCAGACTATCCCACTAGGAATAATAACCTTTATTGCTTCGACAACCCACATCAACTAACATGCATCTATCCTCTTCTAAGCACCAGGCACTGTCCATGATGTTTTGCTTAAATTCACTCATTTAATCCTGATAGCAACAACCTTATAAGTCAAGTCCCATCATTATCTCCACTTTGGGGATGAGAAAACTAGGCTACGCACTGAAGCTCACACCAGCAGGTCACAGGTACCACGATCCGAACCAGGCCGGCTCTGAAAGGGATGCGTGGCCTCCCGGCCAGGCCACACTGCCACTCACTGAGAGAGGGGCTGGAACGAAGGAACCTGCTTCCCTCCGTGGAGTGCCATCAATTCCTTCCCCAGAATGGCATGAATTTATATCCCTCCCTGCTCTTGAGTCTGAGTCTTGGACTGGATACATTCCAAATCCCTGCCTCTCTAAACTGCAATGGTTCTCCAACAGAGGCCTCAGGGGTCCTGGTTCAGCTGGCTGTCCTTAAACGAAGCCCGAAGCCCCCGCAACAGCCACCTGCCAACCAGTGCCAACCTTTCATTCTAAGAGGAGAGCTAAGCCCCGGCAAGAGTTCCCCCTGCACAAAGACGTGCAGGCCTCCTGGCTGTGGAACACGGGGGGCTCACACTCGCCCTGGCCCCGGGTGCACGGGCCACAGCAGCGGCTCCCAGCTCCCATCAGCAGGTCCCGTGATGTGTGTGGAGCATATGTCTCCTGTGTCAGGGGAGGTGGGCCCCACAAGTGACCAACAGGAGAGGAAAAAGGGCAGGGAGAGCCCAAACCTGGGAACCAGGACCACGGAACCACAGAGAGGAAAGTCAGTCCCTATAGAAATCACTGGGTCAGGGACAGGCCCCTTATGGGACCAGGGACCAGAGAGCTGGTGCCTGCAGAAATCACTAGGTCAGGGGCAGGCACCTCATGGGACCAGGGACGGGAGAGCTGGTGCCTACAGAAATCACTAGATCGGGGCGAGCGACCCATGGAACTGGGGAGAAGAAAGAAATCACTAGGTCAGGGACAGGTCTCCCGCTTTACAGGTAAGAAAACAAATTATACACATGCGGAGGGAAAGAAAGCCCACCCGGGCTGCACTCTGCGGAGGGGGGACCACTGTTCCGTGTCCCTCCGCTCACATTTATTGAACACCTGTGTGGGACACGCGTCAGTGAATAACACAGGGGCAAGGGTAAGGTCCTGCCCCAGAGGAGCACCCATGGCCATAGAGCAACAGAGGCAAGAAACACGCAAACGAACAACAGCCAGTTTCAGCTCACGATAGCAAAACAGAACAAGGAAACCAGAGAGCAAGCAGTGGGGTCTGCGAGGGGCAGCAATGTTAGAGAGTGTGATCAAGGTGGGCCCCCCCTGAGAAGGCGTCCTCTGAGCAAAGCCCAGAGCAGTGAAAAGGAGGCAGCCATGCTCAGACAGAGACGAAGGCAGAGACAGAGACTCCAGGTAGCTGGCACAGCACATGCTAAGGCCCTGGCGCAGGAGCTGGAGACCAGGCAGCCACCCTCCCAAAACAGTGCTCACCAACAGTCCTGATGGACACGAAGGATTCCGCTCTCACTGGCTGAAAAGCTAGACTGTGGATTCAGGGGCCTGTAGCCTCTCCCTTTGAGATGAAGGAAAGGAAGTGGAGAGGCAGACTCCCTAACAAGGCCTCGAACTCACTAACACTGTATAACAAGGCCTCGAACTCACTCACACACACGCACTTGCTACAAGACTGGAAGGCAGAGAGGGTGCTGTGAGGAAACACGCCACGTCCTGCCCCGTGGTTTTAGACAAATTAGCTTTCACGGGCCGCTCAGCTCTTAATCCATTAGGGCAGACACGTGTCAGCTTGGTTAAGAGCACGGTAAGATCCAGCCCTGAGACACGTGCTGCATGTAAAATACAATCGCACATTGATCTGGACTCTACCTGTGGCCGAATTCATTATCCAGTCTAGGAAGATTAACCATTACAAAGAATCTATATAAATGGGATGGGAAGATTAAAAGTATCCTTACTTCAAGGAACCTTATCATCAACTGCAAATTAATTTGTGCAAGGTAGCACACCTGTATCTAAGCCCAGTGTCTGCATATAAAGCCCAGGAATTATGGGAGACATTTTAAAACCAAGTGATCCTAATCACTGTCAGACTTCAGGGGCAGCAAGGCTAGGGAGTGACATCAGAAAAGCCACAGGACAGAGACCCTGAGCCCTCGGGAGCGTATGGCCACAATCACTGTGTTACTTCAGTGCATTTGATATCATCCTCTGGGCTGAGAACGTGGCACAGAGACACTGGGAGAAGCACCCAACAGCTCGGGCTGACTTCACATGCTGACTGACTTCCGAGGGCTGTTGCCCACTGGGTTTCCCCACACAGGCCCCTTAACCAGCACCAGCCAGCGGCAATGACCAAGGACATTCTCCTAGTTGTGTGCGGAAGCCAGCGCCTAGCCTCTCAAACTGTGAAATATGCAGGAACACTGTCAACCTGTTAAGTCACAAGTAGTTGGAAATCAGTTGTGGTTGGAGTGTTTACACCACAGAAATAGGCAAAGACTACAAACCAGAACTTTTTTTTTTTTTTTTTTGAGACAGTCTCACTCTGTTGCCCAGACTGCAGCACAGTGACACAATCTTGGCTCACTGCAGCCTCCGTCCACCTCCCAGGTTCAAGAGAGTCTCCCGCCTCAGCTCTCCAAGTAGCTGGGACTACAGTGTGTCCCACCACGCCCGGCAAATTTTTGCATTTTTAGTAGAGATGGGTTTCACCATGCTGGCCAGGCTGGACTCTACAAATCACAGCTTTTACCAGCACACTACTGCCCCAAAACCAACTTCTATAATCCAGAGGAGAAAATAAACCAGAATTGAATTTCTTATGCCGCAGACATTGGAGTCACTCCCTCCAGGCCCCTGGAGTTCACTGCTCTTCCCCAACGCTGGCTGGATGTGATATTGGATTAACCAGCCAGCACCTTCCACCCCTACAGTCAGGACACGGGATGGGCAGAGAACTCAAGCCAGTCCAAAGTGAACTTTAGGATTGGAGAAAGTCATGCTCTATCCCACTGGAGCAAGCACATAGCCTGGGGGACAAGGTCAAAGCCATTTTTGCAGCTACAAGAGGAGTCGGCGTTAGCCCAAAGAGCAGAGAGAAGGATGAGAAGAAACAAAGTCCTCGCTGATGACATTAAGCCTCTGGATCAAACCATGCCTGATCTCTTCCTTATCGCTGGACTTTCAGGTTATTTACATCTACACATCCTTTTTATGTTTAAGCCACTTGGAGATGCACTTTCTTTGAATTGAAAGATGACTTACCAACAGAAATCTGAAACCAAGTCTTTCCAGTTTAGTCTTCCTTGCCAAACTAAATAGATTCAGTAAAGCTCTTTTCAATTACTAAGTCACTTAATAGCTTTGTTTGCACTCCCAAGCTTTCAAAGAAAGAAAGAAAAAACCCAGGGAACAACACTTTGCATTTCACCCAAGCAGTGAAATCTGTGGTGCCACAGCCTGTTCCCTCACTCCCGAAGAAGGGATGGTTTCCTCCAGTTCCTGATGACCCTCTGCTCCCATTTCCTCCTCGAGGTCCTGTCTTCAGATGCTTTCTTGCCCCAATCCAAGGTCACAAGCGCACCTCCACAAGAAGAATGACAACCAATCCTGGAGGTACAGGGAGCTTTACATGTATCCCGTTGTCAGGAAAAGACAAGCCCCATCGAAAACTGAAAATCGTACAAAGCTAGAGCTGGAAAACGTCTTTGAGGTCACCTCCTACAGGGCAAGAGAAAGCCGTCTCCAGGGGTGAATGATTTATTGTAGGTCGCACGATTCACACACAGAGTCCCTGAACCAGGCCTGAGAACCCATCAGTTCAGACTCTGCAGCCATGACCCACAGGCGCCAAGGGCATGACAGCGGGTGAGGATGCCCAGCAGCCCAGGAGCCACATCGGTGTTTGCCAGCTGCACCTGCTCCCCATCTGCTGGCCTAGAGGCACAGCCTTAGCCTACGCGATTCTCACGGGACAGACGTGTGCATGTGAGGCAGAGTGGGGACCCATCTTAAGGGGCCTGTGAGCCTCCTCCCCTCAGCATGGAAATAAAGGAAAATCTTGGGCTCCTTCTCGGGGAACTCCAGGCACCTAACTGGCCCAGGGAAGTGAACAAGCAACTTGAGAAGCAAAAAGTTAATAGTATTCGAGACCAGCCCGGCCAACATGGTGAAACCCTGTCTCTACTAAAAATACAAAAATTAGCCGGGCGTGGTGGTGCGTACCTGCAATCCCAGCTACTCGGGAGGCGAGACCAGCCCGGCCAACATGGTGAAACCCGTCTCTACTAAAAATACAAAAATTAGCCGGGCGTGGTGGTGCGTACCTGCAGTCCCAGCTACTCGGGAGGCGAGACCAGCCTGGCCAACATGGTGAAACCCTGTCTCTACTAAAAATACAAAAATTAGCCGGGCGTGGTGGTGCGCACCTGCAATCCCAGCTACTCAGGAGGCGAGACCAGCCCGGCCAACATGGTGAAACCCGTCTCTACTAAAAATACAAAAATTAGCCAGGCGTGGTGGTGCGCACCTGTAATCCCAGCTACTCGGGAGGCTGAGGCAGGAGACTGTCTTGAACCCAGGGGGTGGAGGCTGCAGTGAGCTGAGATTGCGCCACTGCACTCCAGCCTAGGTGCCAAAGCGAGACTCCATCTCAAAAACACCAACAACACAAAAGAAGGTAATAGTAGCTTAAAACAAGAGCCAAGGGAGTTAGAGTCAGGAGATGTTTGCTTCCCTTTGGAAGTTAAAGCATCATCACATCTGTCCCTGAGTTGTTTTTCAGAAACCCAGACCTCCACCAAAATGGATTCACCTGCACCTAGACCTTAGCTACAGGGGAGCCAAGGACTAAGCTCTGAGCACCATTCTTTGTTCTAAATTTCTTCCTGAGGGGGCTGGAGGAGGTCACACCCATGAGCCAGAGCTAACATTCTTTTCTGCCGACCCCAAATTTTTACACAAAGTTTCTCCTCCTAACCATCTACAAATCAGAAAATCTGCATATACCTACAACTTGTAAGCCCCTGTGTCCAGAGATCCCACCTTTAGGTCAAACCAATGCATAACTTCCATGTATTGGTGTGTGACTTTGCCAGTAACCTCTACCTCCCTGTCTTTAAAACCCTCCCCTTTAAGCCATCCGGCAGTCCAGGTCTTCCGCAGGAGCTGCTGGGTTCTCCCCGCTAGATGCCCTGCACTAAATGTCTCTCTTTCTCATACTGCAAACCTCGGTGCAGCTGTTTGGCCTGACTGCAGTGGGTGAGTTGGACCCCAGCTCCGTTGGATAACACATGCACACACATGTGCACACACACCAACACACGTGTGCAGACACACACCTCACATGGTACAGAAAGCGAAAGGGCATGACAAGAGTCACGTGCTGGTCATCACCGAGCAGATACATCCCTAGATTACGAGTCCCTAAATTTTGACATGTCTTTCTTTTCTAAATGTTCAACAGTAAATACTAAAGACGAAAAAAATGTTTCTCATGGCTGTCAAAGGGAAAGGGGAAAGCCTGCTTTGTGCACCACTAATGGAAGAGGAAATAGACACAAACTCTCACTTATCAAATGCCCTAAAACATGGGTTTTTTGACCCAAAAGTCCACCTTTGTAAATGTATTTAAAGTATAATAATGGACCGACTGAATCATCTTGTCTTTTAGAATTACACACATAAGGTATTCATTATAAAAAAAAAATTGAAAAGCATAAAGGAGAAAACAAAAACTTCATAATATCCCCTCAAAATACATTGCATCTATATGCATTTTCTAAATCCTCCAGCAAAATCAAATTCAAGCTATAAATATCTGATGTTATCCATGATGATTTTAATGAGATATGTGTTTTTCTAAATTATTTTCTGTGCTTTAAAATTTTTTCTATAATAAATGTATATTATTCCATTAATCATAAAGTTAAAACTATCTAAGATTAGTATGTTTTTTTTTTTTTTTTTGAGATGGAGTTTTGCTTTTGTTGCCCAGGCTGGAGTGCAGTGGCATGATCTCAGCTCACTGCAACCTCCGCCTCCCGGATTCAAGCTGTTCTCCCTCCTCTGCCTCCCGAGTAGCTGGGATTATAGGCATGCGCCACCACACCCAGCCAATTTTGTATTTTTAGTGGAGACGGGGTTTCTCCATGTTGGTCAGGCTGGCCTCGAACTCCTGACCTCAGGTGATCCCCCCGCCTCGGCCTCCCAAAGTGCTGGGATTACAGGCGTGAGCCACCAAGAAATGGATCACACATGGTGATTTTTGAAGCACTGTGGGTTAAATACTGTGGGCCCTGAACACCATTTTCATGTGGATTCCATGATCCTCAATGACCTCCGGACTCGGAGGCATGGGAGCAGATCTCCTGGCTTTTCCGGCCCTTCGGCCGCAGATCTCCTGGCTTTTCCGGCTCTTCGTGGTGGCCGATAGGCTCAGTTGGAGGTGGGTAGGGGGTGGCAGGAGGAAGCTGTGGATAAGAGAGCTACTGGAGGGGCAGAACCATGCTGAGTGTGTGTGTGACTGCAAAGCCAGCCTCTAGATTAAGTAAGGCGCTGGAATGTGGGGTTTGCTGCAGCGTACATTTCTTTCTTCCTCAGAGGAGAGATGAGTGCTCCTGGCGGGAGGCCGCTCCCCTCCATGCAGTGACTTAGAGACCCAGGCCCCTTCCCTCCTTGACTCCCCAACCCCATCCAGCCAGTGGGGTACTGAGAAGGGCAGCGCCTTCCCGCGACTCAGGGCTCCACTCTCCCATTGGCCAGAACAAGCCATGTGGCCACCCAGACCCAAGGGCTGCTGGGAAATGTGCCCCTCTGCAGAGAAGTGGCTTCCCACAGCCACTCTGTGCAATAGGGAAAAAATCTGGGGTGAACGGCTAGCAGACTCCTCCTTGGGGAGAGAGTGTCGCCCACATAGGAGACCCCCAAACAATGGATACCCCATGCTAGAAGGCCCAACTCGCTCACACTGGTAGGCCTGGATTTTCCCAGTTTCAGCCCTGGAGATCCTCTCAGTCCTGAGAAAATCAGGGATGTGGTCTCCCTGCCCCCTGCTCACAGTTTCACCAAGACAGCACCCGAACAGGGAGGGGTGTCCAGCTACCCCAGCCCCAGAAGAGGATGTGGGGGTGCTGGGGTACTCTACTCGGTGACCCCAGCCCTTCACACTCTGCGAGCCCTGGAGAAGCCGCTCTGCCTCCCTTTAACCCATAGACTCAGGAAAGTCTAAAGTCAAGCCTTGCCTGCAGGTTGGAGATTCAACAGGAACAACCAGTATGAGACTCTCAGAGATGAGGGATATGTAGAGTATATTGCTGAAGCTGAAAAAAAACAAACCTGAGGACCTGTCCCTCAGGTGTGGGGTGAACCTCGGGGAGACGCAGTGGGGCTCACAGGCAACCAAGGAGGCAGTCTACCCAGAAAATTGCAGCTGCTCCCTTGCCCCAGCACCAAGGGGCTTGGTGGGCAGCTTGCAAGCTGTCCAAAGGGTACATTTCTGCCCTTCGTGTGCAGCGTGGTCCCTGGGGACTGATCGTGCCCACCTTCCCCAGCAGCCAGCTGCCGGGTCCATTCTTAAAAACCTCCAGGGGACGTCTGGGCACCCTTCCGCAACGTGCTGCCAGCTCCCAGCCTGGGGCTCTAAATAGAACTGCTCTTAACACCACATCTGTGCTCTTCCTACTCCAGCCAGCCTTCTGCTCGTTGCTACCACTTTGCTAAATGCAAGCATCTCACAACACTCGTTTTCTTTATCTGTGGATTCAGCAGGGAAGCCCTCCCACAGGGCGTGACCCAGTCACAGGGGCCTGCCCATCTGGGGGTCTGTGTCCCCTCCAGCAGCACACATGAGCCAATGGGTCCCCAGAGCAGGCTCCTGTCTTGGCGTTTGAAATCCGCCATGGAAGCCTTCTGAAAACCGTGCTTTCAAATACAAACACTGACCTCAGTCCAAGCCCAGATTTACTCTAACTGTCTAAAGACCCCTTTCCACCAACTCAGTAAACAAGGGAGAGTCTGAGTTGTTTTCTTAACCAATCATTGTTTTCTGGGGGGGGGGGGGGGGGGGGGGAGTGGAGCATCAGGGGAGAGATTTTTCCCCTCAAAACAAGCAATTTGCTTTTATAATTTAAATTAGGCCTGTGCCCTAAAAGAAAATCGCTGGTAATAAATGCAAGCCTGCTGACCTTGGAGGAAAATATCAGAGAGATTTCAAGCAGCGTTTTCTTGAACAAAAATTTACACAGCCTTGTTTTTTTTTTCTTTTTTTAAAAAAAAGAAACTGCTTTGTAAATGTCACAGGAAGGATGCTTGGCGGAGGCTGAGAAAGCTTCCGAGCCACTTATTTCTGTTGAGAATGAAGAGCTACAGCCTGGGTCAGGAGCTGCAGCCTGGGTCAGGACTGAGGCTCCACGTCTGGCTTCTTAAAGCATCTCTACCTCCAAGCAAAGCTTCTCAGGGATGCTTTCTGAAAAAAACCAACATCCGGGGTCCCACAAAGCTCAGCACTTTTCAATTTTATTCTGCAGGGTACTCAGTATTGTCCAAGGGCACATGCCCTGGAGGCAGGAGTGAGAGAGATCAGAGGGCCCTGCTGGCGGCCTGAGGAGACCTCAGGGGGCTCTGAAAGACAGGTTCCAAAGCACCCATTGTTAGAGGGGAGTACAAGGACTGCAATTACAGGGTGATGGCATGGAGGAGGCTGTCAACATCGCAGAGTTCTTCCCATGTGCAAGGCAGGGTTCTGAGCCTGTGATGCATACGTGCGAAGCCATGTCATGCTCACCACTCCCCTATTAAGCAGGTGAGATGGTCATTCCCACTTTACAGAGGAGAAAACCACGGGCAGCCCTGGAGTCTGCCCACGGCACAGCCGTCCCAGCATGGCAGTCCCCAGGCTAATGGAAAATGCAGCGGCGAACCAGAAGAGACCAAAACTTCACCTGGGCGGAATCTGGAAACACCCTTCGAGCTGAATCTTTTCATTTCTGTGTGTCTTTCCAAAGAACCAGCCCTTTGTGAGACTCTTAAGTTAAAGATTTCTAGCGATGCACATTCATGAATTTAACACATTTCATGTTATGAATTTGTGCTTGGAATTTAATTATCTGCAGGATTACGTACCAGCTCTACTCTTTGCTGACAGACTGAAGAAGTCCTGTGTCTCAGCAGTTACCATATTATAGCTTTTGGAAAGCTTTTTAATGTTAAAATAAAAGCATGTTTAGGAATTAAAAGCATTTTATTTTATAGAAGTTTTGAAAAGCACCAGGCTTTGAGGTTGTTTGCTGGTTCTGCTGCTGTCTGCTAATTCATTGTGTTCTGCTTTTCTCTTTATTTACTCTTTCCTCCTGCCTTGACTTTATCTTGTTAGTCTTCTAGTTTCTGGCATTGAATGTTTTGGTTAATTTGGAGTTTTTAAATACTCTTCTTCGTATAAGAGGATCGGAAGCTATATATTTTCCTCTGAGTGTAGCTTTGGCATAACCTTATGTATTGGTATATAGCAGGACCCAGGAAACTATGTAACCTTTAGACCAAATCTGGCCCACCACATGTTTTTGCAAATAAAGTTTTGTTGGAACACAGCCACACCACTTGTTTACATAGTATCTACAGCTGCCTTAGTATATGGCAGCAAAGATTAGTTGTTGTCACAAAGACTGTCTAGCCTGCAAAGCTGAACATGTTTACCATCTGACCTTTTTCCAAAAAAGTTTGCCAACCCTTAGAATGTAAGGTCCTTGCCCTTAACTTCTAAATGACTTGTAGTTTTGTTTCCCTCTTTGGTCCCCTAATTTTTTAATCTGTAACACTCATTTTTGTTCATTATGTCCAGTGGTCAGATTTGCAGAGTGGGGGGTTTCTGTTATCAACTTCTTAACGGATGGTATTGGGCCACGTCTGCATTCCCTTGAGGGTACTGAGCATCTCAGTGGTCTTGCAAGGCTCTTAGGTTTTGCCATATGTGTTAGATTGTTTTTGCATTGCCAGAAATACCTGAAGCTGGGTGTTTTTTAAAGAAAAGAGGTTTAATTGGCTCACGGTTCTGCCGGGTGCACAGGAAGCGGGGTGCCGGCACCTGCTTCTGGTGAACTTACAATGATGTTGAACTCACAGAACTTACAATGATGGTGGAATACGAAGGGAAGCCAGCACATCATGTGGCAAGAATGGGAGCAAGAGAGCAAGGGGAGAGGTGCCACCCTTTTAAACGATCAGATCTCATGTGAACTAACCAAGTGAGGACTCACAATGGTGCTAAGCCACTGATGAGGGATCCACCTCCATGATCCAATCACCTCCCACAAGGCCCCTTCCAACACTGAGGATTACATTTTGCCATGAGATTTGGAGGGGGCCAGTATCCCAACCATATCATTCTGCCCCTGGTCCCCCAGATCTCATGTCCTTCTCATATTGCAAAATACAATCATGCCTTCCCAACAGTCCCCCAAAGTCTTAACTCATTCCAGCATTTACTCAGAAGTCCCACATCTCAAGTCCCAAGCTCTAAGTCTCATTTGGAGATAAGTTCCTTCTACCTATGAGCCTGTAAAATCAAGTCGTTTACTTCCAAGGTACAGTGGTGGTCTAGGCATTGGGTAAAGACTCCCATTCCAAATGTGACAAATTGGCCAAAGAAAGGGGCAACAAGGCCCATACGACTCTGAAACACAGCAGGACAATCATTAAATCTTAAATCTAAAAAAGTCATTGACTCCATGCCCCACATCTGGGCACACTGGTGCAAAGGGTAGGCTCCTGTGGTTTTGCAGGGTACAGCTCCTGCAGCTGCTCTCACAGGTTAGAGTTAAGTGCCAGTGGCTTTTCCAGGCTCAGAATGCAAGTTGTTGGTGAATCTACCATTCTGGGGCCTGGAGGGTGGCCCTCTTCTCACCAACTCCACTAGGCAGTGCCCCAGTGGGGACTCTGTGTGGGAGCTCCAACCCCACAGTTCCCCTCAGTACTGTCCTAGTGGAACTTCTCTGTGGGAGCTCTACCCCTGTGGCAGACTTCTAGCTGGGAACCCAGACTTTCCCATACATCTTCTGAAATCTAGGTGGAAGCCGCCAAGCCTCCTTCATGCTTGCATTCTGTGCACCTGCAGGCTTAACAACATGTGGAAGACCCAAAGCCTAATGGCTTGCACCCTCAGAACTGTGACCCAAGCTATACCCCGGTCCCTTTGAGCTGAGGCTGGAACCAGAGTGCCCAGGATGCAGGGAGCAGTGTCCTGAAGCTGTGCAGGGCAGCAGGGCCCTGGACCTGGCCCCTGAAACTATTCTTTCCTCCTAGGCCTCTGGGCTGTGATGGGAGGAGCTGCCTAAAAGGTCTCCGAAATACATTTGAGGCCTGTTTCCTGTTGTCTTGGATATTAGCACTTGGGTCCTTTTTAGTCATGCTAGTTTCTCTAACAAGTAGTCGCTCTGCAGCCCGCTTGGATTCCTCTTTTGAAAATGCTTTTTTCTTCTCTGCCGCATGGCTAGGTTGTGACTTTCTGAAACTTATATGCTCTGCTTCCCTTTTAAATATAAGTTCCAACTTTAAGTCATTTCTTTGCTTCTGTATCTGAGCACAGGTTATGAGAAGCAGCCAGGTCACATCTTGAAAGCTTTGCTGCCTAGAAATTTCTTCCACCAGATCTACCTAGATTATCACTCTTAAGTTCAAGCTTCCACAAAGTCCTAGGACACAGATACAATGCAGCCAAGTTCTTTGCTTAGGCATAATATGGGTGACCTTTACTCCAGTTCCCTTACCTTTCTCATTTCCAGCTGAGACCACATCAGCCTGGACTTCACTGTCCAAATCACTAACAGCATTTGGTCACAACCATTTAACCAGTCTCCAAGAAGTTCTGAACAATCCCTCATCTTCCTGTCCAAACTCTTCCACCCTCTGCCTGTTACCCAGTTCCAAAGCTGCTTCCACACTTTCAGGTATCTTTATAGCAATGCCCCACTCCTCTATACCAATTTTCCATAGTAGGCCATTTTTGCATTGCTATAAAGAAATACCTGAGGCTGGGTAATTTATAAGGAAAACAGACTTGATTGGCTCATGGTTCTGCAGACTATACAGAAAACAGGGTGTGCAGGCATCTGCTCAGCTTCTAGTGAGACCTCAGGAAGCTTCCAATCATGGAGGAAGGCAAAGAGGAGCCAGCATGTCACACAGTGAGAGCAACAGCAAGAAAGCCAGGGAAGATGTGCCACACACTTTTCAACAACCAGATTTCACATGAACTAACTGAGCAAGAACTCACTCATCACCCAGGGGATAGTGTCCAGCCATTCATGAGGGATCTGCTCCCAGGACCCAAACACCTCCTACCAGGTCCCACCGCCAACACTGGGATCACACTTCAACATGAGATTTTGGGGGGGCATACAACCAAACCATATCAACATAATCCAGCAATCTGGATGCAGAAAACACACAAATGACACACTGGAAGGTCTCTACAGGGAGAGAATGGGGTGCTGGACAGAGGACAAAAAGGAATGTGCCCTAGACAGGGCAGCAAAGGCCTCTCCAGCGAAGGAGAATCTGCGTGTAACGTCACCCCCCAACCCCCAGCCAACATTACTTCCTTGTTTTATTTTCTTCATTGCCCTTGCTGCTGTCTGAAATTACCTTGTTATTTACCAACTGTCTGCCCCTCTTTGAGAATGCAAACTCTGTAAGGACCTTATTTCTCTTGCCTGATGCGTTGTAACTATTCAAATATCTGTGGGAGTGAGGAAGAAAGGACTCGAGGAGGACACATGAGAGGGAGGAAAAGACCAAGGAGGGGTGGGCAAGGCAGAGAGTCAGAGAAATGCCATCAGTCGAGGGAGGCTCTGGGGCCATAGAATAGGCCCCAAACCACTGATTTCCACTTTAGGGAATTTATTGAGATTTTCTTTCTGAACTAAAAATATGATCTATGTTTGTAAGTGTTGCATAGACACAAAAAAATGTGTGGTTACTACACAGAGAGAACAGAGTTCAATTACTCAAACATTCACACACACACACAGGCACACATATGTATATACATGCACACACAGGCACACATATGTGCACACAGACACATATGTGCACACACACACATCAACTTCAGCTCTCCCTCAGCTCCTCAAATTTGCCCTTGTTTAGGCACCACCTTGAAGCCAGCCAGGATGAAAAGGGAGGGACGTTGGCCTCAGACAGAGCAGCTCAGGCCAAGGCACAGGCGACATGAATGTGGGAGGAGGCACCATGCAGCCCACGGCAGAGGGGACAAGAGGGAAGATGCTGGGAGAGCCAGACGTGGAAGGAGGATGCTGGTGGGAGCGCTGTCCTGGAATCCAGCCTTTCTGGGGGATGGAGGGAGCTTCCTCATGTCCACCTTAGAGCATGGGTTCCAGCAAGGCTGGCCTGCAGGCTTGGGGCTGGGGACACGGTGGAGGTTGGGGAGAGGGGACGTGGCCAGCTGCTCTGCCAGCAGAATAAGCAGAGGTTTCTGTATGGGCCCCGGGAGGGCCAAGAGCAAGACAGCAGGCCTCAGTTTGTCTAATGTTCTATGGAAGATGGTTCTTTAAAGGGGTGGAGGGACCCTGGCAAGAAACACAAGGGAGCCATCTGAGGAGGTACCTTCCCTCCCATAAAGGGAAGGGGAGGGAAGAGGAGGAGGAAGTAGGACCTCCAGGGATGCCTGACAGGCAGGGGCTGGAATTCTGCCTGTCCTGGTGGGGCTGGGCCAGCTCCTGATAGTGTCATACAGAGAGAAGCTTTCCCTTTCATGTCCCCTCTCCTGGGACTAAGCTAGTGCATTTGTATCCTGAGGCAAACAAAATGCCACAAACCAAGTGACTTAAACAACGGAAATTTCCTCTCTTAGCTCTGGAGGCTGGAAGTCTGAGATCAAGCAGCCCAGCAGGCCTGTTTCTTTCTGAGGCTGTCCGGAGAATCTGCCCCAGGCTCCCCGTGACTCCTGGCAGCCTCAGGCATTCCTCGGCTTGTGGGTGGTCGTCACACCGTCTTCCCTCCGCGTTTGTCTATCTCTGTGCCCAAACTTCCCCTTTCTAACATTTTTATGTTATTAACTTTTTTAATTTTATGTATTTAAAAAAAAAAAAAGCAAGGTCTCATTAGCTGGGTGTGGTGGTGCACGCCTGTTGTCCCAGTTACTTGGGAGGCTGAGGTGTGGGGATGGTTTGAACCTGGGAGGAGATGGCTGCAGTGAGCCAAGATTGCACCACTGCACTCCAGCCTGGGCAACAGAATGACACCCTGTCAAAAAAAATTAAACCTGTCTCACTCTGTCACCCAGGCAAGAGTGCATTGGTGTAATCATAGCTCACTGCCTCAGTCTCCTACAGACCTGGGACTATAGGTGTGCACCACCATGCCCACTATTTTTTTACATTTTTATTTCTAGAGATGAGGTCTTGCTATGTTGTTCAAGTTGATCTCAAACTCCTGAGCTGAAGCAATCCTCCCAGCTTGGCCTCTCAAAGCTGGGATTACAGGTGTGTGTCACCACACGTGGCCAAATTTCCCTCTCTTCTAGGGACACTAGTCATATGGACTGAGGGCACATCCTCATGTCCTCATCTTAACTTGGCCCATCTGCAAAGACCCTATTTGCAAATAAGGTCACATTCACAGGTACTGGGAGTTAGGACTTTAACACCTTTGTGGAGTAGGAGGGGCACAGTTCAGCTCATAACAGCCAGGAAATAAAGCACAGATCACCCCCCGCCCCGCCTACACACACTGCAGGCTCCCAGCCGGAAGCAGGCCCCGGGAGGAGAAAGAAAAAGCTCTAAGTTCTGACAAGGTCAGATGTGGTTTGGATATTCTCATAACCAAACTGATAGAGCTTGGGGGATCAAAGACAGAGAGAAAGATCTGTCGTCTAAGCAATGCAGTGGCATCCACCAGCACCTCCGTCCAGGGCACAGAGGAGAACTGACCAGCAGAAGTGCTGTCGGTGGGCAGTGAGGGTGGAGGATGGAGCTCCAGCGCACTAGGCTCCAGGTCCCGCCTTCCACTCAAACAGTTTCTTTCGTTTCAGTGTGCGATCCCCAACCTCTGATGTTACACTGAAGCAGCTACCCAATGCACTGTTTTACATTTCCCTTTTGGTATTTTATTTATCTGGCTTTAAAGAGGTCTGGCTGAGAATATTTAAAATCAGAGAAAGCACAGCTGGACACAAGGCAAACCGTATTCCACACGCACATTTGTGTAGGAGCAGAGTTCAGCCAGTGTGATGCTGCCTCCCAGGTGCTTGGGTTTTCTCCCCCATCCTCTCTCCACGACTCCATCCCACCTTCCCAGTACTTAAAAGACGGCAGCACTAACTAGCAACGAATGCCCCAGCTCGGGAGAGCAGCTTTGTGACCCGAAGCCCACGGCTTCCAGGAGCCTGAGGCGGGGAGGTCAGCCCAGAGGAGGGAACAGCACAAGCCAGACTCGTGTGTTGACATGAAGGGTTCTCTGAGCCCAGCCTGAACAAATACTAACACACACCACCTGTGCTGGCTGCTGTCTAGTGGCCACTGGTCCCGAAACTCCACACAGTCAGGCCATCTCTGAAGCAGCCAACATGCACCTACCTTGTGGGCAAGGACACGAATCTATCATTTGCACTCGTGTATTTGCAGTCGATGCGAACGCTCAGTCTCTGTGCTGCATTTGGGGAAAACGCAGTCATTTCAACTACGAACAAAAAAGGAGGCGGCAGACAACAATTTGAAAGAAGGTCACCAGGAGCATCATATTTCACGGAGTAAATTGACAAGAGGTCAAAAAGCTTGATCTTGGCCACTGATGTGCTTGGTCTGAAAGCTCAACTGCCACTTAAATATTTATAGGCAAGCGCGGTAGCTGCAGCCTCCGGTTGCCCTGAGTCCACAGAGGAGCAAGGCTGGGGCCATTCTATGAGAAAAAACAAGCTCCCTCCTGAGCAGGGTTCTGGGCAGGAGAGGACTCCGCTCCTGCAACCAGCCCGCATTCGCTGAGCCTTCGTTGCCGTGTCCTGAATCCTGGAAGAATGTGAGTGATGGTCTTGCACAGGGAGGCGGGTGGCAATAGACCAGGCGGAGATGCAAGTGCACACGTGAGAAAAAATGCTGAAACTCTTGGCTCTCTGCTATGCTCCTGGCATCCTCACCTCACTCAACCTCCCTTCCTCCACCATGCCAGCACAAGGACTGCCCGTAAATCATCTTCATCCCCCTTTGTGGAAAAGACTGAAGATCTGTATACAGCAAGGTCAGGAGTGGTCTCACCCAGTGCTATCCAAGAGAAACACAGTGTCAGCCACCTGAATAACTTTACACTGTCTAGTAGCCACCTTTAAAAAGTGGAAAGTAGGCCTGGCGCAGTGGCTCAAGCCTGTAATCCCAGCACTTTGGGAGGCCGAGATGGGCGGATCACGAGGTCAGGAGATCGAGACCGTCCTGGCTAACACAGTGAAACCCCGTCTCTACTAAAAAATACGAAAAACTAGCCAGGTGAGGTGGCAGGCGCCTGTAGTCCCAGCTACTCGGGAGGCTGAGGCGAGAGAATGGCGTAAACCCAGGAGGCAGAGCTTGCAGTGAGCTGAAATCCGGCCACTGCACTCCAGCCCGGGCAACAGAGCGAGACTCCATCTCAAAAAAAAAAAAAAAGAAGTGGAAAGTAACAGATAAAAATAATTTTCATATTTTATTTCACTCAGTATATCCAAAATATTACCATTTCAACATGGAATGAATTAATAATTAAAATTATTAATGCCAGCCAGGCACGGTGGCTCATGCCTGTAATCCCAGCACTTTGGGAGGCCAAGGTGGGCGGATCACCCGAGGTCAGGAGTTTGAGACCAGCCTGGCCAACATAGTGAAACCCCATCTCTACTAAAAAATACAAAAATTAGCCAGGCATGGTGGCATGTGCCTGTAATTCCAGCTACTTGGGAGGCCAAGGCAGGAGAATTGCTTGAACCCACGAGGCAGAGGTTGCAGTGAGCTGAGAGATCTTGTCACTGTCCTCCAGCCTGGGTGACAGTGTAAGACTCTGTCTCAAAAAAAAAAAAAAGTTATTAATGTTATTTTACATTCTCTTTTTTTCCCCTCACAGGGTCTTACTCTGTCACCGTGGCTGGAGTACAGTGGCACAGTCTCTGCTCATTGCAACCTCTGCCTCTTAGGCTCAAGCAATCCGCCTGCCTCGGACTCCCAAAGTGCTGTGATTACATGCGTGAGCCACCATGCCCAGCCCATTCTTTTACTACGTCTTCGAAAATCTTAACGTGACACATTTCTGTTCAGTCAAACCACGGTTCCAGAGCTCGATGGCCATACATGGCTCCGTGTCTACGAGACAGGTGGAGGGCCAGGATGGTGCTGCACCATGTATTCAGGAAGGGGGCAGGTGCTGACATAAAACATCTGGGAGACCTCCAGGAAGCATGAACACCTCCCACAGCTCTTGGCTTCGGTAACTGGGATGTAAATATGCCGGAAGGCTGGGCTCAGTGGCTCATGCCTATAACCCCAACACTTTGGAAGGCCAAGGCCAGTGGATCACTGGAGGCCAGGAGTTTGAGACCAGTCTGGGCAACATGGCGAAACCCCATCTCTACAAAAAAATACAAAAATTAGCTGGGCATGGTGGTCCATGCCTGTAGTCCCAGCTACTCAGGAGGCTGAGGTGGGAGGATCACCTGAGCCTGGGAGGCAGAGGTTGCAGTGAGCCATGATCACGTCACTGCACTCCAGCCTGGGCGACAGGGCAACCTTATCTCAAAAAAATAAAATGAATAAATAAACAAGCCCAGAGATTTTGCCAGGAACCTCCTCTCTTCATTCTCTACCCTTCTCCTCTCTGGACTCTCATGGGAATCTCCTCTCAGTGACTGTTCTTATACAAGGTGCCACGTGAACAATGGGCCGAGGAGGACGGAGGTCTCTGAGGAGGGGCAGGATTCTGGTGGGAACCGTGTGACGGGAAACTGGGAGACAGGCACGGCCTGAAATGGGGACGTGAATATGGGGAAATCTGGAAGACGCTGGAGCCTCAGGGTCAGAAGAGTTGCAGTCTCTGGGGTGGTAAGCACAGACTCCAGCTGCCTCGAACTCTGGGGCCCGTGACAGAAACTGCTCTCCTGCCACATGTTGGAGGCTGCAGGAGTGGGGCACCCTGCCTGCACCCCCAACCCAGGTTCAGCTCTTTGGTGGGTGAGGTGGGGACCTTCCCTGGACCCTGCTTCTCCGATTGAGCATTTGAGGTGAAGATGCCAGAGCCCGTTAAACCCATGTGCAATTTCGCATGGCGGCGCACACCAGGGCTCTGGGGTATCACGGCTGGCGCATGGCGGCGCACACCAGGGCTCTGGGGTATCACGGCTGGCGTTGTCACACAGTCCGCCTGCATCACGGCCAGGCAGACTTGTATTCAGATACACCACCCGCCTGCTTTCTACAAGCCCCATGAGGTTGAAAATGACATAATTGGCCAAGCACAGTGGCTCATGCCTGTAATCCCAGCACTTTAGGAGGCCAAGACAGGAGGATCACTTGAGCCCAGGAGTTCAAGCCCAGCCTGGTCAACACAAGACCTTGCCTCAAAAGAAATTACATAATATCTCAGATTCTCAATTTTCTTATCTTAAAACCAGAATAACTGCCATGGTGGACAGCTGCCATTCGCAATCTGTATTCCAGCAGTCATGCCTCCTCTTGGTGGCAAGGACACCTGGCTTTCCTTATGGACTAATCTATTGTTCCTCAATTGAGTCCAGGTGATCTGGGTGCCCCTGGTGCTTAGGGTCAGTCATGTGACCACACCTTAGCCAATTGGAGGGTATCATCCTCCTGGGCACAGTGATTGGCTCAGGGCTAGGCAGGTGAGCTGAGCTAGTAACTAACTAGTAATTAACTAGTCTCAGCATTGTTGCAGGAGTTATACAAAGAGGCTCCTTTCCATGGCCTTCTAGCCCAGAAGCATGTGAGCCATTGGCTGAGAAGTGCAGAGAGACCAAGGATCTACACACAGTATTTGAGTTGCTAAACCATTACTGGTCATTACCTTTGCACAAACTAAAAAGAGGTGCTAACCGCTGTCTACTGAGGTGAGCAAATCTGCAGTGCTGTGGTGTGTGTAGCAGGCGTTGGCATCCAATGTGGCATAAAGCTTACATAACTACATGCAATGACCCTATCAGTGCCCAGCCTCTGACAGGTCAGTCTCACCAATAAATTCCCCTCTCTGCTTAAGCACAGTTTGGGTTAGAGTTTTGGTAACTGCTGAGTCAGAGCTGATGCAATAACTACCATCAGTGAAGATAAAATGAAGCCACCTAGATTGAAAACCTGAGCCTCACACCTGCACAGAGTAGCCTCTTCATGAGTACGCATCTGTTCCTGATCACCATTGTAGAAATGAAGGTTCCAGAACTCTGAAAGTCTAGACTGTGTTCCCTCTTCTCTGCACTATTTCTGTGAGTAAATGTCACATGAGCAAGACCCTTAGGAGCTCCGAATCTCACCTGTGTAGAACTGAAATCACCTGGGGCTGCACCAGCTTCTGCAGGCTGCAGCCGGCCCCACGCCCCAGCATGGGCCATGTGGACTCCATTGCCCTGAGCACTCCCTCCCGGGTGCATTCACTCCTGCTCATCACACAAGACCTGGATTCTCTCAGCCCCTTCAAAAAATCCCCTAAACTTCACCCTCAATCCAGCTAGTAGCTGACCCGTCAAGCTCTGGGGAGAGGCCAATCTGGGGCAATTCTCACCAATGTGAAGGGTGCATGGGACTTGCACAATCCGAGTCTCGTGTCTCCTCCTTGGCCAAGTTTCCTGCTTGTCTCCTAGGCCAGCCAGTTCCAGCACCAAGCCACCTGGGAAGCTTTTAAGAATCTGGAGGCCGGGCATGGTGGCTCACGCCTGTAATCCCAGCACTTTGGGAGGCCAAAGTGGGTGGATGATGAGGTCAAGAGATCAAGACCATCCTGGCCAACATGGTGAAACCCCATCTCTGCTAAAAATATAAAAATTACCTGGGCATGGTGGCATGTGCCTGTAATCCCAACTACTCGGGAGGCTGAGGCAGGAGAATCACTGGAACCCAGAAGGTGGAGGTTGCAGTGAGCCAAGATCATGCATGGGACTCCAGCCTGGTGACAGAGCAAGACTCCGTCTCAAAAAAAGAAAAAAGAATCTGCATAGGCTGGGCACAGTAACTCACGCCTGTAACCCCAGCACTTTAAGAGGCCAAAGCAGGAGGATTGCTTGAGCCCAGGAGTTTGACAACAGCCTGGGCAACATGGCAAGATCACATCTCTACCCCACAAAGAAAAAAATAGCTGGGTGTGGTGGTGCACTCCTATGGTCCCAGCTACCTGGGAAGCTGAGTTGGGAGGATAGCTTGAGCCCAGAAGGTTGAAGCTTCAGTGAGCTATGATCGTGCCTCTACACTACAGCCTGGATGACAGAGTAAGACCCTGTCTAACAAAAAAGAATCTGGATGTCCCAGCTGTTCCATACGATAATTAACCAGAATATCTGTGAGTGGGAAAGAAGGCACCTGGATATTTTTAAACCATCCCAGGTGGTTCCCATGTGTGGCCAAGTTTGGCTCTACCACCTTCAACCAGCAGGTTCTGCAGGCAGGAGGGGCCGGCTGGATTATTTTTGCCAAGTGTCAAGAGGATGACAGTCAGGGTGGAGGGAGGGCTGGGATGACTGATGGTCCGAGGTCAAGTGTCTGTCGCCTTCCTCCCCTCCTGCTCCACCCCCTCAGAAGTTGCTGTCGATCATCCTGAAGACAGAGAGGAGATAGCCCTGTCCATGCGCCCTGGGACAGGCTGGGACGGGGCCAGGCACCTGTTGACAGAATTTCTGGCCTTTCATGGATTCAAATCCACATGCCTGGCCAAGGAATAAAGTAGTGATTTCAACTAGAGAAGTTCAGCAGCAGACAGAAAGCTTTTATTTCTTAAAATTGCCTTCTTTCCATTGAAAACAGGAAGAAACACAACTAAGCATAAAAATTAGATGTATAAAAGTACTAAGTGCCAGAAACATAAATAGATGATTCACCAAAAAGACATTAAAATGCCACTCAAAAAATGAAAAGATGTTCAACTTCACCTGTAGCAAGAGAAATGCAAATGAAAACTACACTGAGATACTCTCAAATTGGCAAGTTGCCCAGCCTAGCAACACTGTGTGACATGGGTGCTCCAGACGCCTCTGGGTGGGAGTCAGAACGGACCTTCCTTCTGGGTCCTTTAACGAAGGCTTGGGTTCACTGGCTTCCTGACCAGCAACCCCGCTTCTAGGAATTTACCCTCAAGACAACATAAAAATGGCCTTTAATGATATGCAAATGCATATGCCTAGGTTATTCCATGCCGGTGTGTTAATTGTGAAATACCAGAAACAGCCTAAATGTTCACACTGAGGAGGCAGGTTGAATAAGTGCTGCCTTCCTATGGTGGAGAACTGTGCAGGACCTGAGAAGGGGAGATCTCTGTGAAGCATTGTGGAGCAATTTACAGGCTCTATTGTGGGTTTTAAAAAAAAATCTATTGCTTTAATTGACAAAAAAAAAGGTATATATGTGTATTATGTATCTATAGTAACCCCTAAGCTCAAAAAAAAAAAAAAAAAAAAGAAGTGTGAACAAATACTGAACACTACTTAGTAAAGTTTTTTCCCCTAGAATTAAGCAGCTAAATATGTATATTGCCTAAAATAGAATCCAGGTTTCTCAGATAAAAACCCGAGGAGGGAGTTGAAATACAGAAAGAGAGACTGGAATAAAACATGTGGGGTTAAATTGGATTTGAAAGCATCGAATAGAGATAAGTAGATTCATAGATTTGGAAATAGACACAGAAATACACACAGGCACACACATGCGCATGCACACACATGCGCATGCACACACATGCATGCACACACACTCCCCATCCTGGCACTGTCGACTGTAGGACCTGGAGGTCGTGATACCCTGGTTGTCATGAGCACTCCTCCCAACCAGATCTTGATTTCTAAATATCACTTGCCACCCAGAGAAGCATGGGCTCCTTCGGAAAGAGGCTAACTCTACAGGTGTGGCAGAGAAAGTACTGGTTGATCCTACAGTATCTCATTTCGTAGAAAGTAAAGAGGGACTCAGAAATGACAGTCACATGTCCAAAAGACATGGGAACCATCTTTGAAGGAGCTCCCGCCGGTCTTTCAACTTCAGCTTTAAAATAATGGCAATAAATTTAACCTTGGAATAAAATAAGAATCCATCAGTCCATACTCATATAAATGAACATAAATAAAGGGGGGCGGGGCAGGGAAGGCCCGTTCACAGAGGCTGGAGGGACAACAGGAAAACCGCCCCTTGTACTAATCAATCAACCGGAACAGCGAGGGGTCTGGACCAGAGCCGCTCTCAGCAGGTGTGAGCAGCATGCTGGAGTCTGACGAGGAATCGGAGTCTCCACTCACTCACCAAACCCTACCATAACTCCTGGCTATGTGAAGAGGGGCCCTGGGAATTTTACAGGGGAGCAACTCAACCATGTGATCAAGTTGACATCCCCAGTAACATGACATCCTGAAATCACGTGTTTCCTGATACCATGCTTGGAGATGGAGGCACATTCCCAAAAAAACACAACACCCCAGCCAGGCGCAGTGGCTCACACCTGTGATCCCAGCACTTTGGGAGGCCGAGGCAGGTGGATCACTTGAGCTCAGGAGTTCAAGACCAACCTGGGCAATGTGATGAAATCTCACCTCTACTAAAAATACAAAATTTAGCCAGGCATGGTGGCATGCACCTGTAGTCACAGCTACTTGGGAGGCTGAGGTAGGAGAATCACTTGAACCTGGGAGGCAGAGGTTGAATTGAGCTGAGATCGCACCACAGTGAGCCGAGATCACATCACTGCACTCCAGCCTGGGCAACCGGGCAAGACCCTGCCTCAAAACAAAAAACAAAACACCCGAATCTAATTGTGAGGAAACATCAGACAAACCCCCCGTGAGGGACCTTCTGTAAAACGACTGTCCTGCACTCTTCGAAAACGATCCAAGGGAAGAAAGACAAGGAAACAATACAGGTTAAAGGGGATTGACGGGACACCACCAGTAAAAGTAGCACATGGTATTGGATTGGATCCTGGACAAGAAACACACACACACGTGCACACACACACGCACGCACGCACACACGCACACACGCACACACGCACACACGCACACACGCACACACACACGCACACACGCACACACGCGCACACGCACACACGCGCACACGCGCACACGCACACGCGCACACGCGCACACGCGCACACGCGCACACGCGCACACACACCCGCACACACGCACACACGCACACGCACACACGCACACACGCACACGC
>NW_016804369.1:2212971-2261740 GCF_001698545.2 Rhinopithecus bieti
CACACACGCACACACGCACGCAGCACACGCACACACGCACGCACGCACGCACACACACGCACACGCACACACGCACACGCACACGCACACGCGCACACGCACACGCGCACACGCACGCGCACACACACACGCACACACGCACACACGCACACGCGCACACACGCACACACGCACGCACACGCACACACACACGCACACACACACACGCACACATGCACACACGCACACGCACACACGCACACACGCACACGCACACGCACACACGCACGCACAGCTCTAAAAGACCTTATGGGGCAACTCAGACCATCCGGCTGCGGACTCATCACAATACTGCAGCCATGTTACACTTCCCCCTCTTGATCATTTCCTGTGGTTTTGTAAAGAATGCTCCCATTCTTCAGAAATGCATGCTGGGACACATATGGGATGAAGGGAGTATCACATCTGCAGCTCACTCTCAAATACCATTTGCCTCATCCTCTCTCCCTCTTTTTCTGAATCATCTGACAGCAACTTGTAGGAAAGAGAGAAAGACAAAGCTAACAGGACCCAAGGCCAGCAGTGATGGGATCCTCAGGGGAGGTGTATGGGGTCTCTCTCTGCACATTTTTTTTGTAAGTGTGAAATTATAGCAAAATTAAAAACTACCAGAAAGGTTCCCCCTTCTTTCTAAAATTAATACTAAAGGGCTTAAAACAAATGAACACAGAAGCACACCTGGCAAGTTGTTATTTTATCAGGACTTTGTAAGGGATATGGAAGCAGCAAGTGTGCAAGAAAAGAGAGAGTCTAAGACGTGGCACACCCCTCGCTTCTAAGGGGCTTGGCACAGGTCACGAAGCCCTGGAGCACTCTTTGTTTACCCACTAATGCCATTCATGAGCCACTCTGCACTACAAGGGCACCAAGCAGTATTGTCTTCCTTGATCCTAATGCTCAAAATACTGCAGATATTGCTAAAGGCGGGACTCCCTGGCAAGACAAAGTTTCAGTCCAAGATACCAAATTGTGAATCACACCCATTGTGAATCCAGTGAACCCCAGTTCACCCAGTGAACCCCAGTTTCACTATCCCCTGCTGTGAGTTCAATCCTGTGTCCTACAGAGGAGAGGTGGTAACTGTCCCCCAAAACCAACACAGATCCTGGCACATGGAGATCAGTCAATAATGTTTACCAAAGGAAGGGAGGGAGGGGAGGGATGGAGGAAAGAGGGAGAGACAAGGGAATGAGGAGGAAGGGAGAAGGGAAGGAGTGGGGAAGGAGGGGAGGAGAGAGGGAGGGAGAGAGGAAGAAGGGAGGGATGGAGGGAGGAAGGAAAGGAGGAAGAGAGGGAGGGAGAGAAAGAAGAAGAGAAGGAGGGAGGAAGGGAGGGAGGGAGGAAGAGAAGAAGGGAGAAAAGGAAGAAAGGAGGGAGGGAAGGAGGAAAAAATGAGGGAGGGAGGATAGGAGAAAAAAGGAGTGAGGGAGGGAAGGAAGGAGAGAGGGAGGGAGGAAGGGAGGAGGCAAGGAGTGAGGGAGTGAGGGAGGGAAAGAAGGAGAGAGGAGGGAAGGAAGGTGGGAAGGAGGGAGGGAAAAGAGAGAGACAACATCCCTGTCTTTCAGGGGAGAAAAGAGACTTGACAGTTTCCTGCCCCAGCTGGAAACAGATGGCTCACTTAAACTGGATAATTTGAAGAGTACTGAATGGAGGAATTGTTTACAGAGTTGTCACAGGATACAGGAATAAAAAAGACAGTGATGTTTCCACGGGCTAGCAAAATCTGGAAGCCCACCCTTGTGAGAAGAGAGAAGGATGAAGTGGCACGGGAGGAAAGCAATGTGGGACAGGCGCTGTGGGTTCAGGGAAAGGGAGGAAGCTTCCAGCAGCGAGGAAACAGCCACCACCCTGCTTCCTTCCAGCCAGGACCCCTGGTCGGGGGATCATGCTGAGCCCCTCCCTACACAGCTGCAGGCCGGGGGCTGGTCGTGAAGGAAAGGTGGACCTCATGATTCAAGGTTTGGGGCTTGAAGCCAGGTGATATCAGCCCGACCCCAGGGAGGGTGGGGCTGGAGCTGGAGTTCGATCACCTGGCGGTGACTCCCATCAGTCACACCCAGGGAATGAAGCCCCAGTAAGAATGCTGGCCACCGAGGCTCAAGGAGCTTCCTTGCCAGTGACAGATGGGGGTGATGCTATGTCCTGAGGACATGGAAGCTCCACATTTGGGACCCTCCCTCAGACCTGGCCTTGTGTGTCTCTTCACTTGTGTCCTTTATAACAAAACTGTAATAAGCATAGCACTTTCCTGAGTTCCCTGAGCCGTTCTTTGGAATTTTCAAACCTGAAGGGGTCGTGGGAATTCCTCAGGTTTGCAGCCAGTTGTTCAAAAGCACAAGTGGTCTGAAACCTCTGAAATCCCTGAAACCACCTTCCTGGAGCTTGTAAGTGGTGTCTGCAGTGTGGGGGCCTCAGGGGCACCATGCCCTTAACCTGTGAAACCTGACCTCATGCTGAGGAACGAGTGTCAGAATTGCATTGAGACCAAGTTCAAAGCGAAGGTGACGGTAAGAACACTCGATAACATTTTAGTGCTTCCGACATACAGGGTCCTGACCCAGGGCCCTACTCAGCCCCCACAAACAGCCTGTATGGCGGGACAGCCTTAATGTTCTCATTTTATGGATACAGGGCCCGTGGCTCAGAGAGATATGGACCTGGGCCGGGAGGCTGCACAGAATGGCTGCAGAGTGCACAGAAGAAACGGCGGGCAGCCTGCACACCTCCTGCACCTGAGGAGCTGCAAAGGCAAAGGAGGCGGCATGTGTGGGATGAGAACAATGGTGGTTGTCAGATCCCAGGGTCCGAGTCCAGCCTATGCTGAGAGGTCTGAGGTCCGAGGGGAGTGGGTAGATGAGAACACGGGGGGCCGGAGGCAGGTGAAATGGTTTTATTCCGCAGCAGCTCTCATTAACGGCTTTCTCACACTGGCTCTTTACACCTTCTGCCCAGTCTCAGCTGCTTGAGCCGGTGGCTCCCACAAGCAGCTGCATGGAAGGCTCTCTCCTGCCTTCAGGGTTAGCAGCTTAACTCTTTCTCTCTCTGGGCACAAGCACAAGCTGTGCCATGCCATGCCATGCCGAGCTATGCCCTGGCTCCCCTCTGTCCCTCTGGAAGATGGACAGTTCTGGTTCTCTCTCTCTTTCTCTGGGTGCCAGTGCACCTGCCATGTTAAGCCAAGTTGAGCCAAGCCAAGCCCCAAGAGCCCCTGTACAGCGTTAGCAGGGCAATTATACCTTTTGCAAACAATAGTGGCTCAGAGCCAAGTATGAACTTAAACAAACAGGTTATGTAACATGTGGAGGTGTGGTGTGCCTGTGTGCCAAACTCACTGAGTCACTCTGGCCAGACATCTGCCTTGACCCATCCTTAACCAAAGTCATCCATGTATCTTACAGAGACCAGTGGGAAGAGAATTCTGTACAGGGAACAGCCCAAACCAGGGCACAGGGGTGAGAGGGGACACAAAATGTGGTGAGAGAGACATGGCTGAAGCGGCAGGATTCATGCCCGGGCTGGTGGGGAAGTGTTCACAGCACAGCTTGCAAATAGCACATGCTTGATAATTATGTGATAAATAGGCTAAAAACTGGAATAGTAGCTTGTACTAACAAGATAAGACCCAAGGGAAGACACACTAGATGATATGGTTGGGCTCTGTGTCCCCACCCAAATCCCATCTTGTATTGTAATCCCCATAATCCCCACATGTCCAGGGAGGGATGAGGTGGGAGGTGACTGGATCATGGGGTGGTTTCCTTCATGATGTTCTCGTGAGAGTGAGGAAGTTCTCACGAGAACTGGTGGTTTTATAAGGCTTCCCCTTTCATTCCTCACTCTTCTCTCTCCTGCCACCCTGTGAGAAGGTCAAGCTTGCTTCCCCTTCACCTTCCGCCATGACTGTAAGTTTCCTGAGGCCTCCCCAGCCATGTGGAACTGTGAGCCAATTCAGCCTACATCCTTTATAAATTACCTGGTCTTGGGTATGTCTTCATCACAGTGGGAGAACGGATGAACACACCAGGAACACAGGAGGTCTTTCCTAGTGCCTGTGGTCAGAATACCCATTCTGAGTTTGCCAGGATTCTTCTCTCTAAGCACTGAAGCCACTGACGGTAAAAACCAACCAATAAGTAGCAAGTACCGTCTTCAAGTGCACGTACTTGGGATCTGTGGTGGGTTGAAGGCTGGGGCTCAGTAAGACACGTTTAGGCCTGTTTCCACAGAACCTATGAATGTTGCCTTATTTGGGAAAAGAAGCTTTGCAGATACAATTAAATTAGGGATCTTGAGATGGGGAGAGCATCCTGGATTACACAGGTGGGCCCTGAATCCAACTACTGCTGTTTTTGTAAAAGACCCACAGAGCAGCAAACAGACACACAGACAGAAGAGGAGAGGGTAATGTGACCCCGGGGGCGGAGACTGGAGTGATGCAACCAGGAGCCCAGGAATGCCTATGGCTGGGAGAGGCAAGGAAGGGGCCCTCCCTTGAGCTCTCAGAGGGAGCACAGCCCTGCCAACACCGTAATCTCGGCCCCAGGACCTCAGACTTCTGATCTCCAGAACTGAAGTTTTAGGACTCTATATTTATGGTGATTTCTTACTCATGGACGTTCTAAGGAGGCTTGGAGAAGCAGATCTTCCTGGTAGCCACCAGCATGTGAGCATTTTGCCTCGGGAAACTAGAGGGCAGTGGTCATGTGGGTTCTCATGAACACACCAGCCTTGCTCTCTCTGCTAGCTCTGGGCCCAAGGCCTTGGTATGTGCAGCTCCCTCCAACTGAGGAACACCCTTCCTCCAGGTGTTCCACGGTCAGCTCCTTAGCCGACTTTACATATATTGAGGTCTCAACATAAAGTTTACACTTGTTCAGCACCATGAAGCCGCCAACCCAACACCCATTCCCAGCACCCTTCTCTCACGCCCATTTCCACTAGAGGCTGGAAAGGAGAAATGCTCACTGTCCCACCCTTCCTTGCAGCTATGGTTATCCATGGGGCAAAAATTCCGCCTACCACCTCATGAGAAGTCTGTTAAAGAAACTTTAGGATGACTTTTCTTTCCTTTTTTTTTCTTTCTTTTTTTTTTTTTTTTTTTTGAGATGGAGTCCCTCTCTGTGGCCCTGGCTGGAGTATGGTGGCGCGATCTCAGCTCACTGCAACCTCTGCCTCCCAGGTTCAAGCGATTCTCCTCCCTCAGCCTCCTGAGTGGCTGGGATTACAGGCACCCGCCACTATGCCTGTCTAATTTGTTTGTATTTTTAGTAGAGATGGGGTTTCACCATGTTGGCCAGGCTGGTCTTAAACTCCTGACCTCAGGTGAGCTGCCTGCCTCAGCCTCCCAAAGTGCTGGGATTACAAGTGTGAGCCACCACACAGTCCAGGAAGGCTTCTACTTTTCTGATAAGACAGAAAAGTAGAAGGGGCTAGATGGGGCTGGTGCCATTTTTCCAACCATGAGCACAGATGCGGTGCCTGGAGCTACAGCAACCATTTTGTGACCTTGAGGGGGGAAAAAAAATGAAACAAGAGACCGTGACCCTGATCCAATGTCACAGCTGCCCACTTCCAGACTTTTGATCAAGTGAGAAATGAAGCCCCACTTGTTTACACCGCCTCACTTTCAGATGCCATCATTCCTGACTGCTGTTTCCTCACCCAAGAGGACATCCCTAACAACTCTGACTTGCATCTTTCCCTCCATCATCTCTGCCACGTTTCTCTGATTAATTTTCCTTATTGCACATACTAAAACGTTCTCATTATTGACTGTCTGGCTCCTCTACGCCACCACTGGGATTTAAGCTACGTGAGAACAGGACCTTCTCCTAGTCACCAGTCTATCCTCAGTGCCTAGATGGGTGCCTCGGAACATGAACCTCCCCACCCCAAAGATTTGTTCAAGCCAGGGCTGCTCAGTCTCAACACTACTGAAGCTGTGGGCTGCCTCACTTGTTGCACAGGGTTTTCCTGGGCATCGAAGGATGTTTTGCAGCATCCCTGGCTTCTACCAACCAGAGGCCAGCAGCTTGTCCCCATCCCCACCCCAGCTGTGATCACCAAAAACTTCTCCAGACATTGCCAAAGTCCCTGGGGGCAAAATCATCCGGTTGAGAACTGCTGGTTTAATGAGTGGGTTTAATGATTGCTGGAAACGGCCTTCTCCAAGTGCATGTGAAAATGATACAATATTGAAATATACTGGTAGATGAGAAAGTTAGGCACCCAAAAAAAATTATTTTCATGCCACTTAGAAGAAAATTATTTATTGTCAAATGAATCACATGATGTTATGGTCAATGGGCCAGCATATTTGTGTACGTGTTCCTGGGCATAATTTGAGATGATATGATACAGTTTCAGAGTGGAAAAGGGGCACATTCTTACATTTCCCACCTCCAGTGGAAGCTGAAAACTCCACAGATGCGTGTCGGATGGACGACTCGGAACGTGCCTCCAAGTCTCGTCAGTGCTCTGAGAGTTCTAAGATAATTCCCGTTTAAACCCTCAGATCTCTCACTAAAAATGCTCTGCTCTAATTCTAAGGAAATTTCCACAGATGGAGACAAAGATAAATATGTGCTCTTGGCCAGGTCTGCATCTCACAATACGACTCATTAAATCAATTAAATCACTTGCTTGGCAGGATTATTTATGGAAATAAGAAATCGTTTTCCATCAGCAAGTTTGAGGGTGGCTAAACACCACTTCATGTCGGTACGGTGGATACAGCTCATGCTCACATAATTATGAACCAAACCTTCCATTTCGTGAGGCCTCTTTAACTCTCCCAAGCGCTTCCAAATCTACTTAGGACCTTGCATCTCCCAGAACAGTAGCTCCTTTTGCAGAGAGGAATGGTCTCACAGTATCTCTATTTGCAGATGCGACCTTGAGGCAGCACATGGGCAAGTTGCCAGCTAAGCCAGAACCAGAACTCAAGATTTTAACAGGAAAACCTCCACGGGGGGTTGCAGAGACCAGCCTGGCAGGCAGGCAGGTAGGAGCGTTGCGGAACTGAAGAACCACTGCTCCCCTCTACAAGCTGATTGCAGCCGCTCAGAAACAGAGTGGGTGCCGCCGGGGCCTCTCATGTCTGTTTTCAAGACAACTGTCAGAAATTCAGGTTATGATAGGAAAGTTTTGTGCTTTGGGCTCTTAACATTAGCCACCAATTCAAAATTGAAAACACAGCATCTGCAGGCCTTATCCTAGCATTTAGATCCACGCTTTGTGACCTTCACACTTTCCTTTGCCCAAATCCCTTCATTCCTCAGGAAGCCACCTCGAGTCACTTCCTTCTCGGGGATTTGTGCGGCTCCCAGGAAACAAAGGAAGCCCCAAGAAAGAACAATCTGTCTCAGAAAAAGGACAGAGATTCTGCAAAGAAAGAGTTCCCACTTGAGGATGGGAGAATCACCAGTGCCTGCTCCCGCCCTTCCGGGAGGACCATGACTTGGCTAAGCTGTTAGAACATCCACACATCACTGCCCGTTCAGGTTCCTAGTAAATGGCAGGAACTGCACAGGCAGAGGAGGTGGGTCCCTCACCGGACAGCTCAACTCGGGGGCTGGCTCATCTGTCGACCTGATCCTGGATCTGGGACTGGCCGTCAGATTGCCCGGGGGCTGCCACCCCATCAACCTGTTGCTGGTACAAAGAGGCTAAAAGCCTATTTGGCAAAACCCTCAGCAAATGGTCGGTACCCCCAAAACCAAACCTCAAGCTGCAGTGAGGGATGCTGAGGCCCTGAAGAACCTTGTGATGACTCAGCTATGCCAGAATAAATCCCCGTGGCTCACCAGCTACTGACCTCCAGAGGCTGGAGAGGCGCCACAGCCCAGAGGCCCACGGAGCTTCGGGAAGAAGGCCAGGTGGGTGTGCTACTCATGGACCAAGGCCTGTCCGAAATCCTGCTTCAAGCCTGGGTGACAGGTCATTGCAGTAGAACTGGAACTGCATTCGTGGAACCTCAGAGGGTTTGGGTCTGTGTTCCGGCCCAAATCTCATGTTGAGTTGTATTCCCCAGTGTTGGAAGTGGGGCCTGGTTCATGGGGGTGGATTTCCCTTTTGGTGCTCTTCTCATGATCGTGAGTTATTGTGAGAGCTGGTTGTTTAAAAGTGTGTAGCACTGGGCCAGGTGCAGTGACTCATGCCTGTAATCCCAGCACTTTGGAAGGCCAAGGCAGGCGGACCACCTGAGGTCAGGAGTTTGAGACCAGCCTGGCCAACATGGTGAAACCCCATCTCTATTAAAAATACAAAAAAAAAAATTTTTTAATTAGCTGGGCGTGGTGGCACGCACTGTAATCCCAGCTACTCAGGAGGCTGAGGTAGGAGAATCACTTGAACCTGGGAGTCAGAGGCTGCAGTGAGCCAAGATCGTGCCACTGCACTCCTGGGAGTCCAGAAGGCCTGCAGTGGAGCCAAGATCGTCCACTGCACTCCAGCCCTGGGCGACAGAGTGAGACTCTGTCTAAAATTTAAAAAATAAAAAAAAATGTGTGCGGCACCTCCTGCTTTCCTCCTTCACTTTTTCTCTAAGTGTTTGGCGCCTCCTCCTTCACTTTTCTCTCTCCTGCTCCAGCCATGTAAGACACGCCTGCATCCCCTTCACCTTCCGCCATGATCCAAAGTTTCCTGAGGCCCCCCAGCCATGCTTCCCATACAGCTGGTGGAACCATGAGCCAATTAAACCTCTTTTCTTTAGGAATTACCCAGTCTCAGGTAGTTCTTTACAGCAGTGTGAGAATGGACTCACACAGAACCAGAGGGGGTGAGGACGCAGTTGTGCAAATCAGGGCTGCTTCCTGGGGGACAGAGCAGGATGGCAGTGTGGTGACATCTGTGTGCACCTGGGCAGTGTGGTGACATCTGTGTGCACCTGGACACCTGCACAGTTCTGCATAATTGGGTGAGCCAGGGACACAGTGGCATGCACCAACACCCCTGTACCATCCCTGACGTGATCCATTACCCCTCACGTGGGTTATTTTAAAATTAGGATGAAATGCACACAACCTGAAATTGACCACTTTTACCATTTTAAAGTGTACAATATGGTGGCATGGAGTGGCTTCACAATGTTGTGTGACCATCACCATTGCCCAGCTCCAAAACCTTCTTTATCACCCCAAACTGACACCCCATAGCCATGACCGGCCACCCCCATTCCCCGCCCCCACCCCTGCACCCGTCAGCCTGTTTTCTGCCCATGTGGGTTTGCCTGCTCGGGACGGGTCGTGTACGTGGGATTCTGCAACGTGAGGCCTTCCAGGTCCAGCCTCTTCCACACAGCGTGTCCACAAGGTTCATCTGTGTGGTGGCGTGTGTCAGGCTCCATTCCTTTTCACGGCTGAATCAGATTCCGTCATGTGGATGGAACACATTCCTGTTTTGTTTGTCTGCTCATCTATAGAGGGGCGTGGAGTGAGCTTTTTACAGATGTTCCCACCCATTCGTGTCAAAGAGAGCATCACTGATCCAAAGACATAATCTACAAAAGGGCAGAGCCGGGGCTAGGACCCGAGTTGTCCTGAAGCACCACCTGTTGGCCACCAAGCAATGGTTGAAGGAATGGATGCAAGCCCTGGTTGACAGAGCCACGGCCTCTGCTGAGACAGGCCTTCGGGAACAACAGGTGTCTCACGCTTCTACCTAAGGCGAACCACCAGGCCTCCCTCTCTCCTCACCCTGCTCCACAGAGCACCCCATGGAGCCAGCCTCCCAACCCAGCGCTTGTCCTCATTCGTGTCTGTGCCAACAGGCTCCACCGCCCCAGCTCTGCCTGACCTACCACCCGCCCGCCTGCTCCACACAGAAGCAAAACCTCTCCCTGCTGGGTTCCTGCCCCCTTCTCCAACAGAGCCCCTGCTCCTGAAATGCCCAGGCCTCCTTCCTGTCCCTACTCCCTTCTGTCCAGCCCCATCCCCACCCCTTCCGTCCACCCCCATCCCCACCCCCTCCGTCACCCCATCCACCCCCCTTCCGTCCACCTCCATCCCCAGCCTCCCTCCGTCACCATCCCCACCCCCCTCCGTCCACCCCAATCCCCCACCCCCTCTGTCCCCACCCATCCCCACCCCCTTCGTCCCACCCCATGCCCCAGCCCCTCCATCCCACCCCCATTGGACCACCCCCTTCGTCCACCCCCAGCCCCCACCCCTTCGTCCACCCCCAGGCCCACCCCCCTCTCCGTCCACCCCAGGGGCCCCACCCCACTTCGTCCACCCCCATCCCCCACCCCCTTCCGTCCCCCCAGGCCCCACCCCTTCCGCGTCCCCCACCCCCATCCCCACCCCCCTTCCGTCCACCCCATCCCATCCCTTCCGTCCACCCCCATCCCGCACCTTCCCTTCCGTTCCACCCCATCCGCACTCCCTTCCGTCCCACCCCATCTCTAACTCCCTTCCATCCACACCCATCTCTACTCCCTTCCGTCCACCCCATCCCCACTCCCTTCCGTCCACCCCAGGCCCCAGGCTGTCCACCCTAAGCTCTGGGTGTCTGAAGAGAATCCTAGGTTTCCCCTGAAACTGCTCTTTGAGAGCCACACCAATCAGATCGGTTTCAGTTTTATACAAAGAAAAAATCCATGTGACTTTGATACAATTACAGCACTCTGATATAAAGTCTGGAGGTTCATGGTACAGCCAGTTGATTAAACAGCTGGGCGGTTTCTTATGACCCAGAAATCCCACTTGGGTATTTACCCAAAATACATGGAAACGCATTGCCATGGTCTGAATGTGGGACCCCCAGCTAAACTTCACAGGCTGCCATTCTAAGCCCCTAAGGTGGTGGTATCAGCAGGTGGGGAGCTGTAAGAGGCGATGAGAGCTCCAGGGTGGGCCCTCATGATGGCATTAGTGCACCATAAGGGGCTGAAGATCCCAGAGCTCCCGACTGCCGCCGTGTGAGGACACAGCCTTGAAGGCTCCATCTGTGAAGCAGGATGTGGCCCTCATCAGACACCGGACCTGCCGACATCTTGATCCTGGACTTCCCGGCCACCAGCACCGTGGGCAATCAATGCCTGCCGTTTATCAGCCACCCCGTCTACGGCGTTTTGCCACAGCAGCATTGATGAACTGGGACACACACATGTTCACACAAAAACCTGCAGGTGAATTTTTTTAGGGGCTTTATTCTTAACTGTCAAAAATTGGAAAAAAATCCAAATGTCCCTCAGTGGAGGATGGATTCAAAAGAAAACACACACACACACAGTGGGCCAGACACGGTGGCTCACGCCTGTAATCCCAGCACTTTGGGGGGCCAAGGCAGGCAGATCACGAGTTCTAGAGATCGAGACCATCCTGGCCAACATGGTGAAACCCCATCTCTACTAAAAATACAAAAATTAGCAGGGCGAGGTGGCGGGCGCCTGTAGTCCCAGCTACTCGGGAGGCTGAGGCAGGAGAATGGCGGGAACCCGGGAGGCGGAGGTTGCAGTGAGCCGAGATCGTGCCACTGCACTCCAGCCTGGGCAACAGAGCAAGAGTCCGTCTCAAAAAAAAAAAAAAAACACACACACACACACACACAGTGGCACATCCATACAGTGGAATATTAGTCATGAAAAGGAGCAAACCATGACACAGCCCAAATCATGGATGAGTCTCAAACGTACCATGAGAAGAAAGGGGTCCAGAGCCACAGGCTTCCTGCCGATCCCACACGTGTGGCATGCAGGGAGAGGCAGAACTGCAGCAGGGACAGGTGGGGGCTGCTGGGGTCAGGGTGAGGGGAGGGAAATGCCTGCCAGGGGACAGGAGGGAACTCTTAGGGGTGACGGGAAAAGGCCTATGGCTTGATGATTGTGGGTTACACAGCTGCATGCATTTCTCAGCACCCACTGCAGTGTGCACCTTGAAAGGCACCTGTGTAAACTCTACCTCCACAAATGTGAGTTTCAGAACATCATCTAGATTAGGGGTTTTCAATCAGGAGGTGATCGTGACCCCCAGGGGACAGCAGGTGATGCCTGGAGACATTTTTGGTTGTCACGACTAGGGTGAGGGTGCTGTTGGCATCTGCTGGGTAGAGGCCAGGGACACTGCTCAGCCTCCTGTGAAGAGTATGGCAGCCCCCCACAAACAGCGAAGCATTTGTGATTACGTCACACAAAGGCACACGGAGAGGCACTGGGAGTGCACACAAGTGACCAGTCACGTTAGCACGCTGGGATGGTGAGTGAGCGTCTTCGATTAAGCCTATCTTTAGGGCCGGGTGCAGTGGCTCATGGCTGTAATCCCAGCACTTTGGGAGGCCAAGGTGGGCGGATCACCTGAGGTCAGGAGTTCAAGACCAGCCTGGCCAACATGACGAAACCCCACCTCTGCCAAAAATACAAAAATTAGCTGGGCATGGTGGCGGGCACTTGTAGTCCCAGCTACTCAGGAGGCTGAGGCAGGAGAATTGCTTGAACCCGGGAGGCAGAGGCTGCAGTGAGCCGAGATCACGCCACTGAACTCCACCCTGGGAGACAGAGCGAAACACAGTCTCAAAACAAACAAACAAAAAATGATAACCTTTAGCACAGGTGTGAACTATTTGTTAATACAAAACCAATCTGGGGCGGGGTCAAGCCTTTGTGAACTGTCCATCAGGGTCCCACTAGGACTGTGTATTTCCCTGAGCCAGGCTGGACCCCTGCGGCAGTTTCTGCCACTGTCCCCCAAAATCATTCTTTATGCAGCATTCAGAGCGATGTTCATTTTAAAGCATAAATCAGATCACATCACACCTTGTTACCATTTCTCCATCACACCCAGACGCATCCTTGCCTTGGCCTGAAGGCCCCGCAGAAGACACCCCTCCTCCACCTCACTCCCTCCCCCCTCCTCTCTGCGCCCACCGTGCTCAGCACCTAAAGCAGGCACCTTTTCTCTTGCTCTCCCCTTCTTCTTGGAAGAACCAAGGACTGTTCTGGATTGCCTGAGGGGGACTGGATGGGGAAGAACCCAGTTCTTTCCTTATCGAAGTCCCTCCCACAAATAAACCTGGGTGCAGCTTCTATGACCCTAGACAACTCTTCCCTCTGCCTGGATTAGAGCCAGACACAGGCCTCCTGAGAGCAGAGGGTCTGGTGCCACCCACACTATCTAAGAAGGCTGGGGGAGCAGCAAAAATGCCAACAGGAAACACGATGGGAGAACGAGCCCCGGCACACGTGTTCACGGCAACATGTCCCCAGGAGCCCGAGGCTGATAGAACCGAAGCATCCATCAGCGGATGGGTGGACGAGCAGAGCGTGGTGCAGCTGTACCACGGAATATTCCGCAGCTACCAAAGGGGTGAAGTGCCCACTCAAGGTACAGTGTGGGTGAACCTTGGAAACACAACGCCCAGTCAAAGCAGCCGGGCACCAAGGCCACATGCTGCAGGCTTGCATTTTTTTTTTCTTTTTGAGATGGAGTCTCACTCTGTCTCCCAGGCTGGAGTGCAGTGGCACGATCTCAGCTCACTGCAGCCTCCGCCTCCCGGGTTCAAGCGATTCTCCTGCCTCGGCCTCCCAAGTGGCTGGAACTACAGGCGCCCACGACCACGCCCAGCTAATTTTTATATTTTTAGTAGACAGGGTTTCACTATCTTGGCCAGGCTGGTCTCGAACTCCTGTCCTCAGGTGATCCAGCCCTCCTTGGCCTCCCAAAGCGCTAGGATTATAGGAGTGAGTCACCATGCCCGGCCTAGGGTTGCATTTCTGTAAAATGTCCAGAATGTGCAGGAAAATCCACACAGGCAGAACGTAGACCCGTGGTCAGTGGGGGCTGGGATGGGGGATGGGGTGTGGCCACCAGTGAGGACACAGTTTGCTTTGGAAGTGATGAAAATACCTTGGAACTAGACCCTGGTGATGTTTGCACAACACTGTGAGTACACTAAAGACTACTGAATTCAATACTTTAAAATACCTAACTTTATATTAATTTTACTTCAATGTAAATTAAAAAAAACTAACCTGATCATTTCCCAATAACAACCAAAAAAAAAAAAAAAGAAGGGCTATAGAATCTAGAAGAATGATAAATTGTGCATGTGGCTTTTTTTAGGTAATGCAAACTAATGAACACGTGTCTCTGCTGTACAATTAGGAAACCCTGCATTTATCATCAGGAAGGCTGGGATTCCAGTTCACTGGATTTGGCTCATTCCCCTTTATCCAGTACAGAGCCCGGCATGACCAAAGGTCACTGGTCCTGTGCATTTGTGTCTAGAGAACCATTTGTCCACGGGGCGGGACATAACCCACAACTCATTCATTACCAGGAAACGACCTCTTTTCCCTTGGAGAAACCACTAATCTCATAATCGCTTTTTTAAACATTCACGTTTGCACAAGAAAGTTAATCCGTGGTGTTAGAGGTCAAGGCGGTGGCTTCCCTCACTGGGGAGGTGATGGACGGGGCGTGAGAGCTCCCGAGGTCCTGAGGTGTCCTGGCTCTGTCTGATGGTGCTGGTGCAGGCGCATTCACCTGGTGAGAATCTAGCAGCTCAGATGACTGTGATGTGTACCCTTTTCTCTATGGATACCGGGCTTAAAAAATAAACACTCTGTACAAAAATACTTTACCCTCCCCTCAAATCCATGTTTTCTGAAAAAATAACGTAAGTGGCTTTTAAATATGAGAAAGACAAGCCAAACTTCTCTCAAAGAAATAAAAAATGTAAAGATAAATGTCCCTTTGTTCACCATCGTGGGAAGGACCCGTGAGTGTGATCACGCAGGCAGTGTGTTCACCCGCCGCAGGAAGGATCCGTGAGTGTGATCACGCAGGGAGTGTGTTCACCCATCGCGGGAAGGATCCGTGAGTGTGATCACGCAGGCAGTGTGTTCACCTGCCACAGGAAGGATCCGTGAGTGTGATCACGCAGGCAGTGTGTTCACCTGCCACAGGAAGGATCCGTGAGTGTGATCACGCAGGGAGTGTGTTCACCCATCGCGGGAAGGATCCGTGAGTGTGTTCACCTGCCACGGGAAGGATCTGTGAGTGTGATCACGCAGGGAGTGTGCTCACCCATCGCGGGAAGGACCCGTGAGTGTGATCATGCAGGGAGTGTGCTCACCCACCACGGGAAGGACCTGTGAGTGTGATCACACAGGCAGTGTTTTCACCCACCATGGGAAGGACAGGCAAGTGTGACTACGCAGGCAATACGCTCTGTATGCAAACAGGAGCTCTCATGCATTATTGGTTGGAGAGAAAACTAGTCCAACTTCTTTGCAAAGTTATCAGTAAAAGTCTCCCAAAACTAAAAATGCACATACCCCAGGACCCTACAGATTCTCTTCCAGGAACTTATCCTACAAGGATTCTAACACAAGCATGAAATGCCATTGAGGATGACTTGGCTTGTAAGAGCAAGGTTGAGAAAGCTCCAGCGTACCGGTCCATAGCACACAGTACCATGGGTGCCTTTGAAAGGAGGGGCCGGAGCTGTGAGCACACGGATGGTGTCATGTTGTTCAGTGAGAAAAGCAGAGCAGTGGGCACAGTCAAGCAGCACTTGTGGGTTTCGGCCGTGTGGGAACACACACTCAGATACACAGATACACACGCTCGCTTGGACATCCAAAGGCTCTAGCTCAAATAACACAAGACACCTACATCACTGCCTGTTTCTAGGACCGGGGCTCTCAGGGAGGGGCAATTTTGCCCCCACCCACCCATACACACAGGAGACATTTGGCAATGTCTGGGGCATTTCAGTTATTGCAACTGGGGGGTGGCCAGGGCTGCTCCCAGCATCTGGTGGGTGGGGGCCAGGAACATTGCTGAATGTCCTACCATGCACGGAACAGCCCAGAACAGCCCCATGACAAGGGCAGCCTGGCCCTGTGGCAGCACTGCTGAGGCTGAGAGGCCTGGGCTCAGAGGAGACGGGGGTGGGAGGAGGACAGTTCCCGCCACACTTCATTTCGTGCTATACGGATTTTGTTGTGTGATAGATTAACTTTTGAAGTATGTTTTTAAATCTGTCTCCATAGCTGAACCCTGGAGAAATCTCAGCTGATGCAGAGGAATACTCATCTCTGTAGCATCTACAGGGCATTCTCCATGCAGGCTTTCCTGATAATTAAGAATTGGTATCAGGACGCCAGAGGTGAGAGAGAAATCTCAAGCCCCAAAGCTGAATATTTCAAAAGAGGAACAACAATTAACAAATTCTGTAACAGTAGCTTCCCATACTTATCAAGTTTTATTCACAAGGACTATGATTAGCAGCCGCTCATGCCTGTAACCCCAGTACTTTGGGAGGTCAAGGTGGGAGGATCACTTGAGGTCAGGAGTTCAAGAACAGCCCAGGCAATACAGTGAGACCCTATCCCTAAACAAAGAAAGAAAGAAAGAAAAAAGAAAAAAAAATGCATATACTTTTTACAAATATTTGTAATTGTAAATATTTATTATTATTTAATTAATAAATAATAAAATATAACATAAGATGTACACCATTTTAAGTGAACACCTTAGTAGCATTAAGTACATCCACATATACATCCATATATCCATCACCTGTCTGTAGTTCCAGAATTTTTTATCTCTCTAAACAGAATTTCTATGCCTATTAAGCAATAACTCCCCCTTCCTCCCTCCCCTATTCCCTGGTAACCTCTATTCTACTTTTTGTTGATTTTTTTTAATCAATCTCATATTTCACGTTAATAAGCCAAGTTTAAGCAACACTTTAAGATGAACTAAGGTCGTGTAAATTAATTGCCAGCCTTGGTAATTAAGACGTGATAACTCTTTATCCATCCCCTCACATGACAACCTCATGTGAGTATTTCTTTTGCTTTTTCTTTCTTTTTTTTTTTTTTTTTTTTTTTTTTTTTTTTTTTTTTTTTTTGAGATGAGTCTCTCTCTGTCACTCAGGCTGGAATGCAGTGGCGTGGTCTTAGCTCACTACAACCTCCACCTTCTGGGTTCAAGTGATCCTTCTGCCTCAGCCTCCCAAGCAGCTGGTATTATAGGGGTTCACCACCATGCCCGGCTCATTTTTGTATTTTTAGTAGGTACAGGGTATCACCACATTGGCCAGACTAGTCTCAAAGTCCTGACCTCAAGCGATCCACCCACCTCAGCCTCCCAAAATGCTGGGATTACAAGGGTGAGCCACCGTGCCCAGCCATGCAAGTATTTCTTATGCATATATGTGGCAAAGATAGATCTCACTATCCCTCGTAAAGGTGGGGCCCTACCTCCATTGCGTGGCATTGCTGCTGGGTGGTGGCTCACCCAGGGACACCTTCCTAGCCCTTGTCCCTTATCCCAGTGAGGGGATATGACCCAAGCCAAGGGATGCATCTCCTTTCCCAGCCAGAGAGCCTCGTCCACTCTCCCTTCCCCCACCACCAAGGGACACATCTTTCTGAACCAGAGAGCCTCATCTGCTCTCCCTTCCCCCACTGACAGCTGGTTGCTGGAGCCTCTGGGGCTCTGGAGCACAGCCAGCCCCAAGATGGAAGAAACCTGGGTTCCTGAGTGACCACGTGAAGGAAGCCACTCACCAACCATTGCACCTCCCTGTAAGGGGGAAATGAATGGTCTGTGCTGAGCCCCCAGAGTTCCTGGATTTTGCTGCAGCTGACATTAACCTGACTAACACCAGCACAGCTTATGGATGTGAGTAACTTAAGTTCACATCATGCGCGGCGCACCAGGGGTGTTTAATAAAAGTTGCCATTGCTTAATGCTAAAAAGCCATATTTTAAAAAATAGCTGTATGCTGTGAAACTCGATCTTCCAAAATATTCAAAACATGTAAGACACAGAGTGCGTGCAGTGGTGGGCAGACCATCAATTTCCTTGTGTCACTTTGTGACACCAAGCTGTGAGGAACGGGTCCAGTCACTCAGGCATTAGGAGGCAGCGCCCAGTCTCTGCTTCCTAGATTTCTGCTCCTGGTGATAATTGATGAAGAAGAGACCCATTAGCCAAAGCCATGCTCAAAAGGGAAGGAGCCCTCCACAGGAGTCTGATATTTCAAATAAGATTGTTCACATCCAAGTATTTTTTTCAGATATGAGTACCCCGAGCTATGAGCAAAACATTTGTGCCAAAAAGATTTATAAGTAAATCATGCTTCTAGAAGCTGATGGACTTATTTTATTGTCTAATTATGTTGGAGACGCACCATGTCTCGTTCTTTCATCTTTAAGGTGAGGTTGTAGCAGTTGAACAGTGTCTTCCCCAAAAACCCACAGGACCCCATTTGTGCAGATATAATGCAAGTAAGGACAGAGATGAGATCCAGCAGGGTTGGAGTGGAACCTCCATCTGATGAGAGTGTCCACATAAGAGGTAGAAAAGGACACACACAGACCCAGAGGAAAGCTCACACGGATGGCAGTGGAACCAGAGGTCGCAGTGATGTGGCCATGAGCCCAAGGATGCCAAGGACAGCCGGGGAACACGGGGAGCCAGACTCCCCACAGAGCCTCCAGGGGGAAGGCAGCTCTGCTGACACCCCAACCTTGGGCTTCTGGCCTCCAGAGCTGCAAGAGGATGCATTCTGGTTGTGAAGGCCCCCAGCTCTGATCAATGGAATTAATGAACTAGGAAATGAATTCTCTAGTGGTGTTGTTAGAGGCGTGTGAACCAGAGCAACTCCATCTTGAATACGGGCTGGTGAAGATGAGGCTGAGACCTACTGGGCTGCATTCCCAGACGGTGAAGGCGTTCTAAGTCACAGGATGAGATAGGAGGTTGACACAAGACACACGTCATAAAGACCTTGCTGATAAAACAGTTGCAATAAAGAAGCCAGCCGAATCCCACCAAAACCAAGATGGCCACGAGAGTGACCTCTGATCATCCTCATTGCCACACTCCCACCAGCACTACGACAGTTTACAAATGCCATGGCAACGTCAGGAGGTTACCCTATATGGTCTAGAAAGGGGAGGTATGAATAATCCACCCCTTGTTTAGCATGTAATTAAGAAATAACCATAAAAATAGGCAACCAGCAGCCCTCGGTGTTGTCCTGCCTATGGAATAGCCATTCTTTATTCCTTTCCTTTCCTAATACATTTGCTTTCACCTTACAGACTCGCCCTGAATTCTTTCTGTAGAGAATCCCCTTCCCTCTCCATGACTTTGTCCATATCCAGGAGAGAATCAGCTAAGAGTTTGGCACCTTTATAAGTCTGATAAGAAACATTTATAATCTATTCTCTCTGAAGCCTACTGCCTGGAGGCTGCATCTGCACCATAAGAACCTTGGCCTCCACAACCCCTTATCTGAACCCAGACACTCCTTCCTATTGATTCCAGGTCTTCAGATAAACTCTTTCAACCAACTGCCAATCAGACAATGTTTAAATCTACCTGTCACCTGGAATGGAAGCCCCCACTCATGCTTCGAGTTGCACCAAATCAACGTACCTCTTACATGCATTGGATTGATGTCCCATGTCTCCCAAAAATGTATAAAACCAAGCTGTGCCCCAACCGCCTGGGGCATATGTTCTTAGGACTCCTGGGGGCTGTGTCACGGGTCATGGTCACTCATGTTTGGCTCAGAATAAATCTCTTCAAATATGTTACAGAGTTTCACTCTTTTTGTCAAGGGCGTTCGAACCACAGCGACTCCATCTTGAGTGAGGGCTGGGAAAGATGAGGCTGGGGACTGCTGGGCTGCATTTTTAAGAGGGGAGGTGTTCCTAGCCTCTAGATGTTTACGGTTAAGGAACAGATTGATAACATTTACCAAAAAGACCCGGACTTAGGAGTCTCCTGATATCCCGAAATCTTGAGAACAGAAACATTCCTAATTTTGCTTTAAAGATCATAATATCGGTTCTTGCAAAATATAGTAATTAAGAAAATTAATCCTTTATCACAAACCCTTGCAGCACAGCATATCTCTCCATGATCTTTTTTTTATCCCATATATATACGAGTATTATACTTAGGGCGGACGCGTTCCTCCTCTTACTTTCTGTAAAGCCCTGCTCTATCTATGGAGTGGCTGTTCTTTCACCACTTTACTTCTTAATAAACTTGCTTTCACTTTGCATTGCAGACTCACCCTGAATTCTTTCTTGTAGGAGATCCAAGAACCCTCTCTGGGGTCTGGATTGGGACCCCTTTCTAGTAACATTTTTGTCAATACGAGTTGACAAAAATGTTCATCATCCACATTTAAAACTTACAAGATAAATCCAGAAAACAAACTTTTTGGTTTCTCTTGAAAACTAAGGAGCTCCTGCAACCTTCCTAAGTGGCAGCCACCCTCTCTTATCTCCCCCACGCCGGGGACAATGTCTGCTGCCACCTCTCTCTAGCCCCACTCTGCTTCATTAATAATAATACAGTAATGACAGGATTAAGAAGAAAGTGCATTTTTATATTTCAGTCTCCAGATGGTGGAGATGTTCCTTTGTTTTACTACAGTAACCCCTTTATATATGAATCTCATAACATCGTGTTGTAGATCTTAAATATGCACAATAAAAGATATTAAATAAATACATAAAATTGAAAACCAGATGTTAAAAATGGAACCAGGAAGGCCGCATGATTCCAGAACAATCAGAGGCAGTATGTCCCTTTGGAGAAGTGAAGAAGACAACTGGGCAGGTGCCTTCGCCCTGTGATGTCATCCACCTGGCCCTCTGAGCATTTGGATTCAAAATCTCTGCCCCTCGAAGACCGAGTGGGCCGGCAGCCACTGAAAAGCCTCATTTGCAAAGAGCCCAGGCAGGAAGGGAGCTGCACAGCCACCATGGCTCATGGCAGTGCTGGAGTCACTGGACCTCGTGCTTCTGAGTCTTTGAACGGCACAGGTTAAAGCGATCCTGCAACTCTTTTTTTTTTTTTTGAGACGGAGTCTCGCTCTGTCGCCCGGGCTGGAGTGCAGTGGCCGGATCTCAGCTCACTGCAAGCTCCGCCTCCCGGGTTCACGCCATTCTCCTGCCTCAGCCTCCCGGGTAGCTGGGACTACAGGCGCCCACCACCTCGCCCGGCTAGTTTTTTGTATTTTTTAGTAGAGACGGGGTTTCACCATGTTAGCCAGGATGGTCTCGATCTCCTGACCTCGTGATCCGCCCATCTCGGCCTCCCAAAGTGCTGGGATTACAGGCTTGAGCCACCGCGCCCGGCCGATCCTGCAACTCTTTATGTTCTAAAAGGAGATCACTCCAAAGAGACTCCCTTCCCCTCAGGCCTTGGATGAGATTCACAGATGCCCTGCTCTGTTTACCTATGACAAAGCCAGACACAGCCTCTCCAAAATCTCAGCCTTTGCTTTCTCAGAGATTAGCTGAACTGCATGTCCACTGCTGGACCAGAACAAAATGTGCATAAGCCAAACTTTCTTTAAGCTCCTCTCCTTCCCCCAGGCCCGCCCCCAAATCATGAGCCCCAGAAGGTCCCCAGCACCCCTTCCTGGGAGCAGATGCACCCCAAGGCAGGACTTTCTCTCATCTGCTGTCTGGTCCTTGCCACCGTCGCCCCAGCGCCTCACACCGCACACTGCACCAGCTCGTCCTAGCTGATTTTCTCCTCCCCTGAAAAGGAAAGCCCAGGCTCTCTGGCCCTGGAGACTGGCAGAGTCACGCCAGAACCCTCCCCACGTTGCCATTGCCCCTTTCTGCCCCCATAGGGATCGGTTAGAATAAAGCCCCTGCTTCTGGAGTCCAGGATTGCCTCTGGGCCTCATCATCAAGCTATGGTCCCTCAGGAGGACAACGGGTTACGAAACGCCTCTGCCAGGCTTCATTCCCCTCTGCAAGGTGCAGCAGCACAGACCCGGCGCCCCCGGGCTGTCAGATTGCTCAAACCCTCCCCAGGAAAGCGCATCAGCGCTGAGAAGCGTGGCACAGACAGAAACTCGGCACCTAGTCCCCTTAGTCCCATACCAGACATTCAAACACAGGCCCCGCACACCGGAGTCACGTTGTGCTGCTGGCCCTGGTGGCTGAAAGTCGAGGCTGATAAATTTAAATCACTGCTGAGATTACAGCCCATCGCTGTGCCAGGCGAGGAGCCAAGTCTGCCAAGATCAGGACTTGATGGTGAAGCAAACGCTGGCACAGCCGTGCTGGCCCCGGGCCACGCGCACAGGCCAGGGCGTTTAGCACTCAGGCCTCCGCACCAGCAGGAGCCAGGCCGCGGCTTCCAACTCCCTCGACAGGCGTGAGCTGCACCTGCCAGCGCCGTCGGGGGCCTGGGGCACAGATGGCTGTGGGGCCGGAGGAGGAAGGGGTGTGAACTGGAAAAGGTGTCGAGGCGAGAAGGGGACGCTCTGCGGGGAGGAAGAGGCCGATACGGAGCCGGGAAGGAAGTGGGGAGAGAACAGCGCAAGGCACAGGCGGCTATTTGCACCAAGCCACTTGCTGGCGGGTACCTCGCGCTCGCTGGGAAGCATCTGCACAGGCTGCAAAGCGCCGCGATTACAGACCCGCTTCCAAATAAAATCACGTGGAGAGGCTACATTTTCTTTTCAGCTAATCCTTTCATTATCTTACCTTGTTAAAGTGAAAATGTCATTATAGCTTTTTTCAGGTCAGCGCCCCGATCCTGCTGCTAAAACCTCTTCTACCTCCTGATACTTTATGAATGGGAGGCCCATCCGCCAAAGCCATGTTCAAAAGGCAGGATCGGACGTGGCAAGTATGGCTGGGTCACATCCAAGCGCCTCTTTGGGATATGAGTATCCCTAACGATAAGCAGAATATTTTGCCCCAAAAGATTTGTAAGTAAATCATGTTGAAGAGATCCATGGCCCTATTGTATTGCATAACTATTTCAGAGATGCCTCGCGTTTTCATTCACCTTTAAGATGTGGTATAGGGCCGGGCGCGGTGGCTCAAGCCTGTAATCCCAGCACTTTGGGAGGCCGAGACGGGCGGATCACGAGGTCAGGAGATCAAGACCAACCTGGCTAACACGGTGAAACCCCGTCTCTACTAAAAAATACAAAAAACTAGCCCGGCGAGGTGGCGGCGCCTGTAGTCCCAGCTACTCAGGAGGCTGAGGCAGGAGAATGGCTTAAACCCGGGAGGCGGAGCTTGCAGTGAGCTGAGATCCGGCCACTGCACTCCAGCCTGGGGGACAGAGCGAGACTCTGTCTCAAAAAAAAAAAAAGATGTGGTATAGGAGGTTAACCAGTCACCCACACCCCCGACACATCTGGGTGGCGGTCTCTGCACATTTCAGTGTATAATTCTTTTTATAAACTAAACGAAAACTAAACAAAGGAGATGAATGAAAGGTGGTCTCCGTGCCTTTGTTCTGCGTGGTTCTGTGATGTATATTTTCCTAGATGTTTGTTTATTTGGGTAAAGCTTCTAGGTGACTGGGCATTGAACAAAGTAGACGAATAAATACAAGTTGTGCTTTCAGAATGGAAAATCATTTAAGCAGTACAGAAAGGTAAGAAAGAAAATGCTTAAAAATGAAGAAACTCCCATCATCTGGAGCATATACACTTTCAGACCTCTTTCTACCCATATTCACATATGGAAGAATATATGGGCTTTTACTAAGAAAGTATAATAATGGCTTATTTTTAATTCATTGATTTGCAAACATTCATTGAACATAGAGTGTGCTTCGGGCACGTGCCTCAGGAAATGAGCTTGCAGCAGCATGATAAATGCTGGCAATTACTTCCCAACATGCATCCACAGATGAATTAAAATAGCGCTCAAAGCAATCTGCGATTTCAGAAAATTATTGCCATGAGACCCAGTGAAATGAGCCCAAAGATCTGACAATCTTGGCCAACAGCTCAGATCAACTATTGTTAAAATTCGTACTGTGGGAAAGAGAGGCACATCATAGAAGTCACTGGATAGCTTACAAAATGACGCACTCGGTGACCAGGCTCTGGTGCCATCCCAAGCACGGCCCCGTGGCTCCCAGCCCAGGCTGCACCGTTTCGGTGACCAGGCTCTGATGCCATCCCAAGCATGGCCCCTCGGCTCCCAGCCTAGCCTGCACCGTTCATGCAGCTTGACTTTGTGAACAGTCGCGTGGTGGCTTCTCAGCGGCCACGGTGGCGTGGGCAACACATGCCCAGCTCTGCACTGTGGGCGCCCGGCAGGCCCTCCTGCTGTTTCCGAACTCCTCTCCTCATCTCCAGCCTTTCCAGCCTCACTGGCCTCCCAAGCTTGCTCCCGGTCTCAGGGAGCCACGGGAACGCTCTAGAACACTCTGGAGCACTCTGGGGCCATTGGATAACACATACGTTTGCTTATGTATCAGGTCTAATGAAAGAAAAAGAGAAGTTATTCACATTGAGCGAACATACACACCACTGTCCCTCCATGGGGGCAGCCATGTGACCGAGAGCTCCCCCAAGCATGAGTAGTTTTCACCCCCCCATTGGTTTCCCCCCATCAGTTACCCTGGGTGACCCTTAGGACCCTGAACATGGCCAGCGGGCATTCTCCCAGCCCTGCAGCAGGAGGGTGTGCTGGCCTTACTTGGTGCCCAGGGGCAGGTGACAGGTACAGGCAGGGGGACACTAAAACCCCACATTCTAAAGACCCCAAAACAGAGGCCACATGGCCCCCTCAGGGCTCTTACAGAGACACAGAACCACCTCCACCACCACTGTCTCCCTCTGGCCCCCAATTCCAACTGCTCAGCTGAAATGTCTTGAACCAAGTCTAAACTCTGCGAAACACAGGCTGAAACACAGGCCAGGCGTTGCCCGAGGCAGCGCATCTCGCGAGCCCCACAGAACCAGAGCGAAGGTCGGTTGCAGGCAGCAGAGAACTGCCCAGAGTGCGCTGATATCCCTTGTCCCTTTTCATTTTTGAAACGCGCTTGTTACAGCCCACAAAATTGATTTCATGGCTCCCTAATGGGCTATGACCTGCACTTACAGAAACACTGATTGATACACCAGATAGATCCTCGAGACCAATTTTCTCCCACCCACACCCCTCCATGCCGACACAGCCGCACCAAACGTGAGGGGCTCCTGCGTCCTGGGCTGGGCACGGTGGCTCATACCTGTAATCCTGAGGCGGGTGGATCACCTGAGGTCAGGAGTTTGAGACCAGCCTGGCCAACATGGTGAAAACCGGTCTCTACCAAAAATAAAACAATTAGCTGGGCGTGGTGGCACATGCCTGCAATTCTAGCTACTTAGGAGGCTGAGGCAGGAGAATTGCTTGAACCTGGGAGGAGGAGGTTACAGTGAGCCAAGATCGCTCCACTGTACTCCAGCTTAGGCAACAAGAGCGAAATTCCATCTCAAAAATTAATTAATTTAAATAAGTAACGACATCCCCTTCTCTTTCATTAGACCTGACGCATAAGCAAACTGCAGGCCCAAGGAAAAGGATGATCCAGGATCAGCAGCAGCACGACTGGGCCCCGGGCCCTCTCTCTGGTGCAGTACGATTTTCTCCTGGACGTGAGAACAGGTGGAGGAGCTGCCTCTGATCCCAAGGCTTAGCTGGGGAGGGGGACGTGCCCATCAACACTTCGAGACTGCATCCCAAGTGCTGATGGACACAGAGATACACGGAACCAGTGGAGCCAATCACTGTAAATCCTGCCTGCGAGTGGAGGACTCAAGAGAGAGGCTCTATTTGTTTTCTACGCATCATACCAAATGATCACAGACGGCGGCTTAAACAGCCCCACGTGTTAGCTCACAGCTCTGTGGGCCAGACGTCTGGGCAGGCTCAGCCAGGCGCTCTGCTCAGGGTCTTGTGAGGCTGAATTCAAGATGCTGGCCAGGCAGGCTCTTGTCCGGAGGCTCAGGAGTGAGGGGAGAACCTGTTCCCAGTGCACTCAGGCTGTGAGGAGTTCAGTGCATCACAATTGCAGGGCTGAGGCCCTGTGTCCCACTGGTGCTGCCAGGCCCTCTCAGCAACGGGCAGTGCCTTCCGGTCCTCACCTCCGTCTTCAAAGTCAGCAACAGCAGGTCAAGTCCTCCTGCTGCCTCTGCTTCTCTACCTCTCCCTTCTGCCACCTGACAGAGAAAGTTCTCGGCTTGTGCAGGCTCTAGGGATTAGGCAGGTTCTCCCAGGCGGCCTCCCTTTCTCAGGGCCCACCATGCCCTGTGGGTGGGGACCATGGATGCAGAGAGAGACCTTATCCCATCCACAGGCTCCAGAGATTGGGGCATGGAATCTTGCTGGGCACTGCTAGGGATCTGCCTGCCACGGAAACCGGTGCTCTTTCCTGCTGCCCGAGAACCTGAGAGAATGCGGCTCTAACAGTTCGGACAGCCGCCTTGCCACCATGAGGTAAGGGCCCCTTTCAGAATGCAGAAAGAAGAAGAAACACGGGGTTTTTGGAAACATGATTTGAGCCCTGAATCAAGCCACACCTGATGTCTGCTGTATTCTAGATTTTTCATTTACTCCGGTCCATGCATCCCCTTTTGGCTAATTCCAGTGGGAGAGGGATTTTCTGTTGCTTGCAACCAATGGTCCTGATTGCAATAACTGTACCATTTTAGCATAATCTTTAGGGCTAGCAGTGAGTCCACCAACTGCAGCAGGGCACATACTCCCATGGGAAGCTCCAAACACTGAGGAAAATCACAAAAGGGCTGAGTTTTTTCTCTGGGTGGAATATGATTTCACACATCAGGAGCTTGAAGCCTGGGACTCAAATATTACTTCTGAGGTGCAGAGAGAACCCGACGGGCCCACAGGGAAGCCTGGTGAGGGACGCCTTCCTCTCGCTCTCCAGTGAGATGCCCTGTAACTCACAATGGCTCACAGGGAAGAACGTTAAACAGCATGTTTCTTGTTGGGGGAGGAGGGAGAGGAGCAAATAGGTTTCTCTTTCCTCGGAAGTCAGTTCCTCAAAGGAGCTGCCAGCCCTGTCTCGACAGGGCGGAATGAGATGTAAAGGGAGAAATCTCAAACGCCTCCAGGAGCAGGGGCTCAAGCCTCTCCGCTACCCTTGTTTTCCCACAGGAACTCCACACCAGACCTGAAGGAAGCCTGTGACTCCACCACCTGCAACGCTGACCACAGCAACGGCTTCCTGGGAGACAGTGAAGGCCCAGTGGAACCGACCCAAGGAACGTGTGCTCACAAAGAGGCCAGGAACAGGCAGGTGGCTGCAGCCCCTTCTACCCAGGAATGCCCCTTTCACTTAAGAAGTAGGTACACAGGCTGTGTGTGGTGGCTCACACCTGTCATCACAGCACTTTGGGAGGCTGAGGTAGGCGGATCACTTGAGCCCAAAAGTTTGAGACCAGCCTGGGCAACACAGTGAGGCCCCATCTCTCCAAAAAAAATACAAAAATTAGTCAAACGTGATGGCACACACCTGGAATCCCAGCTACTCGGGAGGCTCAGATGGGAAGATCACCCGATCCCAGGAGGTGAAGGCTGCAGTGAGCAGAGATGCGCCACTGCACTCCAGCCTGGACAAAAGAGCAAGACTCTGTCTCAAAACAAAGAAGAAGTGGGTACCACAGGGAGCCCCACCCAGCTCTTGGGGGAGAAAAGCATCCCGGAAGGGAAGGCACTCATGCAGATGGTGCAGCACACGGGGGTGGGGGTGCCAGCACCCCCAGTTCAGATGACGTACAAAATTATAATCTTCAAGTAGAAATCAGCAGGAAAATAGAGGTTTCCTGAGGGCGTGGACTGTGCTTTCCTTGAAGAGGCCTGGAGTGGTTAGAGCTGGGCCTGGAACACGGCAGGGGGATGGGTTTCTGGAACGAGGAGAAGCAGATACAGTCTGAGATGTGGTCTGCGGGTGCTGCGAGGGCTCTAAGGGAAACTGCCCTGGATGCTGCTACCGTGAAAAAGGAGATCCTATTTGTTGTAATCACATGACTAGAAAGGGAATTGGAGGGGGTGTCTGCAGAGCTGGTGTGCAGCTGAACGTGCCGGGAAGGGATGAACTCACCACACTGGGAGACAAGAGGCCTGGGTTTGACTCCTGCCTCTGGAATGATACCTCAGCATTCTCGGGACAGAAGAAGAGTCCCCCTGAGATGGCACCTTCACCTGCACATGGGGGGCCCCACAGGGCCGTGTGGTCAGGGCGGGTCTGCAGCTGAAGCCTATTCATGCCTCATTGACTCCATCCTCTCCCCTTTCCCTCTCCTCCCACTGCTTGTTTATAACGAAGCATCTTAATTGCCTGGTGTTGAGCAACCAAGAATGAAGAATGATTTGATGAGTCTTTTGTTCTCCTCTTTAGTTATTAAATTTTAATTAAAAACCATTAAAGGCCCCCTGCCCCAATTCACAACAATCAGTCTCACTGAGACCCTCACGGTCTCCCTCCAGCCAAGACTGAGGCAGCCTCCTCTCCTCTCTCCTGACTCCTAGCCCACCCCAAACCCTCTTTCCCCAGGAAGGCCAAAAGTGCGTTCTTAAAAAGAGTTACCCAAGCCGCAGGTCCTGCTGCATTGGATTTAATTTAGTGGGGCATAGCATGATCTTTAAAAACAAAACATGGAATGGGATGGGGTGCAATGGAATGGGTGGAATGGGATGGGATAGGATAGAATAGAATAGAATAGAATAGAATAGAGAGATGGAATGAGTAGAATGGAATCAAATAGAACAGAGAGGTGGGATGGGATGGGTGGGATGGGATGGGATGGGATAGGATAGGATAGGGTAGGGTAGGGTAGGATAGGGTAGGGTAGGGTAGGATAGGGTAGACAGATGGGATTGAATGGCTGGAATGGGATGGAATGAAACAGGTGAGAGTTAGGGAATAGAATGGCACACACACTTACAAGTGAGGAACTTGCATCGTCTCCATTTTACAGACAAGAAAACTGAGAGTGAAGATTGCTCCATGACCAAGTACCTAAGACACAATTTGAACACAGAAGCTTCTCCCATGGCCCTCCAGCTGGCCCCGTACTCCTATGGGAGCATTTCTCAGGAAACACTCGTCTGTCTCCCCACCGTGCCCATGAGGTCCCTGTGATATGACTCCATACTCCATGCCATGGTCATGTAATGATTCAATTGATTGAAAGAAAGAATGAATGAATGCAATGTGAATAAAAGGCACAGGGCCATCTGTCACTCCATTTTTGAAGATAATTTAGGCAATTGGGGAAAGTCTGGGTGTACACACACTTGCAGACAATCCCATGCTAGCCTACCGACGCCTGTGGCAGGGGCGGAGTCGCCTTGAGGATTGTTAGGGCAAGCACACAAAGGATGGTTACTTCTCAGACCACTTCCATTAAGAACTGGTAACCCCCAAAGCCAGTGATGCTCAGCAGTTGTGCACAGAATCCACTTCTACGCCCACCGCAAGAAAGGCTCTCAGGCCAGAAAGTAAATGTCCACTGGGAGAGGACAGCAGGTGCTTTGAAGATCACTGGGGCCCATCCCATATGCATTTTGGCATTCTCCTTTCTAACAGAACCCAAGTCTCTGGAGGTGGTCATGGAAATAGTTAAATAGCTACATTTCCCAGGTTCTGGTGCAGACTAGGGTGGCACGTGACAGCTCCAACCAGTGGTGTTGCGGAAAAAGTGGATGTAAGTGGAAGTCACTGAATGGCATTGTCCCCAAGAAGGCCCTTCAGTTGCAGATGACTCAGCTGTCACTTACTTTCTCTTGCCCCTCGTCCATGACCGCTCCCCTGCTTCCTGCCTGGAATGCAGGTGTGCTGGCTGGAGCTCCACCAGCTGTCTTGAGAGTATTAAGACAGCATCGTTGTCATCAAGATGGCAGAGCAGTAAGCCAGAGGGAGCCCAGGTCCCTAAGGATGCAGTGGAGCCCGCACTCCAGGAAGTTCTGGGATTCCTGCATCCGAACTTCCATGCCATGAGAATATAAACCCTTCTCGTTTGAGGCACTGCGTAACTGAGCATAATCCCAAGTGGGATGTCCAGGACATTTATCCCGGGCATGAGGACCTGTGGACCAGAAGGGGGTGGTGAATGCCAGCTGCGCGCAGGCCCCACCCCTGCCAAGAGGCTGCACAAAGCAGAACCCTCAAGCAAAACCCTCGGAGGAGGAGGAGTCACTGCAAGGCCACTGCCCTCAACCAGGGGAACCAGCCCAAAACCTTGGCTTTCACAGCAACTCAGCAGTTTCCTTCATTCAGTCAGTCACCAGTAGTCATGGCCTCTGTAGTTCCCTCCCTACCTAGGAGGCAGAAAAATGATCTGAAAGTGGATATTCAACCATGTGATTCTTTTTTTTTTTTTTTTTTTTTTGAGACGGAGTATTGCTCTGTCGCCCAGGCTGGAGTGTAGTGGCGTGATCTCCGCTCACTGCAAGCTCCGCCTCCCAGGTTCACGCCATTCTCCTTCCTCAGCCTCCCTAGAAGCTGGGACTACAGGCGCCCACCACCACGCCTGGCTAATTTTTTTGTATTTTTAGTAGAGACGGGTTTTCATCGTGTTAGCCAGGATGGTCTCCATCTCCTGACCTTGTGATCCACCCGCCTTGGCCTCCCAAAGTGCTGGGATTACAGGCATGAGCCACCGCGCCCGGCCTCAACCATGTGATTCTACATAAAGGACTTCAGAGGCTACCCACGACCTTCAGGATAAAGTCCAGAGTCCTCACTGCTGCTCACGATCTCACCCTGCCTCATCGCCAACCTCCCTGTGTGCTCTCTCCTTCCCATCACGCTCCAGCGTGCCGGGCTATCCGCGCTCCTCCCCAAGGCCTTGTCGGGACCACTCCCCTGCCTGGAAGGCTCCTTCTCGCAGCACTCCCATAGAGAATTCCGCTCATTCTTCTTCTCCGCATGGATGGTGCTCCCCTGGACTGGCTTAGTCCCCACTGCAGCAACGTTCCTTGCAGTTGTCCTGCTTGCCACACAGGAGGTAGCAGACATTGACAAAAGTGATTACAAAGATAGGGTGGGCTGGCCGCTCACGATGGCCCTGGAGAGGGCACACAAAGAAAGGGAAGAAGCCATGTTGGACACGTGGACAGCCATGTTCTTAGCCCTTATTCTTAACACAGGGCCTAGCACATAGTCCGTGATCAGCAAACACTAACCAAATGAGTACACAAACAGAACCCAGCGCCTGAGCCAGAAAGTTATTCCAGGCCAGACCGAGGATAAGCGAGATCCCACAACAGATCAGTTTCCCATCAGTGTCACTCCCATTATGAACACAAATGTCCACTATCGTGAACACAGTATCTGTCCTTCCACTAGGCTCTGGAGCATCTGTTCACTCCAGAAATAGGGAGCATTTCATCTCCACTTAGCTGTCTGAGGTTTTCTTTTTTATAATCCAAGTGCCACCAGGTCCGGCCCACATGCTATACCCTGGCTGGAGCCTTCCCTGGTCATAACAAGACCACAGGGCCCCTCTTCCTCTGAGCCTGAGTTCCTGTTCGCTCTGTTAGTTTCCAGCCGCATCTGCTCCCATGCGAGCCAGGAGGACCATGTGGCCTCAGCCTCCCATCTCACCAAACCCACACTCAGACTTCAGCTTGATCTCCAAGTAAGTGACACACCATCTCAGAGCTACGCTGACAGGATGGAAAGGTGCTACTCTCCATACAACCTTGTTAAACACTCGACATTTAAATAAACTATTCAAGGCCAGGCATGCTGACTCCCACCTGTAATCCCACCACTCTGGGAGGCTGAAATGGGAGGTTCGCTTGAGTCCAGGAGTTCAAGACCAACCTGGGAGGGAGGGTGGTACACGGTGAGAGTGGGGGGTCCAGGCAGGAACCTCATTCCAAGCGGGCAGGAAAACCGCTGGAAGGTTTTAAGCAACAGAGTGACATGACCTAATTTGTTTCAAAAAGATCAGCCCCCATTTCTGCATGGTAACCAACCATCGATCAGTAAGACTAGAGGCCGGGGGGACCAGGCAGAGGCTAGGATGGCTGCCTAGGTGACAGGCAGGCTGGTCTGGACTAAGGAGCTAGCAGGGGAGGTAGAAAGAAGAGGTTAGGTATGTTGAAAGTTTAGAGATGTCCGGATGTGGTATGGTTTGGATATAGGCTTGAAGAGGAGTCACGGATGACCCCAAGGCTTTAGACTCAATCAGCTAGATGACATAAGTTGGCATTTACAACAACAAAGAACACTGGAGGAGGAAACGAAGAACATTTATGGCAGGAAGAAATTGCAAGTATATGATTTTGGACAGGTGCATTTCAGATGTGCATTGAGTCACCAAGGGGAGATGCTGCTTGAGCAACTGATCACCTACTAAATTCCAGGAGCTGCAGAAGGTACCAACAATGCATGGACACAACCCTGCCCTCCATGCTCACGTCCCAGCCAGCAAGGCTGACGTGTCCACAAGGACAGGTACATGATAAGGGCTTAACATGGGTACACGTAAAACCTTACTGGGAGTGCAGAAGACGCCTGCAAAATGCAGCTGCCTGGGGAGGGCAGAGACAGACTCAGTTCCTAAAAAGAAGAGGCCGCTGATGGGAGTCTGGGGGATGCGCTTGGTGATCTGGTTTTTCTATACATCAGTCATTCAGAGGCTACCTTCAATATGTGTCATCTGCATCCCTCAAGTTTGATCTAATAATTTTCTTTAAACTACTGACGTTAAACCTGAGTAATGTTTAAATTTATAGATCACCACCACAAAATGAAAGCCAATATCATCAGCCTTAAATGTAAAGTAACAATTAATATAGATTGTTTTATAAAGCAGAAGAAGGATATGAATTTCTAGCTAGATAACTGAGCTGACTCAGCATTTTGAGCCACAGGTTCACAAAGCGATCATTGTGAACATTGATCATTTAACAAATGAGGTTTAACAAAGGTGATTAGCAAGAATTAGAAATATAAAGTCCAACTAACACCAAACTGAGACTTTCTCCTGGATTTAGTCAGAAGGAGTAAGGGGAATTAAAAGGAAGTAAATGTGCTGTTCTGTGATGCCACGTTGTTCAGCAATGTTGGAGAAGTCACTTAAACCTCTCTTTGGAGTCCCAGTTTGGGAAGCACCGTATCTGGTCAGAGAAAAGACAGCATTCAGGGCAATGGGAATAGCTTCTGCAAAAGCACAGAGGCAGGAAGCAGCCGAGCATGTTTTGAAAGCTACAAATCATCTCACATGACTAAAGGGAGAGGTGAATGGGGGCTGTAAGGTGGGGAGGAGTGCCTCGTCTGCCAGGCTGAAAACAGGGGATTTTATTTTGTAGGCAATGAAGAAGAGCCTCCAAAGGGTGTCAGATAAGAAGATGGTGTGATCAGGTTCATATTTATAATGAACACACAGGATGGAATGAATGAAGAGTACCCAACTGCAGTTATCTCCGGAGATACAAAACCCAGCGAAAGCCATCCTGAACTAAGACCGCAGAAATAATAGAGAACTCAAGAAGTACTGATGTGGCCAGGTGCAGAGGCTCACGTCTGTAATCCCAATGCTCTGGGAGGTGAAGGCAGGAGAATTGCTCGAGGCCAGGAGCTCAGGACCAGCCTGAGCAACATAGCAAGACCCTGTCTCTACAAAATATCCCTACAAAATAGCCAGGTATGGTGGTGGACGCCTGTGGTCCCAGCTACTCGCAAGGCTGAGGTGAGAGAATTGCTTGAGCCCAGGAGTTCAAAGCTGCAGTGAGCTATGATTGCACCACTGCTCTCCAGCCTGGGTGCAGAGGGAGACCTGGCCTCTTTAAAAAAAATCATGGTAATTGTGGTAGAATTAGCAGGCCTTGGCAACTGATTGGAGATAGAAGTTCAGGGAGGAATATTCTGCAAAGTTTCTTGTCCTTCCTAAATTGGATGTGGTGCCATCAACCTTCATCAAGAACACAGAAGGGAAATTAGCCAGGCACAGTGGTGCCCACCTATGGTCCCAGCTACTCCAGAGGCTGAGGCTGGAGGATCGCCCGAGCCCAGGAAGTAAAGGCAGCAATGAGCTATGATTGCACTGCTACACTCCAGCCTGAGCCACAAAGCAAGACCCCATCTCTTTAAAAAAAAAAATAAAATAAAAGTGGAAAGAAGGGCGAGTATTGGTGAAGAGACAGTGAGCTCCGTTTGGGATGTGCTGAACTTGCAGGAAATGCAAGAATCAAAGAAAAGTTGTCTAGGAAGCAGCTGGAACCATGCTTAATATTTAGGGGGACATTTGGAGCAGGGATCTGAGCCATCTTCAATAGCTAACTTGCAGTCACGGGCATGGAGAGGGACAGCCTGGAAAAGAGGAGAAAGTTGAGAGCCGCGCTGTGAGGACCTTCTTCATGGGAGGGGCCATGAAGGAGACAGTGAAAAAGGACAGGGGAGGTGGAAGGGAGGGGAACCAGGAGACAGCAGAGTAACAGACCCCAGAGATAAAGACCTTCAAGCGAGAAGGCGTGGGCCACGGAGCCAGAGGGGGTGCAACCGTGACTTAGTGAAGCCTCTTCCTTTGAGTCTCGTTACAGCCACAGAACCCACCTCCATACTGACTGAAACACTGTCTTTAACTTACTCACATCAGAAGGCCGTCCGTCCCTGCCACTGCTCCGAATGTCCCGGTCTCTGCCTCTCCTCCTGCTCCTTCACATGACCCGTTGGGAAGGGACAAGCATGACTCAGTCCCACAAAATTCCATTGTGTGCAGTTTACAAAAGATGCTAGAAATGTACGTTTTAGACTGGGCACAGTGGCTCACACCTGTAATCCAGCACTTTGGGAGGCTGAGGTGGGTGGATCTCTTGAGGTCAGGAGTTCAAGACCAGCCTGGCCAACATGGTGAAATCCCATCTCTACTAAAAATACAAAAATTAGTAAGCTGTGGTGGCAGGTGCCTGTAATCCCAGCTACTCAGGAGGCTGAGGCAGGAGAATCACTTGAACCTGGGAGGTGGAAGTTGCAGTGAGCCAAGATCACGCCTCTGCACTCCAGCCTGGGTGATGGTGTAAAACTCCGTCTTAAAACAAACAAACAAAAAAATACAGGTTTTATATTAAAATATCCCAATTTTTTAAATGCTAGTAGCCAATTTTAACCATTTTTTCCTAATTCTACATAGGCCAAATAGAAGGCGTGTGTGGGTGGCTCTCAGCCCACAAATGCCCATCTGCTACCCCTAAGGGACAGCCATGGTCCCTCCCCAGTCACCCAACTGAGGAAAATGCTTCCTGAAAACATTTACTAGCCAGAAAACATTTGATGGTCTTCCAGTTGGTGTGGTTTTTAGTTCATTTTCTCTCAATCTCAAATGGGCAGACCATTTCTACAAAGACCCACATGGCCCCAGGCCCGCATCAGCCAAGGTTATTTTCTCCCTTCATCGGTTCCCCAGAAAGATCCCTGGAGTTGAGGAATCTCTAAGACACCAGCCACACCCCGCAAGGGTCTGCAACATGGTCAACCACGGCAGTGGGCTGAGGAATGTCCCCAGGGATCACGTTCACTCGAGACCTCAGAATGTGACCTCACTCAGAAGTAGGTTTTGCAGATGCAGTTCTTAAGGTAGGAATTCAGATGGGATCATACTGAGTCGGGGGCCCTCAGTCCAATGAGAGTGTCCTTCGGGAGGTGGAGAAGCCCACACAGAGCCACAGAAGAAGGCCATGTGGAGACAGAGGCAGAGGTGGGGGGGCCACTGCCAAGGAATCCCTGGAGCCACCAGACACTGGGAGAGGCAGGAAAGATCCCACCCTGGAGCCTCTGGAAGGAGCACAGCCCGGCTGGCGCCTGGATCTCAGACTTTCGCCTTCAGAACTCGAAGGAAGAGATTTCTGTTGTTTTAAGCGTCTCCAGTTCATCCTCAGTTATTATGGCAGCTGCAGGAAATGGATCCAACCCCCCAACAAATTCCAAATGTTCCATCACACAACAAGCACCTTGTGAGCACCTCCTGTGCACATTTTGTGACATGCACACTTTGTGAGCGCCCACTGCATACACTTTGTGAATGCCCACAGTGCACACTTTGTGAGCGCACACTGCATACACTTTGTGGTGTCCACAGTGCACACTTTGTGAGCGCCCACTGCATACACTTGGTGAATGCCCACAGTGCACACTTTGTGAGCACCCACTGTGTACACTTTGTAAGCACCACTGTGTACAAGTACCTCCTGTACTGAGCATGGAGTGTGTGCCACATGTAACATGGCCCTGACTTTTAGCAAGTAGTCTCCTAGGACAGACAAGAAGAGCACACAGGTCTCTAGAATACCAGGTAAACACTGGGAAGGGCTAAAACACAAATACGAAGTTTCTGTGGGATTTCGAAGGATGGGCAGGATGGCATTGCAGTTGGAGGCCACTGGGTTCAGCTGTAGACAGGGAGCCACTCTGAGCCACGCCCACGGGGTTAGAAGGGAAGCAGCAGAGCCCCTCAGCAGGTGGGAGCTGAGCCAGGACCCTCGCGCTGTAAGCCCCCCTAACACAGCGGGGTGGACACCTTTGCCAAGCTGCCTGGGAAGGCCTGAGTGTTCTATAAATACAGAGCCAGCAGGTGTTGTGGTTGGAAGACGTAAAAGCTACATGGCACCTTCTGCCTTACACTCAGCTTGCATCACACAAGGAACTGCTTGTATTGGAGTTTACAATCCCTGAACACACAAGGGTTCCAAAGAACAAAGAATGCTGATAGTCAGCAGGTCACCATATCACACTCAGGGACAGAGAGTAGCCCAGGGGAGTCGGGCACAGGAAACCTCCACAGTCAGGCCCACGTCTGAACGTGGGGTGAAAAGTGCCTTGCTGGGCACATTGCCAGGGGAAGGTTTCTGAGCAAGGAAGCTGTGAGACTGTGAGACCGACCACAGCACCTCGTGCTGACTTGAGCCCCCTCGAAGCCATGGGACACAAGTCACTCCTGCTTGACAGTGTGGGAAGCCGCAAAATTCATGGTTTTTCTTCAAGATCTTTGGGCCAAATACGTCTTTTAATAACACATCCTGGAACTCAGTGGGCGAAACAGGTTACACCTGACAACCTGCCTTAAAACCAAGGAGCCAGGATCAGGGTTGCCATGGCCCACCCCTTCCCATAGCGCATCCTTCAGCCCGCTGGAGGTATGTGCAGCCCACACACGTATGTTCTAGAAGGAGCAGATGCTCTAGGGAAGGCACTACAGGCACAAGGCCTCCCAAACATAATGCAGCACAAAAGACAGCCTCATGCTGATGCTGTTCTAGGGAAGGGACTGCAGGCACAAGGCCTCCCAAAACATAATGTGGCATGCAAGAGGCCCCCGTGTGGATGTTGCTCCCTGGGGCCAACCAATTATCCAGGACGAGGATGATTCCAGCCCACAAGACACATGCTCTTCCTAAACAACAAGGGTCCTAGCTGTTTGCATTACAGCGGGGGAGGAAAATCTAAGCTTCTCTCTAGCCGAATCCTTAGCAATGATTTTGGATAAATCTCCAAATTGCCACCACCACCAACAGCAATGAAATAACCACATGTGGGGCTGGGCACGGTGGCTCACGCCTATAATCCCAGCACTTTGGGAGGCCGAGGTGGGCAGATCACCTGAGGTCGGGAGTTGGAGGTGAGCTTGATCAACATGGAGAAACCCCGTCTTTACTAAAAATACAAAATTAGCTGAGTGTGTTGGCACATGCCTGTAATCCCAGCTACTCGGGAGGCTGAAGCAGAAGAATCCCTTGAACCATGGAGGCAAAGGCTGCAGTGAGCCGAGATCATGCCATTGCACTCCAGCCTGGGCAACAGAGCGAGACTCTGTCTCAAAAAAAAAAGGAAAGTAAGAGCCACATGTAAGATGAAGGAGAAGAAAACAGGAATGGTGTGTGTGAGAGCAAGACAGCCTGTGTACAAGCCCTTCCTGTTTTGTTAGTATTAATTTCTTCCAGTAAGAACCATGGCCCAGCGGTGAGGATAGAGGCCCTGGAATCATGATCCCGACCAGATTGAGGGCCCCCCCAAACCCAGTTACAAATTGTGCACCTTTGGACAAGTTACTTAATTTCTTGGGGCCTCTCTTTTCTCATCCATAAAACTGGAGTTAATCATAGGGCTGTGTGGAAATTCCATGAAATCAACCATCCCGGGTGCTCAGCCAGGACCTACCTCGACAGGGGTTGAGAGCATCAACTTCTTTCCTCCTGGGCCAAGACAATGAGACTGTGATTCCCGGCAATTTATTCATTTCAGAAAAATGCTGCTGCCCTTCAGATGCCCAGAGAAACTCATTAGAATAGGATTTTCCTGTAATGCCTCCAGGTCACCAGGTCACTGCAGAGGGCCAGGGGTGGGATTCTTTGCCTTGGAGCCGAGATAATTGCAGTTGCCAAAGTGGTCCAGCCTCCTAGCACGGGGGCAGCCAATTAACCAGGAAAGTCACCCTCCTGGTTGACAGTTGACGCCTGGTGTTGGCCTTGTGCACCCCCAATTAACCTCCAGGCGGGCTCCCCCTCCGCCCTGGACATTTTCGGGTCCCTGCACTTATTATGAAGCCTGCCCAAGAATCCCGAATTCACTAATAAGAAAATCACCACCTAACATCAGCGTTTGAAAATTACCTTGTGTTAGAACTGTGATGGGAAGAGTGCTGTATTTTCAAACGATCACTGTTTCTTTTTTTTTTTTTTGAGATGGAGTCTCGCTCTGTCGCCCAGGCTGGAGTGCAGTGGCCGGACCTCAGCTCACTGCAAGCTCCGCCTCCCGGGTTTACGCCATTCTCCTGCCTCAGCCTCCCGAGTAGCTGAGATTACAGGCGCCCGCCACCTCGCCCGGCTAGTTTTTTGTATTTTTTAGTAGAGACGGGGTTTCACTGTGTTAGCCAGGATGGTCTCGATCTCCTGACCTCATGATCCACCCATCTCGGCCTCCCAAAGTGCTGGGATTACAGGCTTGAGCCACCGCGCCCGGCCTTCCACTGTTTCTTAAAAGCGTAGCATGGGCGCTCCTCTGCCACCCGCCTGCGCTCCCCAATCCCTTGCCCGCTGCAACCACCAGGGCTGAGCCGCAGTCTGAGGGCCGGGCCCTGGCGTGGGCTCCATCAGATCCTGTAATCGGATCCGGGCGCTTTAGCCCTCACGTGACTGGGGGCCACTGCCTAACCCTGATTAGCAGTCTACAATCACCGCCGCACAGCCTCCCCTGGGGTCAGGCGGCTTCTCCACGTCTTAAATAAGATTCAGCAACTGTCCTGTGTAGTATATTGGGGGTGTGTTTGAAACAGTGTTTCCTAGGGGAGAAGAAAGAAAAACAGCACCCACAATCGAACAGCTTAGGAAATACAGAGAGAGATTGAGAGAGAGAGAGAAAGACAGAGAGATCTAGAAGCACGGAGGGAACCCTGAGCCTGAGCCTGAACCTGAACCTGAACGCAGCACAGAGGTCTGGGGCCTGACCACCCCGGGAGGCAGGATCACCTGAGGTCAGGAGTTTGAGACCAGCCTGGCCAAAATGGCAAAACCCCGTCTCTACTAAAAATACAAAAATTAGCTGGGTATGGTGGCACATGCCTGTACTCCCAGCTACTTGGGAGGCTGAGGCAAGAGAATCACTTGAACCCAGGAGGCAGAGGTTGCAGTTAGACGAGATCGTGCCACTGCACTCCAGCCTGGGTGACAGAGCCAGACTCTGTCTCAAAAGTAGTGGTAATAATAATAATAATAATAATTGAAAGTAAATGGCTTCTAAAGGGAAGTTTTTAAATCTCAAATTAATTAAGTGGCACTCTGCATTTTCTAACCCACTTTCCAAAGGTGTTCCCTCCATGGACTCACAACCCCTTGTCCTGCCAGCATCACCTCCACAGGTCCATTTCCCAAAGCGTAGACTACCGGCCAGCGAGCACCTGCAAGATGGGCCCAGGCCCAGGGGCGCCACCACCGGGTTCACCGGTTCAGGTCCTGGCGTCGCTGCTCTCTGGCTGTGCAATCTTGGGCTAGCTGCTTCACCTCTCTGTGCGTCCAAGTCTTCGTCTCCATGATGGTGGGGACAGTGATACCCTCCTGTGTTGGTTTCCTGGGCTGCCATGACAAATGACAACAAACTGGGAGGCTCAAAACAACACACATCTATTGTCTCATAGATCTAGAGACCGGAAGCCCAGAAGCCCGGGTGGCAAGACCAGCTCCCTCCAAAGCTGCACGAGGGTCCCCGCCTCTGCCAGCACCAGCTGCCTCCAGGGGCTCCTCTCTGCGGCCACATTGCTCTAGTTCCGCCTTCAGAGTCACATGGATGCCTGAAACGGAGTTTTTCACAAATCAGTGACACTCAAGGATGCATGAGTTAGGGAGAAGATGCCTGCATAACCAAAGCCCAGGAGAACCGATGAGATGTTAATATTCCACTTGTGAAAAGCAGAGACCAAGACTAGACAGGCTCATGAAGCCGCCCGGAGCCTCCCCGCCAGTCACCACACAACGAAGACCAGGGCCCTGGCAGCCACACCACTACCCTGTGCTTCCTAATGCATCTTTTACCTCTGGGGAAAAGGAGGCTCAGTTTCCCCATCTGTCATGTCCATGACTGTGAGCCACAGAAGCCTCCTGGGGGAGAGGCTGGCAGGGAAGGGACGCAGTTGTCCTAGGCCCACACCGGAGCCCACATGGTTCCCTGTAAAAGGCTCTTCCTGACCAGCTCCTCACTAATGAAAAACTCGGCACAGGCGTTTGCTGTGTTTCTCTGTGGTTCTCACGCCTCTCCCCCTGCACACGGCTTTCCTGCTCTTTCTCTCCTTCTGTGATGCTGGAGCACGCTGGGTATGGCAGGGGCGAACTGCTACAGGGCCACAGGCGCCCAGCCTGCAAAAATGTCCCAGCCCAGACAGGGCAGGCCCAGTGCCCCAAGGCAAACGCCCACCAATGAGGCCGCCAGGTGTGGCTGGGACCAACGGAGGCAGAAGCCATTCTCTTCCCAGCCTACCCATCCCCGTGGGGTCACAAAAATGCTGATGGTCACTCTGTGCAAAAGTCTCTCCCTCCTGCCCTGACCAGCTCACTTCGCACACCCTTTAGACAGCTCTGCTCATGAGAAAGGAAAAATAAATACACTGCAGAAGCATCTGCAAGAAATCTGGGCTACACAAACTTCAGAGGACCCGTTTCTGGGACTATTGGTATTATTCTACTAATTCCATTCACATGCTAATGATTGGTCTGTTTGGAGTTTAATAATAATAGCAGGAATCATAATAGCTAATGTCTGTTGAACCCTCACACTATACCAGGCCCTGTTCTAAATACTCTAGGCCAGTGAAGTCATTTAATCACCAAAACACCCCTTCTGCAGTCCCCATCTGAATGAAAATAAGGGCAATTTGCTAACCTTTATTGAGTGTCGGGAGATACTAAGCACTCTACCCCGGTGAACGCCGTCAATAACAATCTTTCGAGGAGAAGATGGATGCTGTTGTTACCTGTATTTTATGGATAAGAAAATGAAAGCCCAGGTGGGGCACGGTGGCTCAAGCCTGTAAGTTCCGGCAGCACTTTGGGAGGTACCGAGGACGTGGCCGGGTTATTCAGCGTAGGTCACGTGTTGAGATCGGAGACCTATCCTGGCTTAACCACGGTGAAACCCCCATCTCTACTAAAAAATGATCAAAAATCTAGCTCGGGGTCCGAGGTGGCGGGCCGCCTGTAGTTCCCCCAGCTACTGCGGAGCTGAGGGCAGGAGAATGGCGTAAACCCTGGGAGGCAGAGCTTGCAGTGAGCTTGAAGTGCCGCGGCGCACTGCACTCCAGGCCCTGGCGACAGAGCGAGACTCCGTCTCAAAAAAAAAAAAAAAAAAAAAAAAAGAAGAAGAAAATGAAAGCCCAGAGAGGTTCAGAAGAGAGCCTATGGTCACATAGCCAAAGTAGCAGAACAGAGATCTGAGCCTGCCAACCTGACTCCAGACTCTGCCCTGTGACTGTGGCTAATTCCACCACTGAAGGCTGCTTCCGAGGGACACGTTCACGGAGCAGCTCCCCGCGGAGATGTCGTGGGGCACAAGCAGGTCCGCGCTCCCCATGGCAGCGTGGCGTAGTGGCCAGGGACAGGCGCTCTGGCCAAAGTGCCCAGTAAATCTTGGCTGCTCCACTCATGAGCCATAATGATTTGGGCAAGTGACTTAACCGTTCCAGGTGTTGGTGCCTTTTGACAATGAAATGAGCTAGCTGGTGGGAAGCCTGCAGAACGGGTCTGGGGGTACAGTGAGGATTCAGCGAGGCCAGCTGTTGTTTTCATGGCTCCTGCTGTTGCCTCCAAACAGACTCATCACCAAAATTATCATGGAGGGATTCGGCAGCCGCCAGTGGTCCCAAATGCTGCAGGCTCATTCTGCAGATTAATGGAGAAAGGGCATTTCCCGCAAGCTCCGCCAGGTCTAGCTTGTGCCTCTGCTGAGAGACCGACCTGCCCAGCCCTACCCCGTGGAAGAGAGAAAAATCCTAAATTAACTCTGCAAAATCCTGAAATGACCAAGAAAACATCAAGTAACTGAATATGTCCTCAAGGGACAAGATTCTCTTTCCTGTTCTTGAGCAGGGCCCGGGCTTGAAAACTGAAGCAGGCCGGGGTATAGACAGGACAGTGGCTCAGGGGACACCCAGGCCTGAGAGCGGGAACGGTGGTGGGGTCACAGAACAACCTGGGAAGATGCAGACACACTCAGCACTTCCAAATGCCAGCCGTGCCCGGCCGCAGATGCTGGCGTAGGTACCCAGAGGATTCGTGCCCTCATGAAATGGAACGGGACCCACCTGAAGGGAGGCAGCCGGGAGGAGCAGGGAACAAGGTCCCGCCCACGCCCAGGAGTCCTCCTGTGGGGAGGGAGGGAGGCATAGCAAGAAACAGAACGGGTGATAGGACAGGAGGGGCAGATGGCTGCTGTCATGTCAGGCGGTCAGGGAAGGCTTCTCAGAGGCGGTGACCTTTGAGCAGAGCCCTGAACAACATGATGAGTGAGTAGTTGGGAGAAGAGCCTTCCAGACAAAGACATGAAGGAGGAAGATCAGGCGGGCCTGTGGCTGTAGGGAGGCCCTTGTGCTTGCTGTAAGTGAGAATAAATGCAATCGGAAGCTTCCAAGAGTGTGCGTGGTCTGAGTCATTTCCAACAGGAGCCCTCTGGCTGCTGTGTGAGAGTGACCTGCAGGCAGAGGTGGACACAGGAGGCCTGGGGAGGTCGCTGAGGCAGTGGCCCAAGGACGAGACCAGGGGTCTCTGGCCAAGGGGACCAAGGCGGCCAGAGCAAGAAGAACTCAGATTCAGGATGTGAAGGGAAAGTGGTGGATATTAGTGGATCAAATGTAGGGAACAGCTAGATAGAGGCTGGGAAGAAGACATGTTTGGCAAAGAAATGCTTAGCCAAGAAAGAGGGTATTGAGAGAGAGGGAGAGAGACAGAGAGAGAGAAAGAGAGAGAGAGAGACTATACACATTACACACGACTGTATTTACAATAATCTCAGGCCTTTTAGAAAGTACTGATGCCTGTGGGTAATCATGCGGTCCATCCACACAGCGGAATATTGTTCAGCCATAAAAAGGGATGACGCTCTGACACACGCCACAACACGGGTGAACCTTGACCATGCTGTGCTGGGGGAAAGAAGCCGGGCACAGAGGAACGTGTGTGGTATGATTCTGTTCACATAAGACGTCCACAGCAGGACATCTATAGACACAGCAGATTTGCAGTTGCCAGGGCTGGGAGGAGGGGAGAGAGGAGGCTGGCTGCTTAATGGGGTGTGGTTTCTTTTTGAGGTGATGAAAATGTTCTAACTTTCACGACAGTGATGGTTGCACAACTCTGAATATACTGACAACCCCTGGCTTGTACTTTAGATGGATGAATTGGATGGTAGGTAAGTTATATCTCAGTAAAGCTGTCTTAAAGCTGGGCACAGTGGCTCATGCCTATAATCCCAGCACTTTGGGAGGCTGAGGCAGGAGGATCACTTGAGTCCAGGAGTTTGAGACCAGCCTGGGCAACATAGCGAGACCTTGTCTCTACAAAATATAAAAAATTAGCCAGGCATGGTGACACGCACCTGCAGTCCCAGCTACTCAGGAGGCTGAGGTGGGAGGATCACCTGAGCCTGTAGGTCGAGGCTGCAGTGAGCCAGGATTATGTCACTGCACTCCAGCCTGGGTGACAGAGTGAGACCCTGTCTCCAAAAAACAAATAAATGAAATAAAGCTGCTTTAAAAATACCATTATACCTGCGCCCCAACTCATTGCATCTTCTCTAAGAGGCTCGTGTGGGCCCTGGACACAGGTGTGTTTCGGAGCTCCCTGGGATTGCATCTGGTCCAGGACGGGCTCCACCCCAGCTTCCCTGGGATCTCGCAGGCCATGCAGTGCTGCAGTCCCAGCTCAGCTTCGTGATGAGGCAGATCGGGTTTGAAACTGGGCCCATCCCTCCCCAGCTGTGTAATCTTCAGAGAGTCCCTCCATCTCTCAAAGACTATTGTCTCCTCTGTAAAAATGGGTCTGCAAGAGCAACAGGGCCTGCTGCAGAAGGGCTGTGTCACACATGTAACCGAGGAAGGCACCCAGCACGTGCCAGCCTCAGCAGTCCGATGCATTGCTGCATTTGAGCTGGAAAAGCTATTGACACAAGTTCCCATCTTTAATTCTCACGATCCAGAAGCCACGATGTGGGAGGCAGTTGCCAGGGCTGGTGGGCTTGGGGACAAGCGGGAGGGAAGCTGGGGAACTGTCTAGACAGAGGCACTAGCCCTCCCGGGACCCCACCTGCCATTAGCTGCATCCACCCTTCCTTCAGAGACACTTATTGAGCCCCAGCCGGGTCTCAGCCGCTCTCTGGACACCAGGCTGAAGACACAGAACCCACACCGCAGCTGGGGCTGGGGCAGGTCTCTGGGCGTGACGCCCAACAGCAGAGCTCTAGCACCTGCGGCCCGCAGGGCAGCTCTAGGCTAAGGAGTCAACACGCAGCTCGAGCCCTCAGCCCCTGAACACGGAGCCCTTTACAGACCTGGAGCTGAGTCGAGGCATCGTTTCCCAAGATTCTGGGGCTCCCCTCTCAGGGAGAGGGAAGGAAGAGTCAGAAACAAAGCTGTTGCCCCCGTCCCAGTATCTCTGTCTAAGGCGGTGCAGGGGCAGTGCGATGGGGGCGTGTTTCTGGTCTCGGAAACCACGTGGGTCATAAGCATGAAGAATGCCTTGAGGAAAACCCCCTTCGCACCCAAACCAGCGGCCGGTTCCTGACATGCCCATCGCAGGCACACACTGGGTGTGGCACCAGGAGTGTGTCACCCGAGGGACACACACCAACGCACCCCAGGCCCCCTCAGGAGGCCCCTCCTGCCAAAGTGGCCACATGGGCTTTCTTTTTGGTAGCACGGGGCAGAAGGCAGGGGAAGGAACACGGGAAGAGGCATAGGAGGGGCAGGGGAGCCTTCCAGCCAAAGGGACACCACGAGCAACGCCGCACGAATGGAAATGACAAAGTGCACCGCCGGCCCCGTGGTTTCCGGGTATCCCTGGGACCTTCCGGGTATCCCTGGGGCCTCACAGGCGGACACGGAGGGTCGCCAGGAGAGGGGTTGGCTGCAGCCCCTGTGATCCCAGCCGCTCCAGAAACACCCAAGGAGCTCTTTCTGCACACGCCGATGAGAATCAAAGCCACCGAGCAGCTCGCACATCCATTCCTCCCTCCGCCCTCGGGGCCTGAACCCCTCTCCCAGGTGTCTGCACCTCTGGCTCCTTCTCAGGGTCCTGTCTCAGCTTCAACGCCACCTCCTCTTGAAGCCCTCCCAGATCACCCAGGCACGGCCTCTAACGTCAGCCGTTGGGACCCTCTGCTGGGCACTCCATCAGGCTGGCTGTCTCTGGTGTAGCGATTATTCATTCACTTGCCCATTGTCTCACACACGCACACACATACACACACATACACACACATACACACGTGCACACGCACACACACACACATACACATGTGCACACGCACACACACATACACACGTGCACATGCACACAGCACACACATAGTCACACACATACACACAATACAGCACGTGCACACGCACACACACACAAGCATCCTATCCCCATGAGGGCAGCACCCTCCTCTAGCTTGCTCACTGCTCACCTAAAATGGGAGTTGGCAGGTGCTTCAAGGTTTGCTGAATGAATGGGTCATGCCCCACCTTCCTGCGGCCCACACAGATAAAGAAGTGGCAGGTGTTGTACCTCCCCTACCCCAGGCTCAGCGCCAACAGGAAGGACCTGTCCACGCAGCCAGGCCAAGGAGAGAGCCCCCCATCTCCCACACTGGGTCTTTCCAGCAAATGCTTATTCAGCACCTACTAACAACAGACCACAAAACACCAACAAATGAGAATATCCCAGAAGGACGTCTTCAGGCCTCCCTGCTCTACCTGCTACTTCACAAGCCCCACTGCTCCTAATCCTCACAGACCCCACACTTCACACGTATGTCCCCACGGAGCCCTGATGGCCACCTCCCTTTCTTGTGTAGGTGAGCATTAGGAAGAGGCTATCTGACCAGGCACAGTGGCTCATGCCTGTAATCCTAGCATTTTGGGAGGCCAAGGCGGGCAAATCGCCTGAGGTCAGAAGTTCGAGACCAGCCTGGTCAACATAGCGAAACCCCATCTCTATTAAAAATACAAAAATTAGCCAGGCATGGTGGCCCATGCCTGTAATCCTAGCTACTTGGGAGGCTGAGGCAGGAGAATCACTTGAGCCCAGGAGGCAGAGGCTGCAGTGAGCCGAGATCACGCCACTGCACTCCAGCCTGGTGACAGAGACTCTGTCTCAAAAGAAAGAAAAAAGAAGCTATCCAGCCTCTCACAAATCCAGGGAAGCCCCAACTTCCTCCATTTTCTGAGGCTCCTGGTCCAGGTAAAAATTAAGACATGTCTATTACCCTTTTCACGTTTTGCTGGATTCCATTTTCTAATTTACTAATATTTGACTTAGAATGTGGTTTCTGTGACCATGAGGGTTTGGCCAGTATATGTTCTTCCTTTTGAGGTCCTCACTAGGGTTTTGCATCAAGATTATTCTGGGCTTTTAAAACGAGTGTGCTGTTTTCTGGTTTTTTTTTTTTTTTTTTTTCTCCATTTTTTGAAGATGCTATTTGGAGAAATTTACTTAGGACGTCATTTGGACTTAAAGTTTATATTGTGTGAAGGTTTATCATTACAGATACATTTGCTTCTCATACTTATGAAAATAACCACGAGAAAGTTAAAATAGATTTAGATTAAATGTTACTTTTCAGGGACCCACCTCATAAATTAACACTTTTAACCCCACAAGCCCTAGTACAGTATGACTGGCTTGTTCAAAGATAAATGCAGTCACGCCTTGCTTAACAACAGGGATGCGTTCGGAGAAATGCTTCATCAGGTGATTTCGTCACTGAGCGCACCTCATACACAGTGTGCCTGCACACACACCCGGGCGGCACAGCCTCCTCCATGCCCTGGCTCGATGGGCAAGCCCATTACTCCTGGTTTCACAGCTATGCAGCCTGTGACTATACTGAGTCCCCACTGCCGCACAATGGTGAGTACTTGTGCATCTAATCATAGAAGAGAGGCAGCAGAAGTAAGATCTAAAAGCTAAAGCATGGTGCACCTGCATAGGGCACTTAGCATGAATGGAACTTGTGGGACTGGAAGTGGCTCTGGGTGGATGACTGAGTGAGTGAGGAGGGCCCAGGATATGAGGGCCCAGGCATTCCCGTATATGTCTGTAGACCCTATAAAGGCTGCACACTTAGACTATGCTAAATTTATACAAAAATATTATTCTTTCTTCCATAACTGCCCTCAGCTTACTTCGTTGCCTTATACAATTCTTAATTTTTTACCTGTTGGACTCTTTTATAATAATACTTCGCTTAAAACACACAGTGTACAGCTGTACAAAAATAGTTTCTTATATCCTCATCTATTCACTTTTCCCTATTTGATTCTGTTTGTTTGTTTGCTTTTTAAACTTTGTTGTTAAAAGCTAAGACACAAACACACACATTCGCCTAGGCCTCCCCGGGGCCAGCATCATAACATCACCGCCTTCCACCTGCACATTCCTGTCCCACTGGGAGGTTTCCAGGGCAATAACGCACAGGGTGCGGTCGCCTCCCACGATGGCCGTGCCTGCTTCCGGATCCCTCCCGAAGGACTTGCTGAAGGCTGTTCCACAGCTCACTTTTGTTTAGTAAGTAGAAGAACACATTCTAAAATCATGATAAAAGTTACAGTAAATCCATAAGCCAGTATCACAGTCATTTATTATCATCAAGTATCATGTCTGTGCATGACCGTATGTGCTGGACGTTCACACGCCAGGCAGTACGGTGGGCTCACCCACACCATCGTCACTCAACACGTGAGAGTAAAGCTTCAAGCTGAGCTGCTGCGACAGCCACACTGGGATAGGAATCTTTCAGGTCTGTTCTAATCGCACACAGCCACCACAGTATGCGTGGTCTTCCTTGACTGAAATGCCATCATGCAGGGCGTGACCTGGGAGATTTTCTTCAAGGAAAGATGGATCCACACAGTAGCGTGGCCCAGTGGTGGACACAAGGAGGGGAGGGTCAGAGAGAGAGACTGAGAGAGGGAGAGGAGGAGCAAGGGAGGGAGGGAGGGAAGGAGAGAGACAGAGAGAAAGGGAAGGAAAAAACAAAGAGGGAGAGAAAAGGAGAGAAAGGGAAGAAGGGATAGAGACTGAAAGAAAAGAACAAAAGAGTGAGAGAAGGAAGGAAGGAAAGAAGGAAGGAAGGAAGGAAAGAAGGGAGGGAAGGAGGGAAGGAGGAGGGAAGGAGGAGGGAGGGAGGACTGAGGAGTATGGTTCAGCGAAACCTTTGCACCCAAGGTTGGTGGCACCAGCATCACCAACAAGAGACACAGGTGCCCTCAGCTGGTTGCAGGCCTCCTCCCA